>NC_135578.1:104401025-104705609 GCF_965152235.1 Eretmochelys imbricata
AGTATTACAGAGTTTGCATGCATGCATCTCCAAGTCATCAGCATGTTAAATTTGTTTTGAACATTAAGAGCCTGACCCAGCAATTAATTCACACTCAGGACTTCTGTTGGTTTGAATAGGTTGTTTCATGGGTTCTAAACTTTGTCTAATAAGATTTGCTGCAGAAAAAGCCTTCTATCCAAGGGAACTCTCGGGAAGAAATTGTTTGACATTAATAAATGCAGAAGTATAGAAACCACAACAAATTCCAGTCATTCTTTAGTATAGGGACAAATTCATCCCAGTGTAATTCTGTAGTAATAATTGTATTTAAAATGAAGGTTAAAAATTAGAATAATGATTGCAAAATCCGCTGTGCTCATTTTGTTCATTGTACCAAAAAGGGCCCAAGCAAACCTTGGTCATGGTTTTTGCTTTCAGAAAATTAAATATAACAGTAGCATCGGTGTTGCTGTACTGCAGCCCATTTGAGTCATCCCTTGGGTTACGTAATTCCCTATTTTCATTGAAGTTGGCCATAAAGTTTGCTTTTCACAGCCAAAGGTTTAGCACTTTTTAAATTATACTGTGCTGTAGGTACTGGAATGAAGTGAACAAAAAGAGTTTGTCATTTGTGCCATAGCTTTACAAATACGAGGCTTTGTTAGAAATGGAATTTGGCAGATGTTGATATAGCAGTTTAAAAATTTACCAATTTTCTTGGTTGCCAGTTCAAAACCAGCTTAATTGGAAATGACCAGAAGTCTTTATGATGGTTATTTTATGGCAGATGAGAAATGAGGTTTGGTGATTGAAGTCACAAAAGTGAGCAGAACTGGTATAAATCAGCAACTTTGTTGACAGTCTCAGTGAAGGAGCTGAGAATTGGCTGGGTGTGAAGGTAGAGCTATCCTTTTACCCCTAAATATAATATCCTTCCAGGTCAGACTTAAAGCACATTATTGGAGTCCTGTGGGGAAGCAAACCTTGCGATTGCTTGTGATGTAAGATAGGAGGACTTCAGTCTCCACAGGGGTCAGTCAGGTACCTTTCCGTTGCACTAAATTTGCATCAAAGCACCAAAATGCTAAGGAGAAGTACAAGAGAATAGCACAAGCATGTAGGGACAAAATGTAGAAAGGCTAAAGCACAAAATGAGTTAGACATACCAAGGGACATACAATGCAATAAGAAGAGGTTTTTAAATACATATGGAGCAAAAGAAAGATGAAGGAAAGTGTAGGTCCTCTACTTAGTGGGGTAGGCATGCTAATAATGGAGGATATCAAGAAAGCCTAGGCATTTAATGACTATTTTGCCTCAGTCTTCTTGATCTGTGGCCTTCCAGGCATCCATCCACTCTCCAGTATAAATGAAAAGCAGACTCATTTGTGCTGGCTGTCAGAAGCCCCACAGCTGAGGAACAGCCAGGTGAACTGGAAACCCAGCTATGCCTCTTTAGTCAGTAGCCGAAATGTATGTGTGTGTGTGTATGGTATAGGAGATGCTATGCCAACTCTAAACCACCTGAGGATTCCCTTGTGCCAGTGGAGTGGTATAAAGCAACTCCAACAGGTCAACCAATCACAACACGATTGCTTTGAAGTGGCCTTTTGATGTGTTTGCAGTATTTCTGTGTTGGAATTCAGTTGCCATAACTAGGGCATCTCCATCATGAAAGGCTTCTTAGTTCCAGCTCTGGTTCTAAAGATCCTAAAGATCAGAAAGTCACTTTAAGAGATCTTTTGTTTTGTGTCTGTAATGCACATCTCCAGTAGCCTAGTTATGTGGCCATGTTTTGCCTTTGTTCTGCGTGTGGATCAAGGCCTATGGTCCTATTTTATTTAGACTGTCCCTAACTTACACATTATGGGAAACACTCACAGAGTCTCTTTGGTCATCACCAGGGCAACCTTCTACATTATATTTAGGATTTCTAGTTTTAGGTTTAGAGTTGTGGAGAAGAAATGATGAAACTAGTCCAACTCATCTTTCAGAGTTCAGTTTTTTAGTTTTTAAATCAGCACTGGTGCTAGCTATTTTGAAATGTCAAATTGTGTTGCGGCCTGCTGTTCTTCTACATTGATTCTCCTCATGGTGATGTTATTATGAAAACTGGTTTTAAATTTGGTAAAAATTTGAGGTATCTATCTCATTTATTTCACATAGCACATATTGTATACTCCACTCACACGCCAACAGGTTGTTTCTGCTCGCTTCTGTAAAAATTTCTTGAGTGGCAATATGTCTGATATAATCAGGAGTTCTATAATATGGTTTGGTAGGAGCAGAGAGATTTCTCCCTGTAGACAGCGGTAGTGTTTTATAGAAAAAAGAAAAGGAGTACTTGTGGCACCTTAGAGACTAACAAATTTATTTGAGCATAAGCTTTTGTGAGCTACAGCTCACTTCATCGGATGCATTCCGATGTGTTTTATAGGATAGCTTTTAATAGGGAGGCATGGTGATCTAATGGTTAGAGCATGGCACTTGGGGTCAAGAGACCTGGGTTCTAGTCCCAGCTTTATCACTAACTAACTGTGTGACCATGGGCAAGTCATTTTTCCTCTCTGTGCCTTAGTTGCTTCAGCTATGAAATAGGAATAATAATACTTACCAATCTTTGCAAAAGTGCTATGGATGTAAAGCTTTAGGTACAAAATGTGCTCTTTATTATATATTTCTTTGGGATGTTATCTAACAGTTGAGCAAGGCTGGGTGCTCTAGCCATTTCTTGTGTCACAATGATATGCTAAAAGCGACAATACTTTTGAATGGTCTAGGTTTTATATTTGTGTGATAACCTTAGTAGCATTGAAGCCTATTATCAAACCTTCTGTGTTGATAATAGTCATACATGTCATGAAGTCACTTTAAGTGTATGCTACTAAAACCAATTATGGGTTTTTTTTTTTTGCCACAGCCATTAAAAAACAATATCATATAACATTTTTGAAGGGGCAAATTTTAATACAATTAAATATATGTCAAAACATACCATCAAGTGCAAGAACTGAAAATCCATTACAATTAGGAAGACACAGAAAGCTTTAAAAGAAAAATCTACATTAGTCTTTGGTAGCATCTCCATTAACCTAGAAAAGATAATCCATTTATTGAAATATCAGTTGTGTTATAATTGAAATATAATGCAGTAGAGAGTGTTTTGCACAATGAAAGGATCATGTTTAAAGAAGATTTAAAATTACTGATAGATTAATATGGAAAAACTTATTCACCCACAGTTTCTGTTGCTCATTGTGTATGCTGTTGGTCAAAATTACTTTTCCCATAGAGGTTTTGGATAAATTGTTATTATTGGATACAGGTCAGGAGGGGGCAGAGACTGGGTAAAATTGCAAACATTTTTCATACTTGCTATCTAGAAGGCTAAACATTGGCTAAATAATTCAGACTATAGATGCGATCTTGTTTCCACAGAAGTGAAAGGCAGTTTTGTCATTGATTTCAGTGGCTGCTGGTGCAGGCCCTAGATCTCTATACAAATTAACTACTCTGGCTATAAACCCATGAAACTAAATGAATGTACATTACTTACATGTAGTAGATCTGCTCTTTGTCTATATATATATGTATTGAAGTGAGCAATTTAATAATGCTGAATTCTTTGGAAACAAATTTATCCTAAGACTTCCCAAGCCATTCCATGAATATAATACATACTCTTATATGTTTTGACAAATTAAGTATTTTTAACTTCATTTTTAAAATTCAAACTCTTTTATGTGATTGATTGGATTGCTAGTACCCTTATTATATGCAAACTATTGTTTTAGCTGGGTGCACGCCTCTTGTGTAGTGTGACAATGGTGTAATTCACAGACACAATAAGATCACAGACTTTAAAATAATAATGTTAGAACTGAAATGAAAGTCCAAATTACAGACAGAGGGTCTGATTTTTCAAACCTTACTCATGGTTAGTAGCACTTACACAAGTAGTCCCATTGACTTCACTGGAACACACTGCTTCTCAGCATGTAAATTCAAACTAATTAGGCAGTATTAAGTTGAGCTTTATTCCTTTTTAAGGATATCTCAGTTATAAGGCATGGTGTAAAGCACTGCAAAGGGAAGTGAGTCTGTCACATTGACAGAATAGTTTTCAGTTATTGAAGAAACCCTGGAAGTTCTGTCACCACCAGCCATTTTCCACACTAACTTCATACTGTCTGTTTGTGCTCATCAAGGGCAAATCCTGATGTCCTTACTCAGTTCTTCCCAGCTGGAGTTTGTCCAAGTTGTGACTGAGTAAAACTTTAAGATTGGGCCCACGGACTATCTTCTAAAAGCAAAAAACATTAACTATCTATTCTTTGATATTTATAAGAATCCTATCACCTTAGTTCTTAAGAACTGTACCATTTTCCATTCTATCTATGGAGAGCAGGCACTGACTTTGGCATGAACTCAGTGTCTTCTTCTCTTTTAATACTATATGCTGTTAGTTTTTCCATGCATACGCCTCATATTGACCGTCTAACCTACAAAAATGTGACCACTAGAAAACTCTCTCTTGTATTAATTGGCAGCAGATACATGCTAAAAGCTAATTAATAAGGAAGCACTCAAGAGAAGAGTGAAATCATCTTACACCTGTTGCACAGTATGAATTGGGCACCCTGTTGGAGATGGGTAGTCCAAATGTTTGCAGAAAACAAGAGGACTGTGGGTAGATGGATTTCTGCTCTGTTTAAAACTGGAGTAGGAGAGATAAAGCACGGTTTGATGTAAGAACAGAATTAGCTCTAGTGTTTTAAATTATTGGGTTTGTCATCATTGAGCCAATCATCAGTTTCACCCACACAACAGCTTTTAATTTACATAATTGATGAATGGAAACTTTATTAATCCTTTACACCTGATGTAACTTGTGACACCTAATGTGATAGAAAAGTCATATTTTGGTCATGTAACTGTGTTCTAACATTTCAGAATAATATCTGTACAATTTTTAAGTAGTTTTCGTCCTTAGGGATCTCAAAATACTTTGCAGATATTTTCAGTAGTGTATACAATACCAGCATTTACAGTTGTTAAAAAATCAGTACAGTGTGCATTTTGCATAGACTTTTTCCTGTAATAAATACATCGTTTTTCTATTACTTACTATTGTTATTATTTACTAATGTGATGCCAAAGGTGTGCATGCTCTTTTACATATATGTGAGGAGACAAGTTCCCTGCCCTGAATAGGTGCAGAACATAAAAGATCTTATCAAATGAGATAATCTCTCTAGCAAGAGAACTAATTAGGGAACCCTTTGATATGCAATAATTCCTACTGTTGCTAATGAGAATTGCATGATTTTATTGAAGGCAGAATATTATTTACTTTTTCTATGACTGAAGATTGATTGAAACACATCCTCAGCTGCTGCTAGCTGGCTCTCAATGGAGCTGTGCTAGTTTATACTGGCCCATTTTTTAAAAAGGAGGAAAGATGTCTAACATTGAGTATACCCATTTAGAGAAACAGGTCTTCTGATATTCAGATAACAAAATCCCATCCAGGAGATACTATAGCACTGAGTCAACTTTTATTATCTTGAAAGAGAGTCAGAAACATTCATTTTTCTTTCTCATGCTTTTCTAAGCAAAAGGAGGCCCCTTTAATAGAGAATCATAATAGTAAAAGTGTTTTATGGGACTAAAATGAAATGAAACATAAATCAATTAACATCAAGTAGCTACAGAACCTAAAGAGGGTTGTACCAAGGGGTGGAAGTGCAACACCAGGATTTCATGGGAGGGATGGAATAAAGTGCCTCACCAGGCCAGAAGAAGCCAAGTTTTAAATGTCCAGTAGAGCTTATAAGTGAGTCTTTTTGCATTGGACAACCCAGTCACGCACACAATTCTGAGAGGGTTTCTTTAAATTCACAAAGAAGCCAAGAAATGGTTACCAGTATCTGATCATAGACCTTTGGTTTGTCCTTTCATTGGAAGGAAATACATGCAAATGTTGATGTTTCTAAAAAGGGGTTGATGTACGTTAATCAAGTAATATTAGGTAATTACAGTATTGCCAACTCTCGCAATGTGTGTTTCATAAATCCCCAACTGCTGGAATCAAGAGATTTTAAATGAAAGCTGAGCTTCTCATGCAAAGAAATGCATTATGAGCCGAGGCATGGTTGCCAAGGAATGCTTGAAAATGTGAAGCAAATGCTCCCTAAAGGCTCAGAAACCAGTAGACAAAGGGAAAGAACCCAACATTTAAAAAACAAATCTAATGATTTTTAAACCAATCTCATGATTTTGGGCAGCCTAATTCATGATTTTCAAACACTTGGAGTTGGCAGTACTGTAAATTAGCCCATGCAACATGTTGATATGGATTTTCCCGTATAACAGGGATGAGTTTTCTAGTTTCTGTGTTTGTACTGAGGAATCATTCATTGTTGTGCACTGACAAAACAGCTGGCACAGTTGTTTATCCAAATAGCACAGGGACTGTCATCAGCTTTGAAGCTGTCAGGATTCAGCATTGGTTCAGTTCTTCTCAAGATGTTGCTTCGGAAGAGAACTGTGGTGAGATCGGAGATATGCTGGACGAGGCTCCTGGGAGCCCTTAGTTAAAAATCATGGCTCAAAATGGACTGAAACTTCTCACTTTTGTTCTTCCTATTTCTCTGCTGCATATGTGAGCACTGAGGAGTCCGTTTCACTTCCTGATTTTTATGGAGCAGGAGGGAGTGTGGATGGAGGTAAGCAAGAAATGAAGTAGATGTTCTGTCTGTGGAGATGGCTAGAAGCACTTGTGGAAGCTGCTGCCTCACTTCATGCCACCACAGCCTTGCTACCACAGTCTTCTTTCCTCAAAACCGCTCAGAAGTGAGAGGGGATAGAAGCCACCAAGAGAAGGCTGGAGTATGAAAGAAGGTTGAGAAATTATGGACTAAAATAAACTTCAGCCTGAGCCTTAACTTCATTCTGACTTGATGTTAATATAGACTTCAGAATAATTATTTTTGAATACCATAAGTAGATAATTATTCCCTAGCAAATACTACAAAGTCAGCTTGCTGTTGGGGGTATCAATGGGAAAATGCAGATTTTCTTTTTCGTGGATGTGCATGCAATTCTAAATGACTCAACACTGAAGGGAATTGAGCAGTATCTCAGAGGCAGCATTTGAAGAAAGCTGAAAATAAGGTGCTTGGTTCAGCCTGAATACAAGCAGATATTTCATTTGTGTTTGCTTTTCAGTATCTCTTTCTAATACTTCAGAGGCAGATTAGATTGCTTTACTTTGTTGGGGCACACTTGCTCATATGAGTAATCTCAGCAGTTTAGGGGAGCTATTCATTGGAGTATGTGTGAATACGAGTTCCCCAATGTGGCCCTCAGGGAGCCCCTTATAGGTTCAGAATTATAAGAGTTCTAGTCTCCTGCTGTTTCTACCCTCCAGGAACTGAAATACTATGAGAATGATACTATGAGAGTGGTAAACACCCATTTTTTCATGGTTTGTGTGTATAAAAAGTTCTTCTGTACTTTCCACAGTATGCATCCGATGAAGTGAGCTGTAGCTCACGAAAGCTTATGCTTAAATAAATTGGTTAGTCTCTAAGGTGCCACAAGTACTCCTTTTCTTTTTGCGAATACAGACTAACACAGCTGTTACTCTGAAACCTATGAGAATACCAGATTTTGTATTATTTCACCCCCATAAATGGCTCCCTGAGGTGTTAAAATGCAAGTGAAACTATACACATAAATACTAGACCCCCAAATATATCTCACTAGAACGGTTTTCAAGAAAGCAGCTTCTTTAGGTGCTACTTGGCTTTGATTCAAAGGACAGTCATGGCAGGATGTTGCTTTGACTTCTTCAAAGAGGAAGACTTTATGTGAGAAAACATGGACAGGCTGAAGCAACAGCTACTATAACTCGTCACAAAATTAAACCACTCCTGAATAGACAGATTCTGCCACTTTTATTCATATAGGGTAGTCTTACTCTGTGAGTCTCATTAAAATAACAAGTCAAATTCTGCCAGTCTTACTCTCACTGTGTAGTGCCTTACTTCTCAAGTAGTCTGACTGAAATTAGTGGAATTACTTGTGACCCTTAGATTTTCCTCATTACCCAAAGACCTGAGAAACTTTTGAAGATATAAGTAATGTTGTCATGCTCATTTGCTCTTGACTTATGAAGGCATCTGCATCCAGTCTGTCCACATAGCTCAGATGGTGGGTCATATTAACACATATGTCCTATCTGTCTTTTCATCCTCTCACTCCCTTACATCCCATCCCTGTTGAAGCTTCACAAAGTTCCATCAGCTCTGATGGATACTCTGATGTTCCAAATTTAGAGCTGAGCATTGTAGTGTAGTTGGCAATAGCTAAAGGAAATTGCTTGAGCACTTCCCTCCAAAGCTTCCTTAATTTAGCATAGTGAATGCAACTAGTGTGTCCCTTTGCACTGATGAATTGTGAAGAACAGGAAGGAGAGTTCCCTTCCCCCCTCTCTGTACAGTATTTCCATATTTCCACTGGACCTATCAAAATTGGTTCCTTTGAAGCTTCCACATATAGGAACCATCATCTGGTAACAGATTGTTGTGTGTTTAATGAACCTGAGGAAAACAAAGAAATTTAAAGGCTGCCGGGCTCCACAAGTTTGTTGTTCAGTCTGCCAAATTCACACTAACTCAGACAACTCACAGAAGTTTGGCTTCTCATTCGTTAAAGAGATTTATGTAAGGTACAGGTTCCAAAATCTAGTTCCAGAATTCTGGAGAGTCCTGAGTGGCATCAGCCATTTGCAAGCGTGAGATGAAATCCAAGTGGAGCCAGCCACTTACACTGCTCATTACCATACAGAAGGGAATAACTGTCCAGACATTAGCACCTCTGCAGGGGGAATCAGAGCAACCTAACTGTAACAACTACAGTAGAACCTCAGAGTTACGAACTGACTGGTCAGCCACACACCTCACTTGGAACCGGAAGGACGCAATCAGGCAGCAATCAGGCAGCAGCAGAGATAATAGCAAATACAGTACAGGACTGTTCTAAAAAAATAAAGGGAAAGTTAAAAAAAAAGATTTGGCAAGGTAAGGAACCTGTTTCAGTGCTTGTTTCATTTAAATGAAGATTCTTAAAAGAAGCATTTTTCTTCTGCATAGTAAAGTTTCAAAGCTGTATTAAGTCAATGTTCAGCTGTAAACTTTTGAAAGAACAACTGTAATGTTTTGTTCAGAGTTATGAACATTTCAGAGTTACGAACAACCTCCTTTGCCAAGGTGTTCGTAACTCTGAGGGGCTACTGTATTCCTTAACCAGTTGGCACTGTAGTGGCTCAGTTGCCTAAGATCAGTGGGTTCTTTGGGAATGTGTGCATGGAATAACATCCACTGTTATAATTCTGTCTAAGGCCTATTTCAGTCCACTGCAAGGGCCCTTAGTCAGTCAATGTAAGGTACTCAAAAGCCATAGGCACAGAGAATCTATATATTCTAA
Source organism: Eretmochelys imbricata (assembly GCF_965152235.1). Lineage (NCBI taxonomy): Eukaryota > Metazoa > Chordata > Testudines > Cheloniidae > Eretmochelys > Eretmochelys imbricata. The sequence continues at coordinate 104,410,500 of NC_135578.1, forward strand.
AGAAACTAGAATAGCATTAAAAAAAGCAAGCCCCTATTCTTTTCAAGTTGCAAAGAAAGCCTCCATTGTATAACACTTTGCAGTGCTGGTTATTTTGAGCCAGCAGGCTAAAACAAATATACCAACATGTGTGTGAGCTTCACCCACGTATCTCATCAGGAATCTAACTTCAGCTCCAGTACCTGGGTGGGGCCAGTGAGATGTTAACACTAAATAATCAACACACCAATGTCCCTCTTAAATTACTGAAATGTACTAATAAGAGGTATAGCTAGTTTTCATTCTATGGTTCCCTGAAAAGAAAACACCAGACCTTCTCCAGCACTCCACTACTACCGTAAACATAAGACCCAGCTGCCCTATGCCAGCTGTGTGGTATCAGAACAAAGATGTATATATTATTGTAATTGATGCGTTTGACCTTTTATCAAACTTTATTATGGCATATTAGCTCAACTGCGTGACACTTTATCTGGCTTGCTTCAAATGAATAGCTACATCATTTCCTTCCACCTTTAGATTTAGATAATTTCTCTCAGCACAGAGTCATTCTAGGCAGCCTTGTTCTTCAAATATTTTCCTTGGGTGGATGAGTAGCTTAAAACCCTGGTTTTTGAAAGGGGTGGTTCTTTCTATATCTGTGTGTTTTCTGAGGCTTTTCAACCAGTAGACTAATGGAAAGCTCTAAGCTAACACCTCAGCAGTGGAAAGTGTCACTGAGAACATTCGCCTGTTCAGGTTATTTATTAACAAAGATTGCCCAATAACACAAATTATGACAATGGCAGTTAAGATTTTTGAACTGTCTCCAGCCCTACGGATTGTAACCATACTGATGGGATCTGTAATGGAATCTATACTAAATAATGGGTTTTGCATGCTTGTTGTGCCTAGATGACATACTTCATAGGTCACTAGGTTTGAGAAACTCAGATCATTCAGGTTTCAGAGTAACAGCCGTGTTAGTTTGTATTTGCAAAAAGAAAAGGAGTACTTGTGGCACCTTAGAGACTAACCAATTTATTTAAGCATAAGCTTTCGTGAGCTACAGCATCCGATGAAGTGAGCTGTAGCTCACGAAAGCTCATGCTCAAATAAATTGGTTAGTCTCTAAGGTGCCACAAATACTCCTTTTCTTTTTTCAGATCATTCAGTCTACTTAGTTCATCTGAGCCATTTGAACTTTAGAACTTTCCTGACTAATCATTTTTCTAGGCTTTACACCAGACTCTATGATCTTAATGTCGCCTTGTCACTAAGTCAACAATGCCAGGAGAGCTCTGCCTATCCAGGTTCAGCCTTAAGAAAACAGAAGAATCTGGCTTGCCAACATTGTCCTAACTTGTCCTGTGAAAGGCTGTATTCTCTGGTGGTGCAGGTGAATTTCACTAGTACTCAGTCCATCCAGTCCCTCTCTGGTGATCACCACTGACACTTTGGCATTGTTATAGGGAACACCTGCATTCTGAGGTATAGTTTTGCAGCTTAAGCTTTCCTCAAGACAAACTCCTTCCTATAAATCATCAAGAACTCTGAGCAAGCAAGTCCTGAGTCCACCAAGAACTCTCTGCCTTTGGAGCATTATTGACTGGCTGTAAGTAGATGGACATCATTTCACAAAGGTAGGCATTGATATGGGTTTAAGTAATATTTGAAGTGTGCCTATGCTTTGAAAAGTGTTTCTCAATGGCTCTATATCATATTTATTCTGTTTATGGGAAAAAAGTTTTTCTATTTGCCAGCTCAATATGGGAAGTCAAAGTCAAGCTGCATTCTTCCTGGCTTGTGCAGCATCCTTAGTAATTAAGAGTCTGCAGCCGAAACAGTTCTGTAGATGATGCCCTTGGAACGGAATCTGCTCACTCTCCCATAGCTGTATTGGCTCTGAAGTGTTACTGGGAGTAAAAAGTGGTAAAATCTTATTTTTGTCACCAAAGTGAATAAACCAGACTCTGAATACAGGTCTGTTCAGTAAGAAGGTGCCTTTTTACAATCATTTTTCTGACCATAACTGCACTTTAAGTTGAGATCTCCCAGTGGCTTAAGATATGAGTGATTCTTTTTGTGCCATTATCATGGTCCTCCACAAGAAGTTTCGTGCAGCCTGAATGGTGGTATCAAAGCCATCAGTGGGTTTTCCCATGTCTCCTTTCACTGTTTCTGTGTCAGTATCACATAGCAAATCAGATATTTGCAGGAGTCCATGATCCTCATGGTCTAGTCAATTAGAAAGCATAGCTGCCACCTCTGAGTAGCAGCCCAACACTCTTCTAGTTTGCTGGGTTCTTATCCATCAGTTGGTATTTGCTGCTTGCAGTTACTAATTTTGCTCTTTTTTCCCCTTTCAGTTGCCAAGAAGGAAAATGCAAAAGCACTGCCAGCACAACATCCTTAATCTGAGAAGGAACAGCAACTGAGATGACTTGGACAAACCACCTCTGACCCTCTCCTGTCATTTCTCTCTATCCCTTTCCGCTGTTTGTTTGTAAGGGAGTCTTTCCCCTGCCACTCCTATTCCTTAAGAGCAAGGGGACAATAAACTGATGTTGTTTTTCACTGACCAGATGGTGTATCATTTTCCTTTAATTACTCTTAATTCTTTCTGTTTAAATTTGTACCTAGAGATGGGCTCCAACCAAAATATTCAGATCTGGGTCTGCGTTTAGATTTCAGACTCTCCCAGCCTTTGGGGATATTTGTATTTAAGGTTTTGTGTTTGGCTCATTATAAAGATCAGGGCTGTTTGCAAAATTTGAAGGCATTTTGCATTTGAAGGTTTGCATTTTGATATCTGCTCGCTCCAAGTGCAGGGGTGTTTGGGACCAGGACTTGGTTCAGGCCCATCTCTACTTGCTTTAGTTATTTATATGTGATTGTGGGTAACAGTTGTTGTTCTTGCGATTTAGGGATAATCATGGAACTCACAAGTGGGGTTGCACGTGGTCATTCCTAATAACTGAAAGCTGCCATGCGTTCTATTTACAGTGCAGCTCGTTTGAAGGTGTGCTTGCAGAACTATAACAATAAATCTTTGGCTCTGCCTATCGCTGTCATTAGCATAGCTGTAGAGGACAACCGCTTAGTCTAGAACTATCCTGTACTGGCAATTATCCTCCCCACTTGAGTGATACGGGTTTCTTTGAAGAGAACCTCTCTCCTTCATTAAGATGTTAAACATAAATGAAGAGATCATGTGGGTTAGAGAGCCAAGCACAGCTGCAGAGCTTCTGTCTTCTTAAACACCAACATTTATTACTTTGCCCTTTGTTATATGTGTAGTTTAAGTGTTAAATCAAGGCAAGTCTTTTACTTATTAATTGTGAAAGTGTATCTTTATCTTGTTAGCCAAGCAAAACGTTATGGTGTCGCTGCCACTGGCAGGAAAACTGGGAGACTTCATAGTCCTGCTTTTTTTTTTTATGGCTGAACCATTAAGTCAAGACAAAATTATATTCTCATGATAGAATTGTTCCTCTCTACACAATTAAAGTGGTTCTTTTTTATTTATTGAAATCTTTCGCAACACTTGACAGCTACCTGTGTTATATCAGTTCCCTTTATGGTGGTGAGGCTGAATCACTGTTCTCCATGGTTAAGTTGAAGAGGAATGCTGTGGAAAGGAGTGTCGCCTCTTATCATAGAAAGAAGTAGTGTCTTGTTTCTTGGCAAAGAGCTACATGCTGAACTGTAATGAAATGGCAGGAGGATTGTGGTTCCCCTACTATAAATATTACAACTAAATCCTAGATTTGGGTGTAATAGGTTACTATATTTTTTATAAACTTTACTTTTTCCTTAACATAGCTTTTCCATCTAAACAGATTCAGATAAATGACCAAACACACAATAAGTCATGAGGTAAAATGAATTAGAAAAGTGTTTAGGAGACAGTTGGAACTGGGGTTGGGAAAAGATTTATAACAATCCTTTATCCTTGCCCGTTACCTTTCATCTTTTATCCAAGGCTCTCCAGAGGCCAGATCCAAAGCCCTTGGAAGTTAGTGAAAAGACTCTCATTGACTACTATGAATTTGAGTCAGTCTCAATGAACTTTACAAATATTAATCAAGCCTTGCAATATGCCTTGTGAGGTAGATAAGTATTATAGCCATTTTACAGATGGAGAATCTAAGGGCTGGTCTACACTAACTCTGTAAGTTGATCTAAATTATGGTGGTTCAGTTACATAAGTTATGTAACTGAAGTCGATGTAATGTAGGTTGCCTTACAGAGATGTCTACACCGTGCTATGTTAATGGGAGAGTGCCCTCCCATCGACTTAGAGTGTCTTCACCAGACCTGCTAAATTGACACCGCTGCATTGATCAGAGCAGTGCTGGTTTAACCAGTAGTGTAGATATGGCCTAAGACTGATACAGCTTGGGCTTGTGTGATGTAAAATACTCTTCTCGGCCCCAGAATGGTGGTAGGGATGTTTTATTGTGCTGTGTAGATTTTCTCCTCCTAAATGAAAACATTCTTCATCAATTATTTTGCAGAGTGTCAGAAACAGACCTAAATTACTCTAGAAAGGGGGCAGAATACACAGAACTGAGCCCCTATCGTCTCCACTACAGAAGTTAAATTATTTCCTGAAAGATTGAGGAAATGAGACCACATGTCAAATAATTATTAGAATAAACTTTAAACATACAGGGTTTTCCAAAATAGAAAAAAAAATGAAGTAAACATCAAAGTGAATATAGACCTCTATCATTTCAGATGCTGATTCTGAGATATCTAAATTGCACAGAATGAGGATCGATTTGAACTGTAGCCTTTAATATCTCCATTCTTATCAGAATCTCTTTCTATTAATATTTAGTCAGCCTTCCAGTTTTGTTTGAAACCTTCTAGGGAAGTATGGCTGTTATCACATGGACAGTCTCCCCTGACTGGGCAGAAGTATTACACAATATTTATAGCTTTAATTATGCCTTTCAGCACATAACTACTGTCCCATACAAATTTTCTGGAGCAATTTGGATTCCTGTGAGAATGCTGGTTGACTTCTAATTTTTGTTTTAAATCTACAGGATGACTTGGAACTGGGAATTTTTTTTGTGTTGCACAGCTCTGTCTGTGCTTATGCCGTCCTCTGATGACATACCTGCTATACTTTGAAGAGTATGTGCCTGATTCTGACACCCTTATGTGTGATGTAAAAACACCTCATGCCAAAAGAGGTCCCGCTGACTTCAGCAGAACCATTTACTGAGTAATGGACTAGTGAGCACGGGTAAGGGTATCAGAATCTGGTCATAGAAGCAAAGAGAGACTGAAATCTTCAGTATACTGGCCAAATTCTAGCAGAGCACTGCGTACATAAAGCACTCTTCAGAAAACCCTCCTATGCTAAGGAAAGCTAATCCTTCAAAATTCCAGGTAAGAAGTTGGGGATGGACATTTTGGGGCAGGGTGTTTGGCTTGCATGCTTTTGAACCTAGAGTCCCATATTCAGCGGTGGTTTTGCTGCATGTAGAGATTATAATCTGTGTAAAGGGGAGGGGATTTTTGTGTGTATATGGGGCTCCATTGCCAGTCAGAATATGGGTGTAGAATCTGGCCTAAGGGGACTTGGTTTGGACAATGAAACTTGTACATTGTCTAAAACTTGTCAAATAAGATTTGCAAACTGAGTAATTGTTCACATACATGATCTTCAAGTTTGTGATTTTCGGCTATGTGGAAGTGAGGTTTGCATTTTCCACAGTGAAGCCCCACTGCTTTTCCTCTTTGAGAGCCACTGGTGTAAAAATTACTTGTTCCCTTCTATGTCTCACATTCATTTTTCTGTAACTTTACTCGTGGTGTTATTTGCAACGGCTGGATTGCATTTACTGACCTCTCTTGCCCTGGTACAAGGAAAATGTTGCCTTTTCAGCAGTCTTCTAAATAGTAGCTGCCAAAAGATGAACTTAGCTTGGAGACTTGGCCTCACCTACCCTTTCTTATTGAAGCAGATATTTGAGTTGGACTTGGATATAAAGAGCTATTTTGTCACATTTTGCAGTATGGTGATGTGGAAGCTTTTCACAAATGGCCAAATTTGTTCTCAGTTACACTAGTGTAGCTTTGGAGTATTTCTATTGATTTCTGTAGAGTTAACTCAAGAGTTACATAAAGAGCAAATTCTGGACCTAAGTATTTTTATTCCATCACATTTCACAAAGTTTTGAAATTTCACAAAGCTTGTTACAGATTCAGAAGTGGATGGCAATTCTTAGGATGAGCAAAGAGATTTGATTCAGAAAGGAAAATGACTGGTTCATTTATTCTTTCCTTTTCTTTTAACAGACACTGTTATATGTTTTGCAAAGCAAAACAGATGCCTGAATTGATTTTACTCTTGCAGTAATCAAAGGAACATCACCATGAGAGTATTTCATTCAAAAATTGAATCTTAGTTCAATCACTTCAGCTATGCTAAACACAGCTTTTTCACTGACTTTTTTTAGCAACCAAATTATTAAAAAAATCAATGCGGAAATGCAATCTGTATTCCAAAATCTATCAAATTTTACTGTTTTTGAGATATATAAAAATGTAAAATAAGGATCAATTTCTGATTTTCTGTATCCTCTTCTTATAAATGGATTTTATGGTAGACTTTCTACTGAGAGATAAATTATTTGCAGCTGAGTAATTTTTGAATTTGTTCTGTACAGAGGGTCACTGTTACAAGAGAGTTTGAAATCTGTGTTTGCTGGTAAAGCACACATACTTCCCCACATTCTTCAGGGTAGAGAGTATGGAGGACAGGGTGGTATATGTGTACGTCATATTAAGTATTGGTCATGCTCCCTTCAGTCATGGCATAGTAGCTGAAATATGTTACAGCTTAATACATCTCTATGGTGGAGCCTCTTTTCCATACTTTTCATTGTGGTTGATGAAGGAGATGCAACTTTGAATAAATTGTAGGGTTTTTCCTAGTGTTTCATTGCTGAATTTGGAGCTGTATTCTTTGCATACCCAAAACTTCCATGGAGGCCACAGTAATATTTGCCTGAATGAGAACAGCAGCACTGAGACTGTAATCATTACAGGCATAATGTATGGTATTCTTTCATTTACTGGGCATTACCTTTTAATCCCACGAATGAACCTTTGTCTGACCAACTCGATTATTGCAAATACACAAAAGAGTGCTTCATGTCACTTAGGGGCTAAGAAAGGAGCTTCCCCCTGACCTTGTTGGCTGAAAGGATGATGGTGGCCAAGACATGGGACCAAGAGATTGAGAAGACAGAGCAAATGTGGGATCTTAGGGCGCTAAACTGGACTCTGAGGACTAAAAGGGCAGAGAGGAGGGAATAAAGTATTGTCAGTATTGTTTTGTCAAAATATCAGTTGCAAAATTGTTCCATAGTTTTCATTCATTCCTATCAGTATGGAATCTAATCTAAAAGTATCTAAGTATCTGCCTATAGTATCAGTCTGATTCTCTACCTGCCTCCCATACAGGGTGAAATCCATTTCACCTTCGTAAAGCCCAGGTATCTATGTGGGTGAGTTCACAGATGCTGGGGAGCTGGAATGTACCCCCCCCCCCAACCCAAGGCCAGAGTTCAGAGCAGCTGCCATTCCAGTTTATAGGATGGAATAATGGCCATGGCCTCTCTGCACAGTTGCACAGGGTAGTGATGCCACTGGATCTGTGTACAGGTAGATTTGTTGACCAGACCCTCATTGTATAAAGTCCTTTGAGATTTACTGATGACAAATGTTATATAAAAGAGAACGGTTTTGTTATTATTATTGTGGCCTTGCACACAAGACTATGTGGGACTGGCTCAGAGAGCTTTTTGCCGCATGCAGAGGATGTTTCACCATTGGATGCCTGGTGCACCCCGGTTTGGGGCTTATGTGGTGCAGAGGTCCTTTAACTGGCCCTCTGCATCGTGGAGAAATCTCTCCCCTAGAGAACAGTGATGGTGCGGTCTGATATCATGTTCAGAATCCTTGTACTGACATGAGTTTGGGATAGCTGCTTTACTCACAGGTGGCAAAGTTTTACAGGTCATTACAAGCGAGTGCAGATAAAACTTCTGTGCCACACCACCTTGTATTCTATATATACCACATATGTTACATACTATTTTAGAAATGTTTTAGAAGGGTTTTTAAATGTTTTCATGCTTTTTTTTATCCTTCAGCCAGTAAAGCCAGGCTTCCCTAGTTACCAGAACCACTTCGTGCTTCAGTTTCTTCATCCGTAAAGTGGGGACAATAATAGCTACCCAATTTTGTAGACTGCTTTGAGCAGTGTGGATGAAAAGAGCTAGTTGTAATCAAGCGAAGACATGATCCATGAAGAAGGGCCAGTAAATTGTAGGTAGAGGAAATACATTTCTGAATCATGAAGGAGGTTCTGCTGTGTGATGACATGCGCAACAATTTATTTGTTCATTAATTAATTTGGCAGTAACAAGAGAAATGTACCATTAATTTACAGTATCAACAGCAAAAAATTGTAGACTAGCCTTAAGAAACTCTTCTGGCCATTGATGTTAATTGATAAAATAATACAAATTATGTAGGGTGTTGGCTTCACTTCTAAGTTTCAACACGGGTTACCTCTATCTTCAAACAGCATGAACATTTGTTTTGGCGTTTGATCACAAGACCTAGTGGCCTTACGTGACACTTAGCAATATTGGTTTCTTCTTCTCATAATGCTGTTTGCTCGAAGAACAACACTTGGTTGCTGTGTGTATTGTCCCAGAGAGCAGATTTAAGATAACCCTGATTCCTCCTATAAAACTGTCAGGGCTACTACATGTGCTTCCACTCAGTCTGAATTTAGAAGTGGTAAATATGGGGGAAATTATTTGCTTGATGTTTCCAATTTCCATGAACTTAGTACTGTTGCTAGAGATAATACTAAAGGCAGATATAACCATGTCCGCAATATATTTCTAGGTATGGTTATAGGACCAGTGGTTTTCAATAGTATTCAGCTGGGTGGTAGTTGGGGAGGGACATAGTTTATACCAAAAAGTAAATGTGAAGAAGGTAAGGGGAAGATTTGGACACATTATCATATTGAGTTTGCCTATGCATTAGTTCTCCGTAATGTAGCACTCTGCCCATAGCATTTCTGTTGCAGAAGTGAGTCCTAAGAAATCAGGAGGTATAAATAACCTTTGGCAGAAGTCGTGGAGTATAAAGAACAAACATGAGCAGAAAAGTAATTCACTTTGCCTCCAGAAGGACTGATCACGGGTGTAAACATGAAATTTGCATCGAGTTTTATAAAAAAGAAAGCCCTTAGCTATTGCCACTGAACTGCAATATACTCACAGAAACACAGCAAGCACAAAGAAGACTAAAGAGAAGTGATACACCCTCCCTTATGACATGTAGCACTGGAGCCCTATGAAACTCTCTCTCCCATTGTCCCACAACATGAGATTTTTCTGCTTCTGTTTTAAGGGGACACTGTCCAGCAGTATAGGCCTAAAATTTTGGTTTTGTAGAAAGCAAGGGTTTTATAAGACTGTGATAAGGCATAAAAATACTCCTTAAGTCCAAAAAGAGCCTTTCACATGGGTGATCAAGATGGGGATATAAAAGCAAACAAGCTGTTGTAGTAGCGGTTATCTACGGGGAAAGGTGTGACGCTTTTCTCCCAGCTTGCTAAAAGCTGGGAAGACCTTGGGGGTTGTTACCGCATGTTCTGAGACTTTGTTCTTATCTTTGAATCTTTGTGTTAATAAAGCCAGCCCTGAAGAAAGGGACTTGAACTGGACTATAGTTTGGGCTTTTATTTTACCTTTCCTAGCTAGTATACCTGCACCACTAGTTTACACAGACTCAATGTGAACTGAAGTGTTGGCTTTTTTTTTGGAAAATTTTGTAAATTTCGGTGGTTATAGCAGTTCTGAGATCTAAACTTTCCCATGCAGCCTGGAGAAACCCAGACATAATAGCACTGTGCTGGTGCAGGAGAACCAGAACATGACGTTTCACTGTCTGAGCTGGGTAAAGCATGAAAAGTAAATATGCAGCAAAAATGCAAATTATATTTTGAAATGTCTTTCCATTTTAGTAATCTACTCAACCTTGAAGGTCCACTGGAAAGGAATCTTAGGGTGACATTGCATTGTGCTGTCTGTAGTGTAATATTATGTCATTAAAGTCTTCCCTGAGCCACAGATGGCTCATCAGGCTGACATGGCTTTAGGCATGTCAGTTTCCATAGCCACAGGTACAGATGGGAGTGATGTGGTGAGCATCACTTCCAGCCACCTTTGACTTCCCTAACCTATGGATCAGGTATCCCTTTTGCAGCTGGGTGAACTGGAAGCAGACTGTCAGTGTGAAATTGAGTGAGACTAAAATCCACAACCTCCAGGATTGTAGTCAAGCACCTTGACCACTTGGCTACCACACTTTGATGCACTCTGATTATAGCAAAGGAGTACTTGTAGCACCTTGGAGACTCTAGGGTACCGATGTGGGGACCTGCATGAAAGACCCCCTAAGCTTATTCTTACCAGCTTAGGTTAAAAACTTCCCCAAGGTACAAACTTTGCCTTGTCCTTGAACAGTATGCTGTCACCACCAAATGATTTAAACAAAGAACAGGGAAAGAGACCACTTGGAGACATCTTCCCCCAAAATATCCCCCCAAGCCCTACACCCCCTTTCCTGGGGAAGCCTTGATAATAATATCCTCACCAATTGGTACAGGTGAACACAGACCCAAGCTCACAAAAGCTTATGCTCAAATAAATTTGTTAGTCTCTAAGGTGCCACAAGTCCTCTTTTTCTTTTTGCAAATACAGACTAACACGGCTGCTACTCTGAAATCTGATTATAGTGGCTCTCTGTGTCTCCAGTCTGTGCTGCCTAGTCTTTCTTCCTCCTGGCTGCTGAGAGGTAAGAGGAGTGTCTGTCTCCTGTATATGTCTTTTCTCTGTCTGCTTCTGAGCTGCTTGTTCCTTGTAACGTCTTGGTTCATTTGCTCAGCACTATCATGCTACTTCCTGTGTGTTAAGTGGTGGGGACAGTGCACTTATGATAGGCATTCTTATGATAGGCTTACCTGGGAACAGGCAGAGTAAGAAAGTTCTGATTAAATGTGTGAACCCTGCAAGAACTGATTGTAGGGCCCAAAATGAGTATTACAGACTTAGGTGTTATCAGCAAATAGAAATAGGCCAAAGTTGGAATGCCGTGGAAAATTGAGCTGTGCTGTAAGTGGATGGAACTTCACTGAAATCAGTGGAGTTGTGCCTGCTTACCTCAGGGCTGAATTTAGCTCCTTGCATCTGATTCCATTTGAATTTCAAAGTTGGGTGCAATGGGGTTTTCCTCTGAATCTCTGGATCTGAACCCACCACTGAGGTTCTGGTATATGGCTGGACTCAAAAGTGCAGGAGGCCTTTTTTCCAGATCTATTTCAGATTCAGTCCAAGATGGTGGAAAACTAATGAGATTAACTGGTCTAGTGAGATTTCAGTCAGTTTGGTGATGAAATCTCACCAGAACAGTTCACAAGATGTCAGCACTAACTCTAGCTCAGGTTCTGCCTTAAACTCAGCTTAAGCCTAATCTTGATCCAGGTATGAATATTATCTCCTCATCTCATTGCAACTGAGGAAAATGTATTGTTTTAAAATATTTGGTTTTTATCTAAATAAGTGTCTCTTTAGAAACATCGGCCCAATTGAAAACTGAAGCCTACACCTACAATAGACAAGAAAACCGTACACAAATATATACACTGGCTTTCTTCAAAAAGAGAAAAGTTAATAAAAAGAAGGTAGAAAGCCTGAGGGACATTCTGTTTCTTGTATCATTGGTTTTCATAAATAGGGCATGACAGGGCATGGCTGTGCTCAGGTCACACCTTGCCTCAGGAGTGTTATGAGGCAGGATGGGAAGCCAAAGATTACATTTCAGTGGAAAGTTTGACTTTTCTCTTGGTGGCAAGGGTTTTGAAAAATCTATCATCAAGTGGTAGTTAAAACAAAGGAGTCCAAGTTGAAAATAGACCACCCATGAGTGGACAAACTGAGGGAGACCTGAACAGAAGGAGAACTTCAGATGATCTTAAAACCCAGTTTAGAAGACCCTACGGTTTCTCTTTTTTGCACATAGGGAGCTTATTATTATTATTATACTGTTGCCACATTCTGAAATCCTCACTTATGGCCAGACCAAGATGCCTTGGGGGCACGCAGAACAGAGTACACCATAGTATGTCCAACCAAGGAAGAGTCCTTTTGCCTGAACTTGTCATTGTTGCTGCCTCCTGGGTAGTGCAGTCTTAGGTGTGTATAGGACCTTGTTGCAGAAGCATTAATCATTACCTTAGGGAAAGATAATTATTCGTAGAGAAATCATGCCGTATTAATAAGGAACTTTGCTTAACTGTTTGAATGTTGCTGAGTGTTCCAGGCACTGTACATCCTAACTTTCCTCTTACTTATAATCAATAATAATGATACTTTGCATTTGTATAACACTTTCCATTTGATGATCTCAAAGCACTTGAGAAACACACTGAATTCAACCTCATGACACCTCTGGAAAGAGGGGAAATATAGTTACCCCCATTTTATAGTTGGGGGAAACAGATACACGGAGAGATCAAATGACTTACCGCTGATGACCCAGGAAGTTTGTGGCAGAACAAAACCAAAATGCAAATATCACCATTCCAAGTCCTGTGGTTTAACCATTCTCTCTTCTCTATGCCTACAGAATGGTAACGGCAGCACAGAGATTAGCAGTGAAAGAGTTAAATCATTACTGTGAACTGGATCTTGAAGTTTCCCAGGGACTGTCTCCTGAAGTGGGAGGGATTTATGGAGCTACAGAATGGGTAGGGTCTTTGGCCTCCCAACCCAGTGGATCGTGGTGGTCAGAGAAGTAGGGAAGCTGCAGTCTAGCAGAGAGAGAAGATATCCACATGGAGGGCTGGCCACTTTGCAAAATTCTACTGGAGCTGTGGCATTGGCTGAGTAGCACTAGCAGCCACAGATCATGGTTAAAGCAGATCAGATTTGGAGAGGGAGCTCAGCAATTCTGGTGGCTGTAAGTCAGCACTGGTGTTAATGTCACGTGGTTAAGTACTGTTGCACCATCTTGTGGGATGGGATGTGGCACAGGAAAGAACAAGAACAAGAGAGTAAGTATACCTGAAAGGTATCATCTATGTCCCCGAGCAGGCCCTGAGCCATCCTGGAAGGGATGGACAGCTGGTATCAGCTCTCTCTCCCTCTTTCCCTCTCTGCCCCCTTGAGGGGAGGGGGAACCAGAAGGGACACAGATCTTCCTGCAGAAGAAGGGAGGCAGATAGGGGAATCCCAGCTTGGACAGCTCTTCTCCAGTTAGGTGCTGCTCGACCTACTGACAGGAAGGCTTGGAGCCCTATAAACTCCTAGCCAGGCCCCAGCTCCTGCTGCTCCCACTTCAGATTCTCCCACCCAACAAGTCTTCATTTCACCAGCCACTGAAGAGGCAGGAAGGGGAGGAACTCTGGTGGAGCTCTGCACCTCTTCCCTTACCCCCAATCCCAACAGAAGAGAGGAAAAAGAACTCTCCTTCTTGTGTTAGTGGAGGACGGGGAGCTGTGGCTCTCACAAGCTCCCTCTTACTTTAATGTCTGTTGAGCAACTCCCTTGCTGGTTTGACGCCAACGTACCTTGTTCAGCATCCCTAATGTCAGGGCTCAGGCCTCTGTGAAGTCACTAACTCAGCCATTTCAACTTGCTGGCCTTTTCTCAAGGACAGGCCTCTGATGTCACTGACTCAACAGTGCTTGTTTGGTGGTCTGATGTCAGTGCATAGGCCTTTGTGGTATCATTGACTCATCTCCTTTAGCTGGCTAGGCTTATGTCAAGGTGGAGGAATCTCCGAGGGGAATGACTTTAGCTTATTGGTCAAATGTCAGGGGAGGTCATTGGCTCAGTAGTCTACCTTGTAGTGCAGATGCCAAGGCACAGGCCTCTGGGAGCTTACTGTCCAAGTGCTCAAGTTTTCTGGATTGATGTCAAAGCTAAGGCCTCATTGAGGTCACTAGTTCAGTAACTTTAGTATGTTGGGATGATATTAAGAGACAGGCTTCTGGAAGCGCTCTCTCATACCTCTAGCTTGCTGGTCTGAAGCCAAGGTGTGCATCTTTGTCAAGTTACTGGCTCAGCCCCTTTCCCTTTAGAGGCCTGTGTTGAAGTAAAGGCCTCTGTGTGGTTACTTGATGTGCACTTGCAGCTTGCTGGTCCGATGTCAAGGGACAAGCCATGCTGATGTCACTGGATGAGTACTTCCAGCTTGACGGCCTTTGTGAGGTTATTGCTCAGCTCCCACAGCTGGTTACATGTAGAGGTCAAGGCAGAGGACTCTCTGAAGTTACTGACCAGTAACTAGAGGTTACTGAGATTACCTCTAGATTGCTGGTCTGATGTCAAGGAATAGGCCTTTATGAGGTCTTTGGATCAAGAACCTTAAGCTTTTGGGGTATATGCGATGGCCTAGCGTTTTGTGAGGCCTCTGGCTCTGGATTGATAGGATGATGCAAAGCTACAGTGAGCTCAGTGCCCTTCATTTGTTGGGCTGATGTGGAAGCACTGGTCTCTGTAAGGTTACTGGCTCAGCACAGAAAGCACCTAGCAACAAAGGCAGCATTATCTCTTTAGCCGATGGATCTTTGTTCGGACATTTATGAGACAGATGATTCTCTGCTCCATGCCCAACCACAATACATCTAGGAGACTTGACCCTATAAAATAGTAGTGGGGACTTCCATGGGGATCACCTGGAAGAGGAGATGAATCAGCAGAGCCACAGCTATTCTGGGTAGGGTCTCCTAAGTTTCCTCTTTGTTTCCACAAGCAAAGGAGATGCTGGGATATTACAGGTAGAAATGCTAATTTTAAACCTGATTCCCACCCCCTCCTATAGGCTGAAAATAGCTGCAAGTGTGGCATTACAGAAACACTACATACTCCAGAAATGTTATAAGCCTGTGAAAAGAATAGCTTTGAGATTGGCATTTTGTATTTCTCTCGTATTTGCACAAAGTTTACGTGACTATTGGAAAGCAGCTTTCTTTAAGAAAGTGGCCTCTCTCTCACAGGACCAAGAAAGGCTAGGAAAGGTTTGCGTTTTTTTACAGTTATTAAAGTCAGCAAATCACATAAAATACCACATAAGTGGTCAAGACACCAGTGAGAGTTTGTCTAGGCACCCCTTGCCTATGTACTAGTCTTCATAACAAAAATACTTGTAAGCAGTAGGAGTTTCCTCTATGTTCTGGCCCCCAAATTTCCTTCCCACCACTATGACATAGCAGGCTCTGTGCTGGTTGTTTGCCAGGCTGCATTTCTAGTAGTGCTATATGGATTTGGTTGGCAAAGTGCTTTGGGATCCTGCCTACAAAACACTTGACAGTGGCTAAGCAGAAGGGAGGCCATTATATATCAAATATGATTGTTTCAGTGTCACTTTGTCCTCCTTCCCACACATCTGTTTGTTTATCTTCATCTATTGCTCCCATGTCATAGGTTTAGATTGTTAGCTCTTTAAGGCAGGGACAGTCTACACAGAGCCTAGCACAATGGGGTGCCCATCCCTGAATGGGACCTCTAAGTGCTACCAGAATATAAATACATATATGATAAATAATACTAAAATGCTGTAATATAGAGATGTAAATCACTGGGATGTGCTAGTTAGTGCTTCTGTAGCTTGCCTGCTACAGGAGAGATTCAGAAGTGCACAGCTGTGGGTCACAGCCCCGATACTGTGTATAGGTTAAGCAGGTTCTTCTTTAGCTCAAGCTTTAGGAGGCTGTGCATTTATAGGAGCACTTGAGTTCTATCTCTGCTATTGATGTGAAGTTCTGAACAGCGTGCCGCAGAGTAACAACTGGGCAGACTGCGGCTTTGTTGTCCTATTATTACATTGCTCTGCAGTTTGGACTACGGGGGTGTGAATAGCAGCGCACACCCAAGTGCTTCACTATAACTTCCCCATGTGGACACTGCGGGCGCGAAATGAAGGGGTCCTACTTCACGCTAACGTAATTCTTCAAACGGGAGTCTGATGTGATTGATTTCTGGGCCTCTCCCCACTCTGCCTTTTTTACATTGCACATTACTTGCACAAACCCAGGCTATCTGTATTACAAATATGTGGTTTGATTTGGATAATTATGTGTAATTATGATTGCCTGAAATTCTTTGCTTTTAGCTTTGACAGTTT
The DNA here is from genome assembly GCF_965152235.1 of Eretmochelys imbricata. Lineage (NCBI taxonomy): Eukaryota > Metazoa > Chordata > Testudines > Cheloniidae > Eretmochelys > Eretmochelys imbricata. The sequence goes on from NC_135578.1 coordinate 104,426,718, forward strand.
CCACATGGTCATTGGGTTGGTCACAGATTTATGTGGAAGCTACCAGTGCATTAAGTTGACCAATCTAACATGAGAATCTTGAGTCTCTACCATTGGCCCTTTAGAACGGTAAATCATAAGAAAAAAAGTATCGATTCTTCCCCCTCCCCTCCCCCCAGTTTTGCACTCTGAGTGAACCTTGCTCTCACAAGACAATAGTAGGTAATTTTTTTTTTTTTTTTTTTTTTTACTAGCCAGCTGGTCTTTAACTGAACAATCTCAATAATATCCACCACAAACTCTAATCCAAATAAACAAGAAAATACGATTTACAATCTGCAAAGCCAATCAATATCAGTCCATAATGAGTTTTAATACTTAGCAACATATTCTTAAATGTCGTTCTTTCATATAGCAATTTCTTTTTAATTGCATATTAGGAGATAAGGGTTTTGTGTTTTTCAAACCATTTATATGAATTATTTTTTCAGTTGCTTTAACCACAATACAGCAAAATGGTGAAAGAGGATTAGGGGAATTTAGGAAAAACACTGATTTCTATAATCAGATCTGAATTGCAATCTGTCTGGTTTTGAATAGCAGTAAATTTGCCACAGAGACTGCCAGAAGCTGAGAAATGATTGGGCTACTATTACTGAATATTTGGTAGTCTGCTTAGTACCATGGAAGCCTTACTTGATTTCTTTCTTTTTAATACACACTGGGGCTTAATTCTGAAGCCCTTATTCAGTTTTTAGTCAGGTGAAACTCCCAAGTAAAGACTAAAGTAAAAAGTAAACTAAGACTGAGTGGCGAATTGTGGCCCTTGGGATTTGTGGATGGAGAACTCTTCCTCTCCCCACATGAAAGGAAGAGTCAGCCAAGTCCACCACTCCATTGCCTTCTTCACAAGGGTTTTGTGTGGATCCAGGAATCCATGAGGGGGTGGGAAGCAGTGGAGATCATCAGAGGAAAGTTAATGCAATCAGAAAAGTGCTACTCCCTGCTGGGAAACCCCTAGTTTGGCAGTTTCTAGCAGAGCCCCAGGATGTCCAGAACTGATTTGGAGGCACAGGGGCCTTTGTGAAATTGGTCCTGGGACCTTGGTGGATCCCTGTTTCAGAACCTTAATTTCTTCTTTGTCGGGGACAGAGCCTAGCGACCACTTTTTAATAGAGGAATTCAGAGAAAAGTCCAGAAAGGGAACCACATGGCGTTCCCTGGCCCAATGCATGTATTTCTCCATAGGGAAGTTGTCTGACCATAAGTAAGAATTTGGCTTATGGATTTACTGGGTGTTTTGCTGGCACAAGAATTGATTAGAAACTGAGTGATGATTTCAGGATTTGGCCCTGATAGAATTAAGTCAGAGTCAGAGGTGGTGCTAACCCATTGGGGGTACTAAGCAGGAATAGTCCCCTCCCCCCCCCCCGCAACACATACTGATAGGGGGTCCCCTTGAGTTGCTCTGGGCCCTAAGCAATTTCTTAATCTGCTTATGCCTAGTGCCAGCTCTGTTCAGAGTAGAGCTCAAGTAGCTACACCATCCCTGGAACTACTGACTAATAATACTTTGCGTTTCTATGGTGCCTTTCATCTGAGGAGCTCAAAGCTCTTATTCATCTTTAGAACAAGTACTAAAACTACAGGAAGGTAGAACACACCAGACTTTGTGGTGGAAGAGCACTATATTTAATTTTTGAAAGCATCCTAAAATGACTGTGTTTTGTGGATAATGATGTGACTTTTACCTATCAGTGCATGTCATCAGTTGTGTAATATCCGTGTCTCTAGTTTAGTATAGATATCAGAGCCAAAAGGATTTTAAGAACTGTTAACATATTTATGCATTTTAATACTTACATTACTCCATGTCATTTTATTTGCATCTTACATTTCATGAAATTTCCTATCCTCTAATGTGGTTAAACCCAGAGTAAGGTAATGAGATGCAGTGTATCTTGAAGACTTTTTTTAAAAGTAACATGAATTTGAAGTAAATATTCCCCTTAAGTAGCCAGTAGCCAAGACAAGATTATTGCAGTAATTTTACACAATTCACAGGCTGATGTGTAGCCCATTGTTTCATTGACTACAGCACCTAAAATTTGTCACATCTTTTCCCATCCTTCCCTCACAGCCTTGCACTTAACTCTCTGGTTTGTGAAAATGCTTGAAAAATGTTTGTGTCTTTCTTTTGTCTATGCAGGGAGTTAACAAGAGTTGGAAACTACTGTCAACCCATCCTGTGAGTGAAGCAGATGGGAGTTGGTTCTGTTGAACTTTTCACTTGGGAAAATGCATTAAAAAAGAAGCGTTGCTAGAACATGGCTGATGCTGACCTTTGCCTGTACTGTAATGGATCCCAGTGCATGATTTCATTACCATGGTGATGATCTTAACCAAAACGCTGGAAAACAAAGGTGCTGACTCTGTGACATGCAGGACTGAGCTGGTAAGATATGTAAAATCTGAATGACAAACTTCCTGCTGATAGCTGCACTGTAGCTGTATAATATGTGTTTCAAATTTAGGGCCAGATCCTCAGTTGGTGTAAACTGGTGTAGCTCCAGACACTTCAGCTGAACTACATCCATTTACACCAGCTGAGCATCTGGCCCTTAGTAAATAACAGGAATGCTGTGGTTTTAGTATATGTGAATCTCAGCAAAGCATTCAATCTATTGCCATAGAATAAACACATTAAAAAACTGGATAAACACCAACTAGATGAATAGCTTGGATTAGAAGTTGCCTGACTAACAGTGAACAGATGGTCACCGGTAATAGTAAGATGAGCAAGTGGGGAGCAGTATTAAGTGGGGGGTGGCAAGGGTCAGTACTGTGTAACTTAACAGTTTTGTTAAGAATCTAGAGAAAAATACAAATTCAAACACCATCAAATGAGCTGGCAGCACAGAAAAATCAGAGAGGCAACAAACACACAGAAAGACCAAATTACATTGCCAAGTGAATTGGGGAGAGTGGAACAGTGGGCTGAGTGTACCTAAGGAGAAGAAATAAATGGCACAGATGCAAATTAGGGGCAACTGCCTGGAAAGCAATGAGTGCAAAAATGACCTGGGGGTGATAATAGAGAGCAATCTGAATAGGCTCTCAAAGTGCCAAATAGTCAATGCTAGTCTCAGACGTGTTTATATATAGTGGCATTCAGGAGAATTATTCACAGTCTAGAAAGAAATTAGAACAAGGTGCTGTTGCCTGGAAAATGCTTTGGGAGTTTCAGAAAAGATGCACAAGTACAAATACTCCTCTCTCTCCCTCCCCACCCCAGAAGAAGCAGAGACCTCCACCCCCTTAACTGACAGATCCCCCAAAGATCAATGCGGATTGCGGGGGAAAGCAACGGGCAGCTGCCTGTAGCACAGCTGATGTCCCTGTGGAAGGAGGAGGAGCTTCTGTAGGGTTGGAGGAAGCATGTTGCAGAGGCTGAACTTCACCCTTCTGTGGGCACAGGGTCCCCCTCTGAGAGCAATCTAGAAGGCATACGACTCAAATGTCTCCCAAAGAGGAGGTGAATATGTTCTATGAGGGAGCAAAGCCCTTGTCTGAACATACATTGTTTTGGTCATTAGCCAATAAAGGAAAAAATATGAAAAACATGATGAAATTTAACTGGTCTGAAAGATTCCCCCAGGCAGGCCTTCTGCAAACCATTGGCTAAAGTTCACTTGAAAGTTATTGGATTAAGTGGGTGGGCAAAGGGAAGTGACGAAGTGTCATGTACAAGCTTCTAATGAGATTTGGTGGCTGTGGGAGACTCACTGGTTTGGGATGAATATAAATTATTCTGTGCATTATGGAGCCACATGGAACCAGTCCACTGTAAAACAACAAAAGCAGCCCTTTCATTTCCTTTGCTGGGGGCAAAATTGTTAGCTTTTGATATACTGCAGACTCGTTAGAATGTAATTGCCTCGCTGCAGGGCCCTTGGTTATTAATTGCTTGTTAGCACTTTTGGTGCTGTGTAAATACAATAATAAAAATGGGTCTGGATGTAAATTTCTAATTTTCTGGGATGTTACATTGGTGCAGATGTTCACACAGGGGCCTGATCCAAAGTCCACTGAATACAGTGGGAGTCTTTGTAATGACTTCAGTGGGCTTTGGATCCAGCCCAAAGAGTAGAAACCAAACAGTGAAAATTGAATAAAATCTAAAACTAAATCTAAAACCACATATAAAAAACAAAAGACCGGAAAAAACCTCCCAACCCCCGCCCCCAGTGAATTAGTTCACTGTTTTACTTCCCAGTTTTGATGTAAAACTCAAATCTTATGAAATGGCAATCGCACTTAATATAGGAACATATGTCATTTCAAAATGTTTCTTTCTTCCTCATTTTTAGACCTTAACTTTTGTCTCCGAACAGTACTTGCTCTTCTTTGATATTGGCTAGGCAGATGTATGCTGTGAAAACCTGGTTTTCTAGCGTTTGTTCTCTGTTCAAATTTGCTCTTGTTCGGCCTTACTTTTGATACAGCTATTTGTCATCTTTGTTCTCTAGTTCTCTGGTTACTTCATACCTTCTGCAACTAAATTAGGTCCCAATGGATATAAATGTTTCTATTTTACCTGGGAAGTGACAGCATGCTTCAAAAAGGTGGCCAAACTTTTACGTACAACTTAAATGACTTTTTCACATCTGCACAATTGGCATTTTCTGCCTCCTTAACATCTTGTATTAGATTGTAAGGTATGTGGTGTGCATATTTATTAGGATCGTTTTCATTAGATAATTTTTATAATGGATTGTCAGAAGTAATTGGAGTATTGTTATGTAAGTGGCCAACATTTAAAATATGAATTGGGAGAGAACAAGGTGCATATGCAATTGCCTAAACCCAGATAAAATGCAAATGTGGCAGAATGGATCACCCTGGAATTTATTTTGGTGCTGGTACTTGAATAAAATTATCATTACTTAAGTAAAGTAGGATGCAGGTGCAGGGGGAGAAATGTCAGAAGTAGAATAGGGACATTTTTGGGACAGCAGAAGAATGGTGACCATGATAGGCATTGGTAACATATTCTGCACCTGTAGTGACTTATTGTGTTTAAAGCTGCAGTTTGGTCATGGCAGCTTTTAGGAGAAGGCTTAAGATGATTGTGCTGTCAAGGGAAAAATTGTTGGAAAGGGTGTTTAAATAGAAAACATCACAAGTCACTGGAATTGGTTTGTACCTGTAAAACATTGATTCTTCCATTTTCAGTGTAAATAAGAAGAACAATCTAAGTGCTGTGAGAATCATTTGCAGAAGAGCTGTAGTGTGGGAGCCCACCTTTGTTAAAAATGGTCTTTCAGTTTCTAAATGGGAAAATGTAGTGAGCCTCTAAGAAATTCAAAATCCCACTAAGTCCACTGGTCTCTTGCTTGTCCCAACACAGAATTATTGATGAACTCCCCCTCTTTGTTTAGTTTCCCCAGTAGTTTAAGGTCCTGGGTCCAGCAATGAGTAGTCCCTGACTTCAGAGGAATACTCACACTCACGGCTTGCGTGACTGGATCCTAGTGCTGCCACTTTGCAGTTTTTAACAAAGTTTGATTAACTGAAGGAAATATGGAGGGAGGATGGTTGGCTGGTTAATGCACAAGACTGGGTCTTAGGGAATTTCAGTTCTGTCCCCAGCACAGCCACTGAGTTCTTTGGGCAAGTCCCTATGGACTGCCACTTTTGCTCATGTTAACTAGTCCTACTGAGTACTAACTCAGCAAGAATAAGGATGGCGGAATTGGGCCCTAAAGTTCAGAATAACTTCAAATGAATTAGTCAAGCCTGCGAGAAGTGAATAGCTTTTCTGGTTGTTTTCAGCACACTCCAAAGATGAGTCAAGGACCTACTCTCTTCTCTTGTGGAATTATGGGTAAGTAACAGAAATTTCTTCAATATTTACTGCATCTCTGCTCCAGTCATTTAATCAGTGACCTTTCATAACTGCATGGTGTAAAGGGAAAGCATTTTTTTGGGGGGGGGGGGAAAGGGGGATCTTAGTAAGAATATATCCTAGAATTGTTTCCTACAAATCACAAGCTGTGTTGCTCCTTTTCTCTAAATACAATATCTGAACTCAGAAAGGCCTCAGGGCCCTTTACTTTGGAAGCCACGTAGCTATTTGTTTATCTCCTGTATGCTACACCTCACGACACTCTGGTGGGGAGCAGTGTGTTCGTTTCCAGTTGGACAACCTGTATCTTCAGCTATATGTAAGCTTAGCATCATCCCAAGCAGTAGAATCTACTTAATCATCCAGCCTTTCTGATTATTGCCACATGCATTTAACTGGAACAGTTGCCAGCAATTCAGTGCAAAGCCTTTTGTGACTAAAAAATGGCCAAGCACCACAGCCCCTGTGTCTAAATGGCACGTCCAATGGTGTCCGTAAGCCTGGTCGAAGGAGTTCACAGGTAGGAAATAAGTTAGTGTCTGCTGTCATGCACTACCCACCACTTATTCCAGGGTAGCTTTCTGGCTCCATTGGCAGCTGATAAATAAGTTATTTACCTTGTTTTTCTAAATACTTTGATGCTTTTGCTTATTTTTAGAGTGTTCATACAGTACATAGATTGCAAGCCTTTTGGAGAAGGGACAGTCTTTTTATTCTGTGTTTGTACGTTACCTAACACCAGGGAGTCATGGGTCAATGACTGGGGCTCTTAGGTGCTACCACAATACAAATAAACAAACAAACAATATTATCAGTAAAAAAGAATACCTCCGAGCCAAAAGTTTTCAGACAAGCCTCTGTTAGTAAGGACAGTTGCTTATTTGGTCCTTTGTCTTTACCAAGAGCATGGATTGTAGTGTATGACTTCTAATGTATTTTGCACCAGAGTGCATCACTTTTTATGCAGAACTGCCATTGACTTCCATGGGAGTTTGGTGCATGGACTGACGATCCTGAGGGACCAATCAGACTGAAAGATGTGGCACTGTATTATGCTCAGTGGGCTTTGTAATGTGGAGAGTGACTTGCTAGGCACTGGGCTAAGATCTCCAAACCCAATTAAAATTTTAGGTGGTGATTGAGTCAAACTACTTGATATGAAAGCCAGGGCTTTACAAACAGAGAGGCTGCCCCCTCCATTAACAGATGTAATTCTCATTAGTGTTAATGGGAGCTGAGTACATGCATTAAGGGGAGACATTTCCCAAGCCTCCAGATAACTAGAGTCTTCTGAAGGGGGTGGGGGGAAGATTAAATATTTTGATTTTCCATATGAAAGTCACAAGATTCAAAGTCAAGACATGACAGAAACAGTCAGTTCCCTTTATTCTGCCTGTCAAGAATAAATAAGGAACAAAGAGTACTCAATCAGTTGGGTTAGCCTTGTGATAAGGCATTTACAGAACTGTCAGCAAATATGAAGGGTCTAAGCCTAATTGAAAAACAGCTTGTTAATAGCTTTCTACAAAGCCGTTCGGATCTGAGCTACACTGTGCTGGTCTTCCTTGTGTGCCAAATTATCCTGTTTCCAAGGGAACCTAATCTTACCTCCTTGACCACAGCTCACCATGTAATTGTCTTTGTCATGCCCAGTCAAGAAGAGTGAGTCTCATTGGCATGTGAAGGCATTATTTTGTTTTTAGGCATCTTTCCCAATGCATTTCTTGATGTCTTCAAACTTGTGCCAAGATCACAAACCAATTCAGTGTTGAAACTTGTTCAATGTTTTAAGTCCGTTCAGTGATTATAGTGGCATTGAATTTGAAATTGGTTGACTATTTCAGATCAGCTGGCTAGGTTCCCGCTTGTGAAAAGCGGAGAGAGAAATAAATACATTGAAGTTTGGATTGGCAGTAGGGCCAGCAGGAGGCCAAGAATTACAGTCCCATGTAAGATCTCTGGGGATTGGAGAGAACTTGGCTGGATTTCTTGTCCTTTCATTCAGGGTGTCTTAAAAAATGATCCTTTTGGATTCCACTGGAAGCAGTGAATGGAGAGGGAGATATTGCTGGGCAGTCTGTGGAGCAAACTGGCATTACATTTTCAGAAGGAAATCCATGCCAACCTCTTTGCTTCAAGTAAGAGGCCATGAGGTTGACTACAGGGAACTGAAAAGTGTCAAGGAATGAAGTGGTGCCAAGTGGTGGAAAAGGGCATGTCCCTTCTTTTTCAATTGTCTATACCTTTGGCTGCAATTTCTTCAGAACTCAAGATCAGCAAGTCAGTTTTTGGATGGAAGCCATGAAAGAAAAACCCAGAATGCTCTAAGTGATTCAGTAAGTGGGTTTCTGGTCTGAATAAATATTGAACCAATACCCCATTTTGGTGACAGTGTGATATGAAAGTTATTGTCTTAAAGATGGGACAAAGTAAAACTCTTTGTATCCTGCTGTAGTAGGGATCCCATTGGCTAAGTAAAAGTGTGGTAAAACAATTAAGTCATGCACTGCTTGCTGAAGCTTGTCAAACCTAGACTGTGCCAGGCTGCCAGAAAGAGTGAGGTCCAGAAGCATGGGCTCTCCGCAGAGAATACTTTGCACCTTTTTTGGAGAGTATGTCTCCAAGAAGGAATAGCAAGATTGTAACCACTGGACCAAGGCAAGACATAAGAGGCTATGTATCAGAGATCTGGGTCTGAGACTGTGACCAACACCTTGAATTGCACTTGGGAGCACATAGCCAGTGTAGAGTATGGGGCATTTGGGGCTCTTCCAGTCAAGGGGTGAGCTACACACCAGCTGAACATTCCAGTTGCATTTCAACAATAGCCTGGAGGAGAGTGGATTTCAGTCATTTCGTTTCACGGTGACAGAGGTTGTGATCACTGTAATAACATCTGGATCAGAGCGTCACAGCTGTCTGGACAACCGAAAAAAAAAGTATGTTGTGCCACAGGTTACACCTGATAATCCAGAAGCCCGTCTGGCCTCGTTATGACTCTTAGACTATTACTAAGATGCAAAGCTTGGACATGAGCCTCCAACAGAAGGCAATCTCAGGTTCTTGCCCATTCCTCCAGATGTTTGCCCCTCTCCACCAGCATAACCTCCACCTTATTCTGATTGAGCCAAAGTCGTTTTACTCTCATCCACATCTCTACTTCTGACAGGTCCTGGGAGAACATGGAAGCCACAGAATTCAGAGTTACTGAAAATGAGATGTAGAGTGGAGTGTCATGTTTCTCCTGATGGCATTGCAAGCAAAAGCATCTCACGGTCTCCCTTGGCATTTGTACATACACACTAAACACGCTGGGTGACAAGTCAGAATCTTGCAGGATGCTGCATGTGAGGATGGAGAGTAAAACACTTATTACTATTCTCAAGAGGAAAGAATGAAGCCCAACCTAACTTCAGGCATAGTGGCATTAAAGGCTGTGAATAAACTTAATAAAAACATAATGGACACAACTACGTCAGCTGCCAGATGGAGACTGTAAAAAAAGAATAGCATTCCCATTCCCATATTACATACCAGTGTCTTAATCCAAACATAAAGGGACTAAGATTTCCCAACATCACTTTATCAGAAATATTTCTCATCAGTAGGAGGTTAGAGACCATGCTATAACTGGAACAGTTTATGGCCATTAAATACACCATAGTGCTTTTCACAAGTAAGGCTGCTGTTAGTCCTAGTGAAATTCTGATTTGGGTAATTACATTTGGCCTGTGTAAACTGACCAGCAGTTTCAACAGGATATGGTATTCTGCTTCACTTCCTTGCCCTAACTGATGGCTAGTGTTGCTGAGCAGTGTTAAACAGCTGCCATGATACATCTCAGAAGGTTGACTGTAGTTCACTGGTGGATGGAGTGGTATAATATATATATATTGTGACAAAGCTCTGTCCTTGCCTCCGTGGGTCCCGCGTATCCTGGCAGATTTCGCTAGCCTCAGAAGCTCACTGTGACCTTCCACGTAACCCTTCTTTCTCTAGAGACAATGGTCACAGTCTACTGAGCCATTTTCATCATAAGCCAGCAAGGGAGGTGAGGAGAAGTTATCCTTCCTTGCACAGTCTCTGTTGTCTCCCAGTCTCAGTGATTAATCAGGGGGCAAATGTTGGGGGCAGGTGGGGGGGGAGCCCGGGCCCACCCTTTACTCCAGGCTCCAGCCCAGGGATCCTAATAGTATCAGCTATGGTAGCAGACCTTTTAGAAACATGACATGTACAATTCCCTGGGCTACTTCTCCCACAGCAGCCCTCACTTCCTCAAGCTCCACTTCACCCTTACCTCACGGCCTCCTTCCTTGTGCCTGATATGGTGTGTACTGCTCAGTCTCTCCAACAGCACAACTTCCTTCCATAGCTCCTGACATGCACACCCACCTGACTGGCTGGGAGGCTTTTAACTAGTTTCAGCCAGCCCCTGATTGGCTTCAGGTGTCCCAATCAACCTAGCATTCTCCTTGCCTTCTGGAAAGTTCTTAGTTGGCCCCAGGTGTCTTAATTGACCTGGAGCAGCTTCCATTTCGCTTATCCTGGTACCAGGGATTTGTTTAGCCTGGAGCTAATATATCTATCTCCCACTACTTTTCTATAGCCATCTGGCCTTGCCCCGTCACAAGATATATATATATATATATATATATATAGTTTGCAAAACCCTTTAAGATTCTGCAGACTGAAAGTGCTACACCACTGGAAGATCTTATCATTCATTCAGGGACCCTCTTCCTTTTGGAAATAAATTATTTTAGATGATTATAACAAATGAATCAATATGAAAACTCGCACAAAAGCTTTGCAATTGTCATATCAATACATCATACAAATGTTTTGTGAAGGAGGAAAAGATACTGAAAACTACCCTAAGGGAAGAGGGGGGAAGAGAATGAACTAGGGCTTGTAAATCTTCTGTATAATTTAGATATTTATAAAGCACTAAACATTATGAGAATCTATAAGAAACATTAAGCTATATAAAGAGCCATTAAAGATTTGATAAGTCAGAAAATCTAACATCAGAACCATTTTCCAAATGACCTAAAGAATTATCTTGTTTTTTATTTTGACATAAACAAGAAATGCTCTGCCAGTGTAATAATAATACTAAAAAGATTGATTCTGATCTTTGTAGCTTTGCTTTGCTGGAAAGAGGACAAAAGTTGAAAACCCTACACCTATAAATTCAGCCCTGAGAAAGAACAATTTCTTGCACCTGGCTTGAGTGGTCCTTGAAACATCAGGGAATACAAGACATTTCCTATTATGAAACAGAATTTTTCCATTTCCCTCCCACACAGCTGGCATTACATGCCCGCAGTCAAAAGGCATGGAAATGTAATGGTAGCTGTGCCAGAGATAGAAGCCATTTTATTAGAAAGTTTGGTTATTGCCTCTTGATACAGATTTTCTGTATCTGAGGGGGTTGGGAGTGTAAAATCTTTTAAAGAGTTTAACAATATAGTAACATCATCAAGTAATTCTTCCCAACCAGATATTGAAGGAACACCCAGTATCTGAATGTCCAACATCAGATACCATTGTGAGGGATGGCTGAATAAGAAACTAGATAGATACTTTACTAAAGCTAACATTTCAGGCTATGCATCAGAGCATTAGCCAAATCCAGTCAGCCTTTTATTTTGATTATGGTAGCTCCAAGGTCCATATCAGGACCTCATTGTGCGAGGCACTGTATATACACAGTAAAGACATCGTACAAAGGGCTTAAGCTCTAAAGAGACAGGACAGACAAACAGAAGTAGGCAGACAAAAATAATAACTAAGTAACATTTTATAACTAAAGAACTCTTTGCTCAGCAGAAAATCAGGCTCATAGTTTCTCAAGAAAGTTTATATGTGATGGTTGCGTTCTGCTGTTACCAAAAGGAGAAGGATTTTGCATGAGGAACCAAAATGACAATGGGAGGTGCAAGAGTACAACACCCCAGTAAAAATAACGTGCTTATTTTTGGTAAGTTTATGAAACTCGTCGTTTTGGTTCATCATGTTCAAAAAGGATTGTTGAATCATATATTAATTCTTTATAAAACGCACTTTAAAAAAGCAGCCTGCCTTGTTCCTGGAGAATTTACCCAGAATTCATTCCAGTTTAGTACTTTGTCAGGAAAGAGTCCACAATAAAATATGGTGGTGAAGAAAATTCTGAATTTCGTGCATTCTGCTTCTGACACTGGAAGTGGGACTGGAGCAAAGTTTCTTTAAATTCTGTGGGCAGGATTTTACTCAAAGTGAATAGAACTGATGTCAGTGGGATTACTTTAAGAAGCAAGCATGCCCAGTAATGGTTGCATCACTGCAGCTAGTGTTAGTAACATGGCTACATGAAAAAGGTTCTGAGCGCTACAAGGAGGAAAACCAAGAAGTCAGAAGAAAAACTGATAATGAAATAAAAAAAATAAACCAAACCAAAACCTGAGCATATAACTTCAGACATCATCATCATATTAACCTTATATGAGTTGGCAAGGGCGAGGACAATCCTTGTGGCAAGGGCTACAGTCATGCCCTTTTAGACTGCTAATTTGGAAATGTTGCCTTTTTATTGGAACAAGACTGTTTTGCAGCTCTGTTTCCCACAATAAGGCATCATTTTCCCTTCTAATCCACACCTCCTATTTCTGAACTGCAATTTCCTTTGAAAACAGCTTGTCTGTGGAAGGTTCCATCTAAATGACTAATTGCTGTGTACTTGTAACAGGAAATATTGCTCAGAAAGCAGCTCCAACTCTATATGCATTGCCTAGGCTTTGCTTTTCAAGCCAGCCTAACCATGAGAGCTTTGTTCAAGTTTGCTTGGACGTGTAGTTGTATGTGAGAGTATGCATGTGTGCAGTGTATCTACCAGCATCTGAAAACTAGAAAAAAGCACAGCTTGGTAGAAAAATAGGGAGACATTTAACTCCACCAAGATTGGGAGAGCTGTATAGAGGGACATATTAAAGAACGAAATAATTTTTTGCTGAAAAAGTAGGGACTTTCCCTCTTAAATACAGTTGGCACGAATGGTGTGCAGACCACAGACTTGGTTTGTCGTGTTTGTTCTGAAGCGAGAGATTTTGGGACTATCATTTTCATTTCCCACTGAAGCATAGCTGCATGCATCATATTTTAATCTTGTTTGTGAAACAGGAAAGCAGGAGTACTGGTGTGGTTCTATGTCATTGCCATCAACTAATTACAACCATTAAATTTGTTCCACATTTAGAAGCCATCGCTTGCACATAAACAGGGGACAATGGAAAATACAGACTGTCTTTTCCGCTGTGCATAGAATGCAGAAAAGACTAAAATTTAAGTAAAAGAATATGTGAGAAAGTGAATTAAATACAAACTTATCACAAACAAGACATGCACAAAAAGAAGTGTTTGTAAATATGTGTTGTTAAATTGGGATCCAAACAGAATTCATACGCCAATTTAAAAAAAAATTGATTGGAACCCATAATTACTTTACGAGTTGCTGTAATAAATTATTGATTAATGTAAATTATTTCACAGGAAAAGAACATAAAGGAAACATGAGCAGAAGGATCATCCATTATGTATAAAAAGGAACTGTAAAAATATTATAGCAGAACATTTGTCTTGCTATAGTTAAAGTTGTACACCCGTATTTTCTGTGGTTAATAACTTGGTTGTTAAAATTTACACTGTGTCATCTGGGGAACACATTTTTAGTTACACTAATTTAAAAAGCAAATGTGGCCATTTTGAAGCTGTAGAGGTGGAAAAAAATGGCAAAGTTTCCTGTGCTTTTTACTTTGTGTGTGTGTGTGCTACAGTAACTCAGAATCAGGTCAGTTACTTCCTATGAAATTTTGTCGGACCCTAGTTAGTCTGTAATGTGGACTAAACCCTTTTAAAATGGCCAGCTTAAATTTGGCTACTGTGATAATGCAATTTCATATTTTAGATGTTTTTAAAAAAATCTCTCTCCCCCTCCCTGACCTTCCTGGGAGTTGAGGGAGTTCCTGCCCAGTGAAGGAGGAGATGGACTGCTGCTTCCATTTGCTGGCTTTAAGGGGTTATTGAGAGGAGCAAAGTCCAGAGCAGGGCTCTCTGTCTCTTTTTTTCCCTCTGGTTGAGAGGTGGTGGAGCTCCAGCCCATGCGGGGCCTCCACTGGGCGTTGGGAAAAGGGGCCTGGGCCACTGTCACTGTTTGCTGGGTCCAAGAGGTGAGCCCATCCTGGTTCTCACCACCACCTTCTTGCTACAGGCATTCCCAGTACAGTGTCTGCTGTTTTAAAAGAGGTGCAAACCTGGCTTTAGAATATGCATGTTTTGTTATTATTTTGGCAGGCTACCAAAATTTTCATGAGACCTACAAGAGAGAGATGGGAAATGGCAGTTTTTAAACAGATTCTATCTCAGCAACAGCTGAACAGAATTTCATGGAATTTTTCAAAGAAATGGCATTTCTGTAGCCAAGTGTATTTCCTCTGCCAGCTAACAAAAGACTGCTGCCAACAATGCAGGTGTAAGAAAGAAAAGGTCAAGAGAATCCTTCTTAATGAAAGGTGTGAGGCAATCTAAATATAGGAGTCACTGTCAACTCCCCTTATAATATTGGGCCATGACATGCCATTTCATGAAAAAACTTGTAGGAAGGATGAGGAATATGTGGGATTCATGAGGGAAGGAATTTCCCCAGTCAGAGGGGTCAGTTCTTGTAACCGGTGGATTTCTGGAGATTTGCTGCAGTCACGTAATAGAACCACACTAACAGGTTCTCCTGACCTACTGCCCATGAAGATTCCCTAATTGTGATACGAAGCTCTGCAGAACACTGCAGTTTTAAAGGGATCTAAATCTGGCCTCTCATTTTGTGCCTGAAAATTATTGTGGGCTTGGTTTTGCAAATGTAACTAAATGCAGGCACTGATAATGGCAATGAAACTTGTAACTGGGTGCACATCCATCTGCCATTATTTGCATCTGCAACTAATTGAACCTACAGTTATATTTCTGGGCACAAAAGGGGTGGTCAGGTGTAAAAATCAGGCCCTGACTCATTTTAATGTATTTTTCAGTTTCAAAACACTGTAGAACTCACCTTTAAATATCAAGTAGGAAATCTCTGCAGGAAAAAATATCAAATTGCTTTATCTAGGCACAATATGTCACAAAGCTTTCCCTTTCATGATATATAATGGAAGGAAGGAGCTCTTGAATCTGCAAAGGAGGCACTGGAAGTCTTTTAACAGTGGATAGCATTACAGCATAGTGGGACAATTGTTGTAATTGTGAACTGATTAACTAAGGCTCCTTGAGCCTACAGGTGAAATTCATTATTGGCCCACTCTTATGCCATCAGTGAAATTTGTCCCTGAAATATTAATTGACTAAGGGTGAAATGAATACTATGTAGAGGGCCACCATTTTTAACTCCTGCAGTTCAGGTTTCCTGACCATCTAAATAACTGGTTTGCAGGCACAATAAGTGACCCAGAAAGCCAAAGGATATAAATTGGAATTTCAGTTAGCTTTGCCTGAAAGTTATTTAGGTAGAATCAGAGTCCAGCTTCTGAAAATCTGTCCCTGAGGGTCCGAGCGGGATTCCTTCACCCACTTTGTGAGTTTTGGGTGTGCAAAGAATTCTAACTTCATGTAGTTTATTAAGGGAACTACAGTGTCCTCTTTTTGGCATTAGGGCTTAACTTCTGCTAGTCCAGATTCTGTTGTTAGTTATTTGAGCTTGAATCCCATTGTATTGCATTGGAGTTGGGTGTGTATAACTAAGTGCTGAATTTGACCTTAGATTTATGCTGTTTTATGGAGGAGAGAATAGATCCCACAAATCCCCTAGGAATTCCTAATACTACAGGATTAAGATCATTAATGTATAACTGCATTTCTTTGGGAATCCAGATGTACTGATTATTCTGATTTTAAAAGCATATTGTGTCAAGGTTCCTTCCCCACTCTGAACTCTAGGGTACAGATGTGGGGACCTGCATGAAAAACCCCGAAGCTTATTTTAACCAGCTTAGATAAAAACTTCCCCAAGGTACAAACTATTTTACCTTTTGCCCTTGGACTTTATTGCTGCCACCACCAAGCGTCTAACAAATATATAACAGGGAAAGAGCCCGCTTGGAAACGTCTTTCCCCTCAAAATCCTCCCAAACCCTATACCCCCTTTCCTGGGGAAGGCTTGATAAAAATCCTCACCAATTTGCATAGGTGAACACAGACCCAAACCCTTGGATCTTAAGAACAATGAAAAAGCAATCAGGTTCTTAAAAGAAGAATTTTAATTGAAGAAAAAAGTAAAAGAATCACCTCTGTAAAATCAGGATGGTAAATACCTTACAGGGTAACCAGATTCAAAACATAGAGAATCCCTCTAGGCAAAATTTTAAGTTACAAAAAGACACAAAAACAGGAATGTACATTCCATTCAGCACAGCTTATTTTATTAGCCATTTAAACAGAACAGAATCTAACGCATATTTAACTAGATTACTTACTAAGTTCTAAGACTCCATTCCTTTTCTGTTCCTGGCAAAACAACACACAGACAGAGAAAATCTTTGTTTCACCCCCCCTCCAGCTTTGAAAGTATCTTGTCTCCTCATTGGTCATTTTGGTCAGGTGCCAGTGAGGTTATCCTAGCGTCTTAACCCTTTACAGGTGAAAGGGTTTTTCCTCTGGCCAGGAGGGATTTTAAAGGTGTTTACCTTTCCCTTTATATTTATGACATATTGTCAAGGTGTTTTTCATCATCTTTAATATGTATGACCTTCTAGAAGCTTGAAGGTGAAATCTGTATCCCTGCCAAACAACTGGGTCACCACTCCTCACACCAGTATGCTTAGAAGGTTGCTCATGAGTGATAGGCCAGTGCTGCTGATGTATTTATTTTTATCTTAGAAAAATAGGGCCTTTAATTTATTATGAAAAGAAAGCAAAAACGTACATAGTCTCTGCAAACAAATATAAGAAAAAAGTGGGACGTTGCCGTTCCAAGTTTGGGCCTTTCAGCTCCGTTTCTTTAAAGATACCTTAGCATTGCAGCCTACTGGATTTTTCAGCAGGCCATATTTTCCAGATCTGTTTAAAGATCCTTTAAAGTTCTCTTTAATGTTAATACTCTAAGTTCAGATGATATTTTCAGTTCTGATAAGTGCTGGCATTTCCTAATTCAAGGCAGATTGAGGGGCCCTGATGTCACTGCAGAACCAGTAAACAGCACAGCTAGCATTTAGGCAGAAAACAGCAACTTCTGGAGCGTTCTGCAGTGATGATAACCTGACCCCCTCCAACTGTCATGTCTCTTGCCTCTGAAGCTAGGACCAGGTTAACCAGGTTTCAACGCGCTTTTTGCTAGAATGCCTCTCGCACAGTTTTCCTGTTTCATGGACATATGGGTGGGTTGTGTTGCAGTCAGTTTTACAAAACCTTACTGGAGATTAGGGAGTAGGGCTTGTTTATAGCAGGATTTTGTAAAATGGTTCATACCATAACTAGGGCCTATCAAAAACTTGGTCCTAGCAACAGTCTGATGTATACATAGTTCTGCATCCTAAATCCAGTATGGGGTGTAGTCTCAGCAGCTGGGGTGGGTGAGGAAGTCCAAGGGATTGCTCAAAGGTCAGGCAGGCAGTGGTGTTAAGGAGCAGGGTGTACTGAACTTGATGCTAAGGAGAGCAGGGGAGATACCTTTCTGATTTCGGGCTACTACTGGTCTTCAGGGGTGCAGAAATCAGCTCCTTCTCCCAGCACTAGCATCTGCAGTTTCTCCTCCCTCACTTGCGACTCTCCAATGGTGTGAGACTTACGTTATTTTGAAATGACTAGCGTTAGAATGGAAAATGGACAATATTCCTTCTTTTAAAACCAAATTCTGCCCTCTTCAAAATCAGATGATATAAATCTTTACTTTTTGCCTTGAAGGAAAGTTCAAAATGTCATCATGGCAATGGCGATTTAACATGTTACCAAAGTTCTGAAGATCAGTTAAACCATATTTCACACACAAGCAGTTTCAGTTCCAACTTTCTGACTTGCCTTAGTCTCTGAACAGGTAAAACAGCACGCCCTAACATTAAAAGCACAGGATGTGTTGGCTCTAGTTGAGGCTTGTTCGTGGCTTGGTAATTGACAAAGCTAGTGTCAACCACAGTTGAGCAGACAAGTCTTAATAGCCGTCAACCACAGCAGATGTAGGTGAAACATTACAATTAATAAGCAGGCCATGGAGAACAATAGTGTAGCTACACTTCCAGCATCTTTTCACCCACATGTCTGATGTGTTTTAGGTTCTTAGCTTTTTGCAGAAAACCACACCTTTTACGGAGTCTTTAGGTTTATGTCATGAAATAGCACCATGTGTGAGAACAAAAGAATCAAGGTCAAATAGGTGCCTGAAGCTTGGGTCATCATGTGACTGTTCTGCTTTGATCACAAAGGGCTTTGGATCCACTATAGTTAACTAGGTTAATTTGTGCCTGTGTTAAAGGCACAAAGAATATGGGGCTTGAAGACAAACCAGGCTTTTCAAGGTTAGAGGAACAAAGCCAAAGTGGTCAGATTCTAAAATGTAATTTATCTTAAAAAAGATACCGGACCAAATTCATCTTTGTGTAGTTCCTGTGAAATCAATGAAGTTACAATAGGAATGAATGTAGCCCTACTACTTTATTGTTAGCCTGACACAAAAAAGTTCTTTCTGTAGCTCTCCCAAACAATGTCCGATACAGCGTTAAGTTGCCATCTCCTCAAGAACAAACTTAGAGCCTATACTCATTGAAGTCACTGAAGGTGTGTCTGCACTGGAAGCTGGGGGTGTGATTCCCAGCTTGAGGAGACATACTCATACTAGCTCTCATTGAGCAAGTATGCTAAAAATAGAATGTAGCTGCAGCCACACGAGCAGTAAGATGGGCTAGCTTTCCTGAATACATACGTAGGGCCTCCGACAGGCTAGTCGTCAGGGCAGCTAGTCCATCCTACTGCTCATACTCTGCAGCCTTATTCTGGTTTTAGTGTACTAGCTCGATGAGAGCTGGTGTATGTCTCTTTGGGCTGGGAATCACACCTCTCACTCCAAGTATAGACATATCCTGAGAGTTTTGTCATTAATTTCAATGAGAGGTGAGACTGAGCCCCTCGGGGCTTGATCCAGAGCCCACTGAAGTCAATGGAGACTTCATTGTGGGCTTCAGATCAGACCCCTAGTGAGAGTTTTGAGTGCACAAGGAATGCACGGTCAGGCTGAACTGGTTGAATGAGATAGCACGTGTCAGAGGGTTATTCAAATGCAAGCTAGGATTTTAATAATACTGCAAACTTGGTTTGGAGAGCTGGATCAGTCTGATCACATGTCCCTGTATGGCTGGGACAGCCTGTAAACTTGGAACTTCTTTTTAATTTGCTGCTGCTTCATGCCTGCCTCTTTCTGTTGTGCCAGGATACTGCAGTGTGAGTGGTAAGCATCGTTTTCAGACTTCTGCAACACTCAAACACAAAGAGACAAGTAAAGGAAAATTATTCATTGTCAGAGTTCTCTGACTTCTGTGGTTGAATGTTACAACTTGAAGGTGCTTAATTGTAATACTTTTATGTCATTTCCTTTTCTTATTGGAGTGTTTAAAATAGAAAGAAGCGGGGGAGGCTATGGGAGGTCTGAGCATTTCTCTGACCACAGGTTTTAAAACTTCTGTAAAATTACTTTCTGGGTTCTTTTCCCAGTTTTTCCTGTGACCTTGGGCAATTCACTAAATCTCTGTGTGCCTCTGTTTCCCCTCCCACCCATTGTCTTTTCCATGTAGATCGTAAACACTGGAGGGCAGGGACAGTCCCTTATTATGTGTGTTGTAGAGCCTATAGCACAATGGGGCTCTAACCTCAACTGGGATCTTGAGGTGCTACTGCAATAGAAGTAAAAGCTACAATAATCTGTTTGACAGTGACGGTCTGTATTTTGGGAGCTTTGAAAGCTATTTCATGATCAAATAGGTGCTACAAAATGCATCTGGTATACTCTGTAAATACAGACCTGCGGGATAAAAAAAATTAGGAAAAAAATGTATTGGACATGTGCAATAAGCAACTTGACATTTTCAGTTTTATGGTTGTAAGTTAAACCCAAAAGTTAGTGGCCTGAGGGCCAGCAGTATTTCTTTTTAACAAACCAACTCACAACGATACCTTTTTATTTGCACCTGAGATTCTTTTTCTGTAGTTTCTCTCCCATTTATAAACGGGCAAATAAATGTTGTCGAACAAAGCAGTTTGCTTTTGAGTTGAGATGCTCTCATAGTAAATTTTGTTCTGGAACAAATTTCTGCAGCTGGGTAAACCACACTGAGGTGTATAACTTTAAAAAATTAATACATCCTTAACTACAACAGTATGAAGGGCTCCCCTACAATTAGTATCAGTGTTTAGAAGATGGTAATCCTGTTCTTAAAAAAAATAGCAAAACACTTTTTCCTTAAAGGGCTTTATTGAGTCATTTAAAAAGAAAACCTCTGCAATATCCTTTTTCTTTTCAGTTTAACATCTCATCAGTTTCAAGGTTAACATTTATTTGCTGTGAAAATGATTTCCTGGGTTATCATGTGATATTTAAAAATAATAATCTGATACTGATGGACTACAAGCAGGCTAAAACATATGACAGTCTTCATGCTGTAATTCTTCAGCCCAGAGAGAACCCAGCTAAATATGGCTGACTGAACATATATTGAATCATTTATATTGGCCACCATACTGTAAAGGACATTGCACAGTAGGAGTATGGCGATAGACTCCTTGGTAGCACACTTCATATGCAACGAGAATTCATACTCTCCACTGGTGAAAAGTACGTTTTGCAAGGTTTGTTCTAAAGTGCAAAGGGAAAAAAATCTTAAGTATTGCTCAAGATGATACTGTACCTTCCATTTTCTTTGTAGTTTTTAGAGATTTATAGCTGTTTTTGCAAAAGTGATGTCGAAAGAGGAAGGTATCCTGTATCCTCTTCTTATAGCTCACCAAAGCCTTTTGTGAAATATGACGTCTAGGACCTGAAGGTCATGGCAGCTTGCCATCAAAAATTAGCTTCTATTTCTGTTTCTTTTGTCTGGTGATCTGACCTGAGAAATCTCTCTGTTGGCTGCATTAAGGGGGGAGGGGTGGAATAATAAAGATCTAAATATAGATGTAATTGTTTAGTGTATATTTCTCACTCTTCATTGTGTTTATTAAAATGAGAAAGACAGCAAGGGTTAAAATAGAACTGAATTCATAGCTATGGCCACAAACAACATTTGGCTCTGCAGTTATTAAGTGGCATTCTCTTGGAATCAGAAATAATAAAACTCGCCCAATGCAGTGAGAAATGAAAGGACATTAACCTAGTTAAGTGCCAAATTTGGCCTCTCTGACTGAAATGATCATTATATGTTGGGGAATAGTCTGTTATTATTTATTAATTATTTGTATTATGGTAGTGCCTAGACCTGTAGATTGACTATCTAGTTCTTTTAAAATCAGCATTCAATTGCTTACATAAAAAAAAAATCACACTATTTTGATGTGAACACATGAAAACTCTGCAGTAACAGTTAACTGATATATTTTGCCTTTGTTTGCAACAGCAGTCTACAAAAACAGTTGCCAGTCACGCATGGTTAGGTGATTACTTTTTTCCATCACGGCTGTTGATGGCATAGTTCTAACACGGTTTTCCTGTTGAGTGTGAACAAGGATGTTTTTAAAGAACTTCATTAGCCTTAACCATATTGTAGCATATGGGTCAAATCTTTCTTACTGTCATTGACTTCAGTAGGACTATCTGCATGAATATGATCAACAGGATTTGCCCTCTGTCCTAGGTGGTCAACAGCAATATATCTGAACATAGATGGAACATGATTTGTAACCTTTCGTGTAGCTGCAATCAGTGTTCTAAGCATAACCACATCTGTAAATATTTCCAAACATAATTGTGAGCTGTTGCATGGTTAAGTCAGGACAAATGCTATTCGCAGAGCCATTCACCAGGGACATGCTCGCTGATGGAGCCGATATATACACATTGAGAAATACTCAACAGGAGGTCATGTTGGCTTTTGTTCTGCTATATTAGAAATGCATTAAAAATTCTAAGTGAGATGGACAAAATTGACAGGTAAAGAAATTTCCATGTGGATTTGTTGAATGTAAAAGCGGGGCGGGGGGGGGGGGGGGAGAGTATAAAAATTAAACACACATTGACTTGTCCCTTTAAATGAAGAAGTATTTAATTGTTACGTATTGTCAGGTTCATCACAAAGCCTGAACAATTTATTGTACTCTTTATGACTGAGAATTCCAAAGGAACCTAAAAGATGGTAAGCACCCATCTCCCACTGAAATTCAATAGGACTTGAGTGCCTAACTCCCTTTGGCTAATTTGAAAATCCTACCCTATTTACATAATTATTCTCATATGAACATAGACTGAAAGGCTACTCTGAATTCTTAAGAGACTCAACATTGAATGCTACTATCAAAGTGAGGGCCAACATTTTCAAATATGGGTTCACTTCAGTGAGACCTGTGGCTACTCAGCAGCTACCGTATGAAAATAAGGTCATTTACTTAAGTACTCGATTGTGGATAGAGATATCTGATGTTAGGCATCCGTGTTTGCAAATTTTGACCAAAGAAATTCCATTACAACAGCTACCTCCCCACATTGATAAGGTCACATTATGTATTGTTCCTCCTATGTTACCCTGCTCTAAAGCCATTCTTTTTTTAAATAGAAGAGGAGTAAGAGCTATCCACTAGATCTCATTGGAGCTTACATGTACTTACTTCATTAGGATTGCTATCTTAAGGACAACTCCAAAGAAAACCTTGGAGCCAGATCCTCAGGTGGTGTAAATTGGTGTAGCTTCATTGACTTAAGTGGAGCTACACCAAAGTATGCCAGCTAAGAACCTGGCCCTTGACATTTAATTCTGATTGTAAGTGTCCTTTAGACTCTTGTAACCTTGTAAACCTCTCAGGTAATTGTTGCTTATAAAGTCTAGAACTAAATGCATGATTCTCAAGCATATTTTATCACAGAGATAAAATGATTATTCTATGCGTTTGTAAAGCTAAGTTCCCCTTAGCTAGTTCATTTTGTGTAGTCTCTTCTTATAGCAGTTTTAGTTCAAGATTAACTTTTTTGCTGCTGCTATTATCTCCCTCTCTGTCCATTCATCTGAAAGCAATAACTTGGCAAGCACTCTGGGAAACCATATTCCATGGGTTAATTTATATTGGAAAATGTCCCATGTGTTATTTTTAGTAAATGGACACAGAAAATGACCCATATAATTAATTCATGCTAATATGTGTGTGTGTATAGATATATCGATGTATATAAATTTTTTTTTATCATTTCTAAACTAGAAAATGACAGATGGAGAGATCTCAGCAGGAAGTATCCACTTCAAATTGAGCAACCTGGTACCATCATCTGGGACTGTCTGCCTGATAAAAGTGAAGATGGCTCAATATGGCACAGAGAGGCAGCTAACACATGTTCAGTGACCAACTTGATCAAAGACCTCAGTCTTAGTGACCATAATGGCAACCCATCAGCACCTCCCAGCAAACGCCAGTGTAGGTCACTCTCTTTTTCTGATGAAATGTCTAGCTGCAGGACATCATGGAGGCCTTTAGGGTCAAAGGTCTGGACTCCTGTAGAAAAGAGACGGTGCTATAGTGGGGGAAGTGTCCAGCGCTACTCCAATGGCATCACCACCATGCAGCGGAGTTCAAGTTTTAGCCTCCCTTCAAGGTCAAACATGCTTTCCTCATCATATGACCAGTCTGGATTTAGCAACAAATTTGGATGTCAGCCATGCCAGGGGCTGAGGAGGTCAACCACCTATGGACAGACAGGTGACATCTGGGGTTATGATCACAGTTCTGTAGATGGTAACCGGGTGGACATGCAGAGGTCCCTCTCCTGTTCACATGATCAGTTTTCCTCTTCAGAATATTGTGCACCCTCGGCAAACAGCACACCTGCCTCAACACCAGAGCTGATGAGACGCTCCAACGGGCTGTCCCGAAGCCGATCGCAGCCATGTGTCCTTAATGACAAGAAGGTTGGAGTTAAACGACGACGGCCTGAGGAGGTTCAGGAACAAAGACCTTCATTGGACCTTGCCAAGATGACCCAGGTAAGACATACTTATGTCACTAACAGTCAAACACAGGTGGCACAGACATTTACAGAATATAATTGAACATTTACGTGTGGACAGAACACAACACTAAACAGGCAGCACCAACATGGGGTTATTTTTTAGTCAACAGAAGCCTGAATTTTAACTGTTTCCATTTGGGTTAAAATCCATTTTCTCCTGACTCAGCTGTATTAATCTGCATTAAATAGATATGGTTCTTATGGATAAGTTTGTTCCTTTTGTTAGAGCAGAAAACTAATTACTGTCCAGCTGGATGTGTAGCATTATTCTTTTAAAACCTTCCTTCTTTTTGTTCCTGCACTCTGAGGCCTGTAGCACACCACATCAGTATTTCCTCACAGTATGTATTTCTACCAGAAATAATTTTTAAAGTAGAATTTATGTAGGAAATGTTTAGAGGAAAGGAGCTTTGAGAGCATGCTGGAGGAAGTGAAGGCAACATCCTGGGTATTCAGCACTAACTTTATCACTATTTGAATTTTCACTGGTAGGGACTGTACTGGCTATTAGCGGTGACTTCAAGCAGTCTTGACTCCTGTAATTTTCCACTCTGGAGATATTATCATATTTCATTTTCAGGTGCAAACATAGGGCAAAATTTTCTTCCTCAATCTGCAGTGCAAATCTGCAGTGCAGATAAGAGATTTGAAGTGTGTATCTGAGAGGATTTTGCTCCATAACCCTCAACCTTCAAGACCCAATTACGTGATATTGGCCTTTAAAAATGCATGAGAAAGAATCAAAATGAAAGGATACATCAAAGAAACAGCACAAGAAGCAATTTCATTTTGCATATATAAATTTTTCCACAACCACAGTTTTATGATTCAGCGTTTCTAATGTCAATAATTTACAATAATAAACTCTGTGATAACACCAACTTTGTGTGGTACAGAGATAAATTTGGGTCTAAAGATCCCATGGCTCTTTTTGCAAGAGTAAGGTATTAACCCTGCTGTCCTGGCCAAATTCCAATTTTTAATTTTACATTCTGCCTGCCAAAATTTTCTGCTAAAGTTTCAACTGGATACGATATTCTTCTTCACTCTCTGTTGTGTAATGTTGCTGTTAAACAGCTGTTGCATTTCATCCCAAAGGTGACAGCATTTCAGTAGGATAGAGCATAATGAACTTTAGTTTATTGTTAACAATAAAACTAGTGACATCTCGTAAGCAGGTACAGTTTAGAAATAGAGTTGCAAATTTCCTTTCCTTCTCGTCACCCAGAGTAATGACTTCTGATGTTATAAATACATTTTTTTCTTTTAGAATAATGTGATATTTTATGACATTTTATGGTTATATGGTTCAATGGTTGCTTGAATGAGTTCATTTGTGTTTGAGGAAGTGACTAGTCTGTCCTCTTCCAAAGAAGCTTAAATGATAAAAAGGGTCAGAAAACAGCATTCTTGGGTGATGCACTGTGATTGCCATTTGATAAACTGTGTCAGTTACATTTAACACACTTAGCTTCTTTTATTAGCTAATAAGCTGGATTGGTGGTAAAAGCAATTTACACATGTGGTTATATTTTATTAGCCACAAGTTGAAATAACACAACCGGCATCACTGAAGTCCTTTTCATTTCCTGGCATTGGCAGAAACATTTTAAAAATATAGTTCTGCATATTTGTGCCCACATATATAGGATACTTCATGTATGCTGGACTGGTCTCCAAGAAAGTGATGGTGTCAGCAGTGGGGGTGGTAGGAAGAGGTAGAAGGGGCAGCTGTGAATGAAAACACTTCTGCTGATGGCTCAGTGTTCATCAACAAGTCTCTAGGTACATTAAACACACTTAAAAGTGGACAGCAGGGGATTTATAATCCCTTCAGGGAGAAGGAGCCTTGGGAGAAGTTGATACTGTGTGATTTGGAATAATTCTGGGGATTTATATTGCCTGAAAGACACAGGGCTGGCTTGTGCAACCTTTGTATTGGTGAGCCAAGTAGTAGTCTCATTGGCTGCAACAGCAGTACTCACACGAGTGAGTGCTCACCACCATGGGCAAGGGTTGCGCAGTCTGGCTCTAAATAAAGGTCGAGGCAAATCTGTAAAGTAGTGTGGAGAAGATGGCATGACTGCTGTGCAATTGAAGAAGCTTTTTCCTGGCACTACAGTCTCTCTCTCTCTTTGTTTTTTTAGAAAAAGCAAAACAGTGGCCCAGCTATGCTACCAAGTGGCCACGCAGTCATCTGCCTTCCAAGCATGGTCCTTGAACCCAACCTCTCACTCTCAGGCAGGGGTGTGCTCAGTATTTAAAATTTGACCCCTTTAGGAGGGGCACCCAGGAGCTCGCTTCCCCCTGTGCCTGGCCCCGGCAGGAACTTGCTCTACCCTCCCCACAGCCCTGGCCCTGGCAGGAGCTCGCTCTTCCCTGCCTCCATCGCCCTGGGGCTGGAGAAGTTCTGTGCCCCTGATGATTATTCGGAGTGGGGGGGGCATGCCCCTGTTGTGACTGCTCTCAGGTGGTGGTGCTAAAGGGTGCTGCAGAGGCAGTGATGGAGGAAGCCCTTTACGTTACTGTGCAGAGAACCCTGGGCTGTTCGCAGAACACCTTTGTTAGGGTGCAGAGAGGGCCTTGTGAGCTGGCACAGACAGGGGGTACCATGCCATGACAAGAGGCCTTGAAGGTGAAAGAATAATGTGCAGCACATCAGGGGTGGGGAGCCATAGGACTTGGGAGCACATTCTCCAAACCAGCTGAGTAACCACAGCCCGGAAAATGGATCCCACATTGGGAAAAATCCATTTTTCAGCTACCTTTTACTTAGTCCCTTTGTACCAAATAGAAGAACAAACTTCAATTCCTTTTGCAGCAGCTTCTCATTTAAGTTCAACTTCAGCCCCAGCTGCCTCTATTGCTGAGTGACGGTAAATGACACACTGGTTTGGATTGATGGAGAGATTTAAATCTGCCTCCAGTGACAAAGACCTTTCAGATCTTCAGAGGCCCAAGAGTCCAGGGTCTGTGAAGAGGGAAGGGTGTGTGATATTCATTTTAAAAGAATGCAAACAAAAGCTAAATCACGTACTGCAAGGGAAGGAGACTATTAAAAAAATTAAAGTCCATTTTTGTAAAATCCTGTACCTGTGCCCAGGAAAACAAACCAACCATATTCAGTATCCCCTCTCAGCTGAACTCCCTCCTATCTGCGTCATGATTATGCCCCTAGCCGCTCTCTCAGTATTTAAACCCAGGTGAAGCTGAAGGTATTTTATGTCCTCAAAACATTTTGGATTTCAGGTCTGTAGAACAAAATAATAGCGAAAAAGAAAAGCAGTGAACTGTAATGCTACACACTAGCTATATGGCTATAGTATTCTGAGCACAGTTTTCACACACTAAAGATTTCTCTCTTCTGACTTTGGTTCCCACGATGGACCCAAGCTAAAGGAGTACGTACAGTATATCTGACAACACTGAAAAGTGTAGTGTTCCTGCAGCCTGCAGGAGTTTGCAGGTTCCTGCTGTGCAGGACAATGCTGCACAATAGAAATCCTCTGCAGGAATGGGTAACTGCATCTTTAGGACCGCATGACCCCCTCCCCTCCACCTTGTGTTGTTTCTTGAGTGATCTTACCATCTGGGATGGAGTGAACTAAGTAAATTAATCCCAAATAATTATCAAAGTAATGAAAAGCCCAACATTTTGGAATGATACAAGGACCCATCCAAGAAATGTAGCCTCTATGTAATTGTAATGATAACCACGCTGTATCACAACAGAAGTTGTTTTAAAGCAGTGCAAGGCATCATTCCTCTGATCCATGTACAAGGTGGTTTCATTTAGAGTTCACAAACAACTCTTTGCTATAAAAATACTTCATGAAATGGCTTTGACCTATTGCTTTCTGTGTTTAGCTGCAGGACCCTGAAAAATGACACAATATGCTCTACAGTAGGGCAGGGCTTAAACCAATCATTTATTTATAGCATCAGAGTTTTGTAGCTCCAGAAGCATGATCAGTATTTTTCTTCTTGCCACCACACACTGGTGACTGTATTTTTCTTTGGCTCCATTAGTAACATGTTCATTGAGAAAAAGGCCACACAGGACTGTGTTGCTGCTTTTGAAATTGTGACAATAATGCAGTGATACCCACCGACAGGAGATGGAGGAGGAAGGATGTTTCTGCGGATAAGGCACTGGACCGAGTCAGGAGAGATGCGCTCTCTTTCCAGTTCTGGCAGTCTTTGTGTGTGACCACTGGCAAACAACTTCACCTTTCTTGGCTCATGTTTCCTCAAAGGGAGATTGTGTGACCAAATTCAGTAATATTTGGGAAGCACAGTGACATTCTTGGGATAAAAGGCATTAAAGAGATGCAGAGTATATTATATACGAAAAAAATCTGCTTACAAGGAGCCAGGCTTTAGGCCGGTTTTTGCATCCTGGCTTGTTTTGTGCCTGGGTAACTTGGCATGCAACATTTGCACAGCATCTCACCCTTGGTCTGTTCCATGCTAGATAGGTTCTCCTACAGCACTCATCACAGATGGTAAAATGGATATGCACACAAACCTCAGTGTTGCATGCAGACGTGGGCTGGGCTTGTAAATCTACCTGATAACATTTTGCTTGTTCTATCTAATGACTTGTGTACGCAAAGTTTGGCATGCCCCAAATGCTCCATCAGCAACCTCAAAAGCGAGTGAAGGGACTTAGAGATGCTCAGGACTTTTCAGGATCAGACCCAAATGGAGAGACAGTGCCCCTGGATGCCAAATCATTCCATATGCCTCTCTGTTACAATTGCATTTGTTGTAAGAACAGCTGTTGAATGAATAAAATAAAGGTTAGTATTTTTATTCCTTAAGTTATTCTGAGAGTCTGCACAAAGGCCTCTAAACTCTCCTCCATCTTGAGCAGGATTTTGGACATTATGGGAAGAGCAGAAAACAATCCGTACAAATCCTGGGGAAGGGAGAGTTGCAGGGATGGAAGGGGGCTGCAGGAAGAGAAGGGATCAGAATCGGGCAGACCCTGACTACCAGGAGCTATCACTAGTTTGCAGTTTCAGCCCACTGGACATTGCAGGAGAACCCAGGATCAGTCAGGACCATATTTGGCAGTTTAAGAACGACTGAGGGAAACAGATATAAGAATCAAATATCTTAGTCAATGCTTTTTTTTTAATTGATATTCTCACTTCAGTTTTCTCAGTGTAATGGCCTGGGCTCCTTTTGTTTGCTTGAGTCTGTACATACGGAAAGTAAGTTGAATGCTTTCTAAATATCAGGACAAGAAAGAGTAAAAAATGAAAGTGCAACTGATTGCTCCAGCCTACACAGTGAGCCCTGGAACAGCTGCTTGGCTACGCTTTAAATACTATGTTAGTAATTGTTGATGGGGCCTGTGTGTGCTAAACAGGGGCGTGCTGTAAAAACAGGAAAGTTGAGAATAAGTCATCTGTCTTGGCTCGTCATTTTGTATTAAAATGTGTTAGGCTGCTAGGAAAATTAAGAGAACCATTGAGCTGCAGGTCACTGTGCCGTTTGCTGTGGCTTTATGAATTACCCTGCCTTAAGCTGTCAGCGCTGTTATTGCACAAGTAATCTTCCTAAGGTCATGGCGACTGTGCGCTCTGCAGCTTCGATCTCACGTTAAAAAAAATTAATGAGTTTATCTTTGAAAATGCCAATGAAGTAATTTTTTTAAAAGGCTCCTTGCAATTTTCTTCTCTTTAATTGTTGGCCATTTGCAACTAAAGATTCCTAAGAGGGAAAAGCCACTGAAAAAGGGAAAAGTAGCATGGCAGAATACACTGTTTCTTGCTTATACAGGGTAAAGAAAGAAATCCTGCGTCCTATGCAAGTGTTAAAATGTGGCTCCAGTCCACCCTTAATGCAGAAGCAGTCTGGAGACCAAAGACATTTGGGAAATTGCTATGGAGGGAGGAGAATTAGTGCCTGGCCCAATGAAGCCAATGGGCATCCTTCTCTTGGCTCAGATCATACATAAGTGCTCAAGGAAAAGCTGGAGAGTGCAGGCTCAGGTTCTCAGTGAGAATGTAGGGAACTTCATTCTGGAAGGGAGGGAGAATGGTCTTGTGGTTTAGATGCTGGGCAGAGGAGCAGGAGAGCTGGCTTCCATTCTCAGCTTTGTTGCAAACTTCCTGTGTGTCCGTGGGCGAGTTACTGAATTATTCTCTGACTCATTCCTCCATGCGTAAAACAAGTATAATACTTTCCTACCTCACAGGGCATTGTGAGGAGAAGTCCGTTAGCATTTGAGAGGTGCTCAGATGTCACCAGTGATGAGGGCTGTTGAAGTCAATAGATCGCTATTTGAGAGTCAGAGGAGGGATGTGGTGGAGAAAGGGGGACTCCACACGCTGTCACTACTGGCCTGAGGTTGTAGGCCAAACTGTTGCTTTCCTATTTGTTTGCTGGTGATACAATGCCAGTTTATTTAGTTGTAAATATTTCACTCTGAAAACTTTGGGGAATACGAGCTGGGAGGAGGAACATAGAGCCTGAAAGACTGTTTTTATGGCTTTTCTTCCAGTTGACCCACCCCATCAGCTGACATCCTGTAATACAAATGCTTCTTAGTTTTTAAATCAGTGCCTAATAGGTATTTAGACAAGGCAGTAGTGAATACAGATCATTTGTCTCCAAACCTTCCAGTCAGCTCCTTTGACTCTATAGAGGTCTCTCTCAGCTGCCTGAGGCTCTGCAGGCATGGCCGAAGGCTTCCAGTTTGGCTCTGTTGTTTCTCTGAGGATTTAAGCTACTAAATATTTTGGAACCTGAAGGTAGGGTTACATACTGCATCCTTTAGCCCAGTTCTTCAGGTTTATTTCAGTTTTAGCAAAGCACAAAATACAAACGAGAAGGACCTTGGCTGCCAAATCTCCCAGTTTCTCCAACATCTGGTGGCTGTCTCTCACCTTTTACCTGTAGGAAGGACCT
Source organism: Eretmochelys imbricata (assembly GCF_965152235.1). Taxonomy (NCBI): domain Eukaryota; kingdom Metazoa; phylum Chordata; order Testudines; family Cheloniidae; genus Eretmochelys; species Eretmochelys imbricata. The sequence goes on from NC_135578.1 coordinate 104,457,737, forward strand.
CTACTTCCCCTACTGGACCCGGTAGATAATGTGTAATATTCCCAACGCAGACTGGCAAAAGGGTTTGAACATAGACTGTCACTACTGCAGCACAAACCTTTACCGTTTGTGCTAAGCCAAACTCCCATGGACTTCGGCAGGTCCAAGATTTCACTGTAGGTCTCTTTGGTGGAAGCGGTAGTAGGCTGCTATTCTGTCAATCAGCCGATACATAACACACAGTGCAAAATGGGTTACAATGCGTCTCTTGTGCTGATGGGAATGGATGGATCATCATAGCTGCCCCATTGAGAAAAATGAGAAAATAAATCAGCATAAAATCACCTATATCGCAATTCTATGTGCCATTCACGGCTATTGCACTAACAGAATTGCTCTTCCAGATGAAAGATCCATGTGAGGCAGCAGCTCCAGGGCCCCAGACTGTATAGTGCAGTGACTCTCAGCCTTTCCAGACTACTGTACCCCTTTCAGAAGTCTGATTTGCCTTGCGTACCCCCAAGTTTCACCTCACTTAAAAACTACTTGCTTAGAAAATCAGACATAAAAATACAAAAGTGTCACAGCACATTATTACTGAAAAATTGCTTACTTTCTCATTGTTCCCATATAATTATAAAATAAATCAATTGGAATATAAATATTGTTCTTACATTTCAGTGTATAGTTTATAAAATAGTAGAAACAAATCATTGTCTGTATGAAATTTTAGTTTGTACTGACTTCCCTGGTGCTTTTAATGTAGCCTGTTGTAAAAGTAGGCAAATATCTAGATGAGCTGAGGTACCCCCTGGAAGACCTCTATGTACCTCAGGGGTACGTGTACCCCTGGTTGAGAATCACTTGTAAGAGTGGTAATAGCTTGTGTAAAGTGATCACTCTCCTTACAATGTGAATCATACACATTGTAAGGAGAGTGATCACTTTACACAAGCTATTACCAGCAGGAGAGTGGGGTGGGGGGAGAGAAAAACCTTTTGTAGTGATAATCACCCATTTTTTCATGGTTTGTGTGTATAAAAACGTCTTCTGTACTTTCCACAGTATGCATCCGATGAAGTGAGCTGTAGCTCACGAAAGCTTATGCTCAGATAAATTGGTTAGTCTCTAAGGTGCCACAAGTACTCCTTTTCTTTTTGCAAATACAGACTAACACGGCTGTTACTCTAAAGACAACTACAGTGCCCCATTTAGGTGTCAACTGCTTGCTGGATAGCCAAAGTACCTTGATGGGTTTAGGGTGACCAGATAGCAAGTGTGAAAAATCGGGATGGGGGTGGGGGGGTAATAGGTGCCTATATAAGAAAAAAACCCCAAAATTGGGACTGTTCCTATAAACTCGGGACATCTGATCACCCTAGATGGGTTAGAGAGGTGATCTCATCTAGTCCTCCTGGATGCAGGGATGTTGCTGTCACACAGGATTTGAGTGCTGGGTGTAGATAAAGTGGTATCCCCTACTACTCACCATCAACACCCAAAATAAAACCTGGTGATGTATGCCTCAGAAGGTAACCAGCATTAGAGACAATGTGTAAGGATTTGGATCAAAATCTCTTAATTATAAAGGAACCCAGAATGAAGATCCAGTGAGGAATTTCTTCAAGCCTGACTCCCTATACATCTTCTCTCTTCTTTTTAACCAGTTAAGGGTTAATAAAAGAGTTACTAGCATCCATTTATTGCCTGAGCTATTTTTAGCTGCAGGAGATATTTCTACAGCTGACAGCACATATAGGAAACTATACTCAGGAAAGGTCACAAAAGAGGGCAGGATTGAATACTAGTCTCAGATCAAGAGTCAGTTGCAGTGTTTGAGACTGTGGCCTTGCTTACACTGAGGGCTTCCGTCTTTGGTGACCAGCCATGGGATTAACTTTGCTGGTGCAAGTCCATAGCATAGACTGGCCAAGCTGCTAAAAGCTTCAGTCTACACCACTGCAGCTTTATCTGTGCTTGAAACCAGGCTGCTCTAGTGCAAATCACGGCATATAACAGCTTTGCCTGCCTACAGTAGGGCCATCTGGCCCCGATGGCTAAGGGGGGTAAATTCACAGTGTAGACAAGGCCTACGAATCCCCACAGCAGTTGCCTGTCACAAGTTGGTGTTTCCAAATCCTGAGGAAGTAAGGCAGGGATGGGAAAGGCATATTTAACAGTGAGATAATGTTGAATAGAGATTTAAATGTGTTACAGCTTTGTCACACTACCACAGGGCCACTATGTCAGGAACACAGTGTCCACAGAGGCCACTATACAGCCTTGGTAGAAACTAACTATTCCAGTCATGCGGGGAACAAAAAAACCCTTACTAAAACAGAGGTGAAAGAGATTACTGTCAAGGCTTTTTTGTGTAAGACACCCAGGAAGTATAACTGTCGGTGATTAAATCTTTAAATTGTTCTCTGAAAACATTGAGCTGGCTTCAGGCGCCAACCCAGCCAGCGCTCTGGTATCTTGCAGAGAAGACACCCAGGGGAGGAGGATAGCATTATGACATAGGGGGATATAAAGGAGTACGGATAAGAGAAGTAAAATGTGGGCAAGTGGTAGAATTCAAAATCGAGATGAGCTAGACTAAAGCATCTGGTGTGCTCTCTCTTCACCTCTATTCCCTCCAGTACCCGAGGAACATAGGAATCACCAGACTGGATCAGACCCCAAGGCCCATCTAGTCCGGCAGCCTGTCTCTGACAGAGGCCAGCACTATATGCTTCAGAGAAAGATGAGAGAACCCTGCACTTGGCAAATGCCTGCTGAATGCAGTGTGGGAAAGCCTACTAGTTGGATATCTTAGCTAATTACCAGCATGATACATTTCTGGGCTATATCTATATCCGGTTAGAGTAGTGTGGATCCATGCTCTGAAACTAGGAATTCAGTTCTAATCCTGGCTCCTGACTCTTGCGGGCCTTGGCCAAGTCAGTAACCTCAATGTTTCAGTTCCCCCAGCAGGGATAATAATAATTACCCACTTCACCGGAATGTGGTGAGGACTAGTTAGTTAATGTTTGTACAGCATTTTAAAAAAGTGAAGCGATTGGTATTATTTCAGCTTTCTTTTTATAGGTATCTGTAGAATGGTTGCATGGATTGGCCGAGGTGTAAGAGAGAAACAGAGTTTGTGCTGTGTTCCCCAAAGCCCAAGATGGTAACACACCTTCCACTTGCTGTAGTGAAAAGGCAAGTTCTTCACCCCTGCAGGGACCCAGCTGCTCCTCCTCCTTCCTAGGATTTGGCACCTTCTCCTTCAGATTCCTTGTAGGGATTTGCCATTGTTTCTCTTGCAGCCTCTGCTGGGGTGCCTGGCTTGCAGTAACGTATGCCAAGCAATATTGAAGCCCCACACAGTAGCTCATGTTACACTGATGTTTATACACCTTTATCCAGTGGAATTTGAATTGCAAACCCCATAGGGAAAGGATGAGGAACTGTGGTGTGGAGGTGTGGGGGAAGGAAAACAGACTTACGGCCAGATTTTAGAATTAATTTATTTAAATTGCAGTAATTTTATGCCTTACATTTTTCAGAACAATGATCGATAGAATTTAGATCTTTTTCAAATTTGGTCTATGTGTCTTGAGTTTTGACAATCAGGTGCATTTTATTAATTAAAAAAAAAGTTACAGTACAGATTTAACTGTTGTAGGTTTCAGGAATCACATGACTGGGGTCAGTGTGATGTCACTCTAGTTCCAGGGTAGTGACTCTTGAATCATAACTTTTGAGGTGTGATAGTAACTCAAGGCATGGCTCTGTTTTCATAAAAGTTTCCATAGCAAAGTGGCAGGACATTGTGGTCTAACGTTCACAGACCTGTATGCTGCACCAGATGATACTATACTGTGTGTCTGAAAAGGACTTAGACATACAGTAAAGAGATGCTAATAAGGTTTCAGGAACACAAAAACCAAATGAGAAGTGCGACCAGACAGCCTCTATATTGTCCCATAGGAAGCTCTCCACTTCCACTGCTCAGTGCCGGGCTTGCAGACCCCCGCAGAGCAAGTCCCGCCAGGAGTATGCTCTCTGACTGCAAAGTGGGGCTTGTGTACAGCCAGCAGGTGTGGTTCTCTGGCAACAGGCAGCTCTGCAAGTGCACCAGCACATGCATTTTTCAGTTCTCAAGCTGCCTGACCTGAGACTGCAGGGAGCACCACGCTTGTCATTTGTAAATTGAGGCTGCTGCTGGCTTTGTCTCCCTGGTAATGTGGTTTGAAGCATGCTGTGGGTGGGGGAACCTTTTTTGAAAAGGTTCCTGGACTTTGTACTAAAGTGTTACAGCTTAATCATTAATAAGGGGCAGGCTTGGTACAGTAAGTGTGAAATTTTCTTGAATGGGCAGTATATCCCAACTCAGTGCCAGCAGGGTGAATGTGCTAAGAGGAGCATGAGTCACAGGTCAGATAGATACACCTGCCCTCCACCGAACTGCCCTGTATACCCATTTGCTTTTTGCCTGACTCAGGGGGTGTGTTATGTTACTTTCCGGTGACTGGCCCACAAACAGAATAAGGGTATGTCCACATTGCAATTAGACACCTATGGCTGGCCAATGCCTGCTGGCTTGGGCTCACAGGGCTTGGGCTAAGAGGCTGTTTAATTATCATGTACAAGTTCAGGCTTGGGCTGCAGCCTGAGCTCTGGGACCCTCCCCCCCGCCCCACAGGGTCCTAGAGCCTGGGCTCAGCTCAAGCCTGAATGTCCACACTGCAATTAAAAAGCCCCTTAACCTGAGCCCCGTGAGCCCAAGTCAGCAGGCATAGGCCAGCTGCAAGTTTTTAATGGCAGTGTAGACATACCTTCAGAGAGCCTGCTGCAAAGCCTACAGGTGTCAATGGGAGTCTTTCCATTAACTTCAATGGAGTTTGGATTCAGGCCGCTAGTGGTAGGTAAGGAATTCATTAGTTCATGTGCTACAGAGCTTTGTTTTTGCTGCCAAAAGTCTTGGGTTCTGTCCCAGATGCCTCATGTTTGAGGATCAGCTGATAACCATGGTGCAGGTATGTATGCATCCATGGCTTTGTTACACGAGCTCTAATGCTGAGTTCTCTGTGCAACTCACTTGTTTTCTCTCTCTCTGTGTTTCCCCATCTGTAAAAAGGCATTCCTACCATACCTTGTGAGTTAATATTTGTACAGCTCTTTGAAGATTTCATATATGATGTAAGTGCTAAGTATTATTACAGGTGAGGAAAATATTATTTTTGTCCTTTGCTACCTGTTTTAGAGGTCACAGCTACCCATTTAAAGGTGTACTCTCTCAATCCTGTTACATATTTCCCCAAGATATTTCGAGCTGCACCTCCTTCAGGGGTAAACAAACACTCAACAGGGCTCCAGTCTATCTTCATATCTTCCCCACTGATCAAAGCCCTAACCACATACAATCCATCTTCAAAACTTCCTCACTAGGTTAATCAGAAACAAGTTTCATAAAGGGGATATTGTACAGTAGGTAGAAATGGCAACAGAAGAAAAACAGTAGAAGACTAAGAACTAGAGACAGCATGGTTTATAACAAGATGGTTGTGGTTATGAAATAGTCAAGATACTAAAAGCAGCAGTGTGTCACTGTAGCAAATGTATTTGATAATAGAATTTCAACAGATGTGGTGTCGATTATACAGCATTAGCTGTTTGGCAAGAAACAGGAGATGTAATTTAAAATGGTGTGAGATTAATTTTCACTCACCAGAGGTACAAGAGCGACAGCTTGATTCACACAGAAAAAATAATAGAAAAGTAAATTCAGTGGTGTCAGCCGTAAACCTCTGAAAATCAGGACATTCCCAGTTATGGTTAAAACTCCTATTTGAGTTCATCTGGTTACACCTCTGGTATTGCAACCCATGTGGTGAATTAAATCACACACAGCCCCCATTTGCTAGGGGAGTAAGTCATTTCCCTGAATATAGAGAGAGTACTCTCTAGTGGTTGAACCAGAGGAAGGCAGTCAGAATAGCTGGGTTTTATTCCAGATCTGCCATTGACATGCTCTATGATCTTGAGAAAGTCACAGAGAGACAGTCTCTGTTATTATTTGTTACTATTATTTGTTAAGTGCAGATGTCATCTCTGGTTTACAAAAACACAGAAAAACCCATTGTCCCTGCCCCAGGAGGCTTACAAACTAAAGGGACAGACAAAACAATAACAAATCCAAACCATCCTGATGGCCAGACCGAAGTTACCAGTGTCATAGACTGGTCTGTAATTGGGTATGTAACTGCTTTTCTAACCTACTGTAAGTGGGTTTACACTGATAATCATTGGTCAGAGTCTGTACATTACTGGCCTATTAAGATAGTTTATGAGTTATAGGAGTAGAAAAAAATCTTAAGCTACTGAAACCATTTGTGTGGGTGTGGGTGTTTTCTTATAACTCAAAACATCACAGCAACCTGATAATTGTTCTTGTTTGAGCCCCATCACATTGTATGACAGCACAAGGTCTTAATTCACCACTGTATTATTTTAGATGCCTGTGCAAATGGTTAACACAGCAGAATGGTGGCATTTTACACTCCCTTAGCCTTTCTGGAAATGACCACACAAAGTGCAGCAAAGCAGTGGGGAATCAGAGCCATAATTTCCTCTTTTTTGGAGGCAAATCCTGACAGATTCTCCCCAGACTGCAGTGGTATGAATGGGCCACTGTAATAATCTAAGTCTGAAATATGATGCTGTCTCTTGTTGTCATTCTGTCCTGTTTGATCAGATACTGTATTTCAGTTCCAAATCAGCAGTTTTTGAAAAATGAATGTTAATGGCTCCTTACTCCTTCTTTGGTTTTGTATTGCATGTCACTTTATGTTCTTGAAGGACATCTAGGCTAGAATACATTGTAATTTTCAGGTCAATAGATACATCAATTAATGTGTAACTTGCATTTCCTACCCTTCCATTCATAACTGGGCATTTTCTAACTATAGTTTTGAACCCTGGAGATGACAAGGTGCTGCCAGGATCCTGATACCTAGTGGAGGGTGGGAGGATGGGGGGGTCTTTTAAGAAGCAAAGCACTGAGAAAGTAGTGGATATGGATGGAAGCCCCAATAAAAGATGCTCTTGAGTACTTTAAGATCATAAAAAGAAAAGGAGTACTTGTGGCACCTTAGAGACTAACTAATTTATTTGAGCATGAGCTTTCGTGAGCTACAGCTCACTTCATCAGATGCATACCGTGGAAACTGCAGCAGACATATACACACAGAGATCATGAAACAATACCTCCTCCCACCCCACTGTCCTGCTGGTAATAGCTTATCTAAAGTGATCATCAAGTTGGGCCATTTCCAACACAAATCCAGGTTTTCTCACCCTCTCCTCCCCCACCCCCCCAAACTCACTCTCCTGCTGGTAAGAGCCCATCCTATTACCTATTACATCCTATCACCAGCAGGAGAGTGAGTTTGTGTGGGGGGGATGGAGGGTGAGAAAACCTGGATTTGTGCTGGAAATGGCCCAACTTGATGATCACTTTAGATAAGCTATTACCAGCAGGACAGTGGGGTGGGAGGAGGTATTGTTTTGTGATCTCTGTGTGTATATAATGTCTGCTGCAGTTTCCACGGTATGCATCCGATGAAGTGAGCTGTAGCTCACGAAAGCTCATGCTCAAATAAATTAGTTAGTCTCTAAGGTGCCACAAGTACTCCTTTTCTTTTTGCGAATACAGACTAACACAGCTGTTACTCTGAAACCTGTCTTTAAGATCATACTAGCTTATTCTGTAACCTCATTGGCTCAGAGATCCTTAATGGCTCAAACCTTGATGGCTCAATTCCAGACAATAAAAAATTCTTAATGAAATTTAAATATCATTCTTGGGGCAAAACTGCAGTGCGTCAATGGAGAAATCATCAATTACTATGCATGCTGGAGTCTTGGAGTCAGAAGAACTGAATGTAGGAGCACCTCTACTCCCCAGTCATGGGAGAACTGCAGTAGGTTTGAAAAATCAGAGCTTCCATTAGTTCAGAAAGATACTGTCAAGGTTGACACAGGCCCAACATTTAACTCATCTTTCCCTCAAAATTACACTCATTTGCACAAAAAATATCATGAAGCTAGTGAAAAAGCCCGGTCAATCTGCAAAACAAGAGCTGCAGGGATTGCTGTTCCTGAACTGGACCAAACAAACCCCACTCTCCATTCAGTCCCAGCCAGTGGTCTTGCAAGACAAGAAAGGTCAGGGAGAGCAGGTGCTGGTTCCCACGCAACTGAGAACCTTGGGTTTGAGGGTAGGGGAAGATCTGTGAGTTGACACTGTTGCAGCCCTTGTTTTGAACATGAGTTTTCACTAAACATGTAGAAATTTTATAAGAAAAATAAGGCAGTTGTTTTTTCCCAGCTTTCAATGATGCCACCAAAAGGTTGTGAGCGAGGATCTTCAGATCTGCAAGCGAGAGGTGCTTACATATATGCAGTTCTCTGACAATACATATCCCTAAAGTGATGTGGTTGAAGATTGTTATTACTGCAATAGAGCATAGTCCTGGACCAGAATAAACACAGAACAAAAAGATGGTTCCTGCCCCATGCAGGTTACTATTTAAGTATAAGACAAGAGACAACAGATGGATACAGACTGACCGACGGGGCAATGCAAGGAAACCATGAAATGGTCTTGGTCAGCACAATGGGCAGTGGGCTCAGCACACCAGAAGCCTAGTTCTTGTCAAGTGTTGTGTAGGCATAACAGAAAAGGAGCATTTGTAAGAAGGATTTGAAGGAGGATAATGAGTTAGTTTGGCATATTTTTAGGGGGAGCGTCTCCTCACTATGCAGGGAGCATGGGAGAAAGCATGGAGATGCTAGTTTGAAAATTTAGCAAGTCAGTGATGGAGGCTGGCACCATTGGCATTCAAGGCAGGAGCTGACAGCTCAATAGGGAATGAGAAATGACAAGTAGGGTGGGGATAGGCTATGAAAGTGAAGACAAGAAGCCTGTTTTTGATGCAATAGAAAATGGGGAGCCAGTGGAGGGATGCAAAGACTGGAGTCAAACGAACGGGCTACGAAAAGAATCTTTGTGGCAGCATTCATCTCTGGCTCCCATGCCACAAGTAGAATTACTGGACAACAACCTTATAGAATACATTAATTGATCCATGACCTTGGATATCCTAGAGGTATCAACTGAATAACTATTGGGCATGTTATTTGTCAGCTGAAGTGTGCTAACAAGGTTCATAAAACTATTTAAGATAATTTGTAAGTTGCTCCACTCATTCATACATGATTAATCTAAAAAAAAAATCTACAATTTATTTTAAATGTGTTCTTTTTGGATTTTTAGGGAAACTAGGGGCTACTCTCCAGTAGGAAAGGCAGTACTGTGTTCTCCTGGGTAACTGCAAGTAGTAAGTTGCTTTGCCTTATGGTAGCAAAACCTGGAAACTAGTCCAGAAGCACCCTCCTTCTTTTAAAGGAAAATTTCACTCCTGAAACATTTTGTTATTCCTAGGGCAGGATACAAAACAATACATAAATAAATGTATAAATAAATAAAGTAGCTTTTAGAATAGCGTTTTAGGAACAATCTGTATTATCCTCCGAGGAGTCTTTTGGAAGTTTTAGTTAAAAAACAACTTTTCCATCATGTCTAACTAAGGATGGCAGTTTGTCAGTGGAAAACGAAACCACAGAGAGTTTGTTCTGGGAGACACCTCATGAGGGAGAAGAAGTTTCCCTTTCCTCTAGAAGAAAAGAAAGCTTATGCCTGAATTTAGAATATGGATCATGGTTTCATCTTTGACACAGACAGCCAACCCCAAAACAATGAAATTTCTGTCTTTCACTCTTCCAAAAACAACCGAATCCATGTTCCTGGAAAACCAACTGCTTAGGAAATGGTTATGTTCACCTCCCAAAGGAGTAACCACACTAATTAGGAGACAGTCATTAGTGTCTAATATCCTACAACTTGAAAAAGCTTTTATGGAGCACTGGATCAGACAAAAATGGTTTTCAAGCAATAATCCTGCCAATTTTCATAAACTGATACAGATGTATCATATTGTATCATCTGTAAAATAAAGTGGGGTTAATGATCCTAAAAAGACACTTTGTCCCTTATTTTTCATGCCATTGCCCTTTATTTCCTACAACCATAGTATACAGTAGCCTCAAGGCAGGGGCTGTAATGGGAAGACATGACAAGGGGATGATGGGCTCTGATACAGTTACAGAACTATCCCTCTTTAAAAAAACAAAAGGGTTGTAATTTTACTGTTAAGAAATCTCCCTCCTAGATACTGAAGTATTACCAAACATCCTGTCATTCTGGGGCTACTGAATTTCTCCAGTCCCCATCACCTGGAAGGCAGTTGTCACTGTAAAGCATAGTAGAAGGCAAAGCATATAACCCTATACAAGGGTACTGCACACTCATAAAATGCAAAGCATGGCTGATAAAGCAGCATGATCAGAGAAAGCTCTCCCTTATCTAAGAGACCAGGGTGCTAACGGTTGCTACACAGCTGGTCTTCCTCCACCAACCCTGGCAACAAAAGTCCCAAGGTCACTTCCAAGCACAGGTCTCCTTCGTTTTTAGGTGCCATGGCGTGGCAGGCTCCAGACATTCTGGCCCTGTCCACGCCATGATTGCAACCATGGTGACGAGCACGCATTGGGTAGTATGTGAATAATAAATGATCGTACAAATATAAAGCAACAAACAGTGCTCTATACATAGATGTTTCCTAACTGGCTTACAGCATGGCTTTTCTGATGTGGGGGTATTTTTGAGAACCATGTTAGCCCAGGCCTTTTTATACCAGGCTCATGTTTCGTAGAAAAAACAAATCCCTGTGCGTGCTGATCAATGAACCCATGCTGGAACCCTGCTAGCAACACGCTTGTTTCAACATGACTGTTGTTTGCCGTTTCAGCCATATTTGCTCCAGGAACAAAATTTTCAAAAGTAAATTATTTTTAAATAGTTTAGATCATGGTTTGGAAAATGATCAGGCTCGAGTCATTATCACCACGGACACCCCCATCATCCCCATCACAGAAGCGGAGATTTTAAGGCCAGAAGTCACTATTGTGAACATATCGTATGACTCCTGCACAACACAAGCCATAGAATTTCACCCAGTAATTCCTGCACTGCACCTATTTCCGTGGGGCTGAACTAGAACATACCTTTCAGAAAATGGCATCTGATGTTGACAAAGATTTCAAGAGGTGGAGAATCCACCACATCCCTTGGAAAATCGTTCCAATGGTTTATCCTTCGGGCCTGCAATCTATGGGTTATTTTCAGTTCCTCCCCTTCCCTTTCTCCACATATCCAGGCCATGTCCAAATCCTGCTTTCTCTTCTTCCTCAGCATCTTCACCCTTTTCTTTCCATCCCCAGAGACAAGTTTCTCGATCAGGCCCCTATTATATCCCACTTGGACTACTGCAACATCCCTCTTCCTGGCCTTCCAAACACACACGATGCAGCCCTTCAGTCCATAAAAAACATGGCCACAAAAGTAATCTTTCTTGGCTGTTGGTTTGATCATGTAACTCCCCTCTTTGCATCCCCCCTTTCGGCTCCTCATCCTCTATTGCATTGGATTCGAGTGTCTTGTCTCCAGTTTCAAAGTGCTATATAACTGTCTCTCTCTATTTATCCTCTCCTTGTCACGTTTCACCTCACCTCTGCGCATTCCTCTCTGCACCCCCTTTCCACTTGAGGGTTAGCTTCTTTCAGTGCCCGGGCAGAAGGCTTCCATGCCTCCTTCTGTGACTGGTAGGGCCCCCCTGAGCTCGTCTGCAGGGACCCTACCCTATTCACATTAAGTCCCACTTTCAGCCCCACTTCTGCTGGGCTGGCTGCTGATTAAATCTGTGGATATATATAAAATAACCCCCCTAAAGATTGTTCTTCTTCCTGTAACTTCTCTCCACCTATCAGGCATTAGACTGAGCTCCTTGTGCCAGGGACTTCCCTTCTTGAATGCCTGAAAAGTGCCTAGCTCATTGTGTGGGCTATCATAAATAAATAATACATAGCAATACAGTGACTTTGTAGCTTTTACTCTCAGCAAATACAGAGTAACTGTATTAACTTGAGTGGAGTATGTCTGGTTTTACACCATTGAAAATGTGAGCAAAATTTTGCCCCTCAGCTGGTGGTGGAGAGAACACTACAGGGTAACCATTTACCAATCATAATTCAGGAATTCTGTCATTGGCCTGAGTGGGAGCAGAGTGTCGCTATAAATAATAATAAGAAGGATCAGACCCAAGTATGGGCTGGAGTTTTATTACTTGTACAGTTCACTTAGGAAAGTAGCCCTACCACCTTTCATGCTAAAGTACAGGATATCTTCATGTGGGAGTAATATATTAACTGGCACAGAGCAACAGAGCAAGATTAGGCAAGTTATGTTGAACATTCTTGACTTTGGTGGAGTCGATTTTCATAGGTGAAAGGGATTTTGACACAGCAGGCAAGCAGGGCAGACTCCTGGAGGTAAAAGGAACATAATGTTAGTGACTTCATGCTGCTTAGGCAGTGGCAGAAACTGGCATAGCTTTGCTGTAGAGCCATGTGCAGTCTAGCACACTTGCCATTCCCTGTGGCTGATTCTAATGAGATTACAGGAGTAAGATATGAATTAGAAGTCTGGAGTGTTAGTTGGTGTCAGATAAAGACACCGAATAATGGCTTGTCATCTTTATTACTACATGTTTCCTCTGCTCTTTCCTCAAGTTTGGGGGAAAAGCTCTTTGTAATTCCTGGAGAAGGCAATCAAAATAAACAGCCTAAAAATTAACAAAATGATTACAGGGGTGTTCTGAATTTCAGGATCTGGGTTAGCTAGTTACCTTCCAGAACTTTTCAGCAAAGAAGCAAATTTGTCGTAACCACAACAAGCAAACAAACAAACTAACAACAAAAGTTTAGTAGACATTCTGTACTTCTGCCCATGTTGAAGTAAATGCTGCTGGTCAATTACCATGCCATGTTGCAATAAAAAATTTACCTCTTATCCATTACTTTTCTAAATTACTTTTTAAAAAAATGTTGAAGGCTGTTTGCATAAGCAGGCTAACTTAAAAGATGTTCTGCAAATCAAATGGATTTACAGGCATATTAAACATCTTTTTCCCTCAGAGGCAGGAAAAAAAAATAGAATGATGAAGTGGCAAGAAGAGAGCTCACTTAATAGGAAGATATAGAATTCCTTACTTCTGTTAATAATAACAACACTTGTTTGTACAAAGCTTAGATCGGGGTGGGCAAACTTTTTGGCCCAAGGGCCACATCTGGGTATGGAAATTGTATGGCGGGCCATGAATGTTCATGAAATTGGGGGTTGGGGTGTGGGAGGGGGTGCGGGCTCCGGCTGGGAGTGCGGGCTCTGGGATGGGACCAGAAATGGGGAGTTCAGGGTGCAGGAAGGAGCTCTGGGCTAGGACAGAGGGTTGGGGTGTGGTGGTGGTGGTGGTGGGGGCTCAGGATGGGGGTGCGAGCTCTGGGGTGGGGTTGGGGGTGCAGGAGGGTGCTCCAGGCTGGGACAGAAGGGTTCAGAGGGTGGAATGGGGTTGGGGTGCAGGTTCCAGGGAGCGCTTACCTCAAGCAGCTCCTGGAAGCAGCAGCACATCCCCCCTCTGGCTCCTACACAGAGGCGCGGTCAGGCGCCTCTGCATGCTGACCAGTCCGCAGGTGCCGCCCCTGCAGCTCCCATTGGCCATGGTTCCAGGTCACTGGGAACTGCAGGGCTGGTGCTTGGGGCGGGGGCAGCATGCAGAACCCCCTGGCTGCCCCTACGTGTAGGAGCCACAGGGGGACATGGCACTGCTTCCGGGAGCTGTGCGGAGTCACCGCATACATGGAGTGGGGCAAGCCCCCGACTCTGCTCCTCAGTGGGAGCTCGAGGGCTGGATTAAAATATCTGAAGGGCTGGATGTGGCCCCCGGCCCATAGTTTGCCCACCCCTGCTATAGAAGAATAGTGGTACTGATACAAAGCACTCTTATACGAAAAAACTGTGTTCACACTAGGCCTGTTATATCCCATTTTAACTATCCCAGTACAGTTAAAGCAGTACAACTTGTGCAAATGGACAAGTCCTGAGACTCTTTTGAAATTGAGGCCCCAATATTTTTGACTCTTTGCAATTCCCTTAATTTAGATGGGGAAACTAAGACTGGTCCATTTCACTCTGTGATTCTCATTCAGTAACCTAATGCTCCCAGTTTTCCGATGCTAAATTTAAACAGACGAGAAAAATTGTTTTCATTGAAATAAAAAAACCCTACCAAAATACTCCTCTTCTGCATTAGATTTTGTTAAAGCCTTTTTTTTTTCTTTAACAAAACTCAAACCTATGTTTTGGTCTAAAATTAGTTGCCGTGTCCCCTTAAGGAATATACTCTGGGTAAGAACATAACTGAAAATACTAAAATGACAGCAAAGCAGATTACAATCTTGCATAATATAAGTATTGAAAGGAAATCTCACCATTAGAAGGAAAGTGAAATGAAAAGTCGGTTTCCAAATCTCACTCCCCTACTCCCGGCCCCCCATCACCCCACAGAAAAGGAAAGTTTGCCTGGAGTTTGGTTTACGTTCTTTCACTGTGCCCTGTACACCTAAGAACTGCCCTCGATTTCTTATCACAGCAATGTTGTTGTTCCTAATGAATGGCAGACCTGTCAGACTTGTTGATTTATGCCTAAACCTGAGTTACCTTTATAAATCTCATGTAACAGCATACTGGTGCAGATGCCAGTGTACTTCTGGTCTAAAATTGTTGAGCTGTCTAGACAGCTTGAGGTGATAGGTCATTCAGAAGGCGTTAAAGGACTCCATGTGCTGTAATTGGATTATTATGGAAATCTGAAACTTAGTCCAGTAGTGTGGCCCTTTTAAAAGGGTATGTTTACCAGAGGCCCAAATTAGAATAATAAAGCTGAATTTGATCAAATTACAGCAACCTAGCCACATAGATTTTTTTCTATGTAAATATGAACTTTCAAAGTTCAATATATACAGTGTCAGTAGCATGGATTCTTCTGAAATTATCTCCTCCATATCTAGTGAAACACTTGAGACCACTCATGTGCTTAAAGTTAAGCAGGTGCTTAAGTGCTTTGTTAGATCAGGGCCATAGTTCTCCATTAGTATTTAGCCAAATTCTCATTACAGAATCAGGCCCATTAAACTGAATTGCATAAGGGAAAACATTCCTATGCATTTAAAATATAATGTATTAGTCATTTATTATTTATAAAGCACCATATGTTTATGTTACTTAGCTATTCATTGATATCAATGGGAGCTCCGTGCAAGTTCAGATCCACTGCACAGATCTAGGAAGAAGAATCAGAATTTTTTCCAGTGTAAATAAAGCCTCTTGTTTCTGTAGAATTGTGCATCACTTTCATTGTATAATTCTAAATACAGAACCAAAGCCTCTTTCTTCTTCTCTTCTTGTTCCAATTTTGTTTTGTGGTTCCTTTTCTGTCATGAGCGTCTTTCCATTCATGTGAAGCTCCATCAACCTGCAAAGTCCCTCCTGTATCCAAATTACTGTCTTTCTAACATGTTAATTAATCCTGCAGCAACTTGCTCTAATTTCTAAATTTAGCTTCACAGCTTTTGAAATGTTTCTCTACCATCAAGCTGTAATCAAAGATGGCCAGAATTAAGGTTTATCTTTCAACAGTGCTCTTAATGAGCACAGAGTGTGATGAGCACAGAGTATGACATGAGAATTTCCCCAAAGGTTTGAGGAGGAAAGAGAAGGGAGGTTTCCATGGAAGGGATTATAAAAGAGGAAAATAATTTGTGACAGGGTCACCTCGTACTGGGGCTGGATTGGCGCCTGCAGCTCCAGTTTCATTTCTGGATTAGATCCAAAGACTAATTCGTATTTTGCATTTCTGGTTCAGATGTGTTGGAAATCTTGCAGGAATATCCAGTTTCTTGAGAATTTGGGTCAAGATAAGGAAACATTGCAAAAGCACAGTGGATCCCATGAAATTTTAACCATCTAGGGCTGATTTCAGCCTAGATGAACCTGAACTCGAACTCTGGCCTGATTCACCTTAGAATCTGAACTCCAATCTCTAGTATATTGTAGCCCCAACTACAAACATCCCTTCTCAACCCGTCTCAAGTCAGTGCAGTAAGAACTGGGAGGAAGGTGTGGATGTTGCATTGGGATGGCACCAGAGTGTTTCCAGCTGTGTAGAGAAGGAGAAATTAAGCTTATTTTAACTTTTCACTCGATTGAAAAACAGTATGTTCGTCAGTGATTCTGTCAGACCTCATAAACCAAACACAGCTGGACCAGCTTAATACTTGTATGGGAAACCTTTGGAGTGGCCAGGGGCTCTAGGAGGTGGTGTTGGGAAATCAGAAGGTGGAGATCCACTTTCTCAAGCCAGACTAGTGTTAGAGGAAGGTACTGAGCTGTTGGAGGTTCTGTCTTTTTGGTTGAGATTTTCAGTTGAGACCCTGACCACCCATGTCAGGTGATAATTTATAATCTCTAGGCATTTTTCACAGTAGTAATGGGTATTATAATCCCAGTGGAATGGTCAATAGTGCATAGTCTCATTTGGATAGTCAGTCCCAAACTAGATCTGATTTCGGAACGTGCTGAGTCCTGGTCTATCTACAGATTTTGTACTGATATGACTATTTCCATTAGGGATGGGATTTTTTTTTAATTTTTTTTTTTTACCAAAATCATTATACTGGTACAACCCCGGGTGTGGATGCCATTATACTAGTATAAAGGTGCCTTTTACACCTAGGGTAGTTGTAGTTACAACTACGAGTATAGTTAATTATATCTGTACAGTTAACTATGCAACTTTTGTGTGTAGACAAAGCTGAAGAGTCCCTAACTCCCACTGACAATAGGGGGATTTGAGGGCTCCAAGGTGGGGCTTGAAACCTTCCACGACCAGTTCCTAAATTAGACAGACAGTATAGTACAGACAAAGAAATCACTAGAAGGTCAGATGAAGGCTCAAGATCAAAGATGGAACACTTCTTTAATGTACATTTCCAGAAGGCTAGAGGAAGAATATAAATTCCAAACTCCCTTCAGTCATATTTTAGGGGACTTGTTATTTTGATCTACAGGTGGTTAGAAGAAAGTACTAAGGAAGCTGAATTTAGCTCCCAGTCAAATTTATTCCGGCATTGTTCTTGTTTATAATGCAGGATCTTTAGTGCTGATAAGTTCCAATGAAAGGCTATAGGTTTTTAGCTTCTACATGATTTTTTGAGGCATTTTTGGATTAAAGAGATGTATCTGCCACACTACATTTCAGAATCTCATTACTTTGTCCTCACCAGTTATCTCTGACTCTGACACCCTCCTGTTTTGCTCAGAGTCCTGCACAGTGATGACTGTCTGTATGCTGGGGAATCCTGTCTGGCTGGTAAGGCTAGTGTTCCTCCTAGATAAAACATTCCATTATGGAGTGTTCTTGATTGAAAACAAATAATGCAATGAAAATTAAAAATACATTGACATCAATGGGAGTTCTACAAGAATGCAAGGAAGATGCACAATGGAGATTATGTCCTGCAGATGGGATATCTGCTGTCGAAATGGATGGGGGAATTTTGGCCACACTGAACACTAACTTGGAAGAAGATGAAAGTAATAAAACACTGCTAAAGTTTTTATAATAAAGGATTTTATGCCTTCTGGGTGTTTTTTTATGAGCTGAGTGTTGATTTGTTTGTGATATAGGCAATAAAACTGTTCATCTCTGCTTCCTGGCTCTCTCATGCATACTGTGACATTCATGATGAGATTGCTGTCATGCTAGGCACATACCCTGACACCATAGATTCATAAGTTATGTAATATTAAGTGAATGCTATTAAACATATAAATGGATGATTCCTGCATTGTTCAGGATTGAAATAGTAACTCGAGCTTGATTTACACGTGCCTAAACCATGTGCATGTTACTGACCTTTGCATTAAGCATGGAAATTACCCCACTTTCTGCTGTAATTCTTTTCCTTGTTATATATGTATATGAGAGAGAGAGAGAGAGACATCCTCAGCTTGGGTATATCATCATAACTCCATTGACAAGAGGAAGGATGGTTTAAGTATTAGACTGGCCTGTTGGAGACCCATGTTCATTCCCTGCTCTGCCACAGATCCTGTATGATCTTGAGCAATTCACTTAATCTTTCTGTGCCTCAGTTCCCCACATGTAAAATGGGATCCCTGCCTCACAGGAGGTATTGTGAGGCTAAATACGATAAAGATTGTGGGGTGCTCACATACTGCAGTAATGAAGGGGATCAAAGTATCTTAGACAGACGTCAAGACTGGTGTGAGCATAGGAGACAATAGAGCTGTGTTGATTCACGTCAGCTGTGGATCTGACCCAAGGATTTAAAAAAGTACTAGGTACAAGTTAGAGGTGGACCTGAGCTGCAGAGTTTTGATCCAGAGCAAAGATTTGGGGGTTTTCACATGTGGGGTTGGGCTTAGCCCTTTGTAGAGAATAGACCCAAATCCAAAGTTCAGTTCTAGATTGAGATCCAAACTTCGTGGGTCTGGTATTCTGCCTTGAGCCCTTCCCTCATGGTAATCTGATAGGAGCAGATTGTGGTGATGAGAACAACTACAGTTTGTGAGCTTTGGAGAGAGATGGTCCTGAGTATATATTCAGCCTATGACTCTCAACCAGAAATGGCTCCCTCACATAGACTGGAAACACTTAACCGTTTTGCTTGTGCAATCCAGCTGACTGAATGAGAATGGTGCCCTCTCTTTTACTTTGCAACAATGAACTAACATATACTGAATTAGTCCCATATCTGCACACATTGACTTTGCTAATTCGCATACAAGAAAGTAAACAAAAAAGGGGTCTGTGTTGGCATGGTCTTTTTTTAGAAGTGTTGCATGCATTATTATTGTTGTTTTAAATAAGGGCATTCAACAGGTGAAGACGTTTTACTTACCATACCCACTTAAAATTTTGAAAACAACACAGATGTTATAATACTATAACAAATTAGTTGTCAGTTTCTTTATAACAATGTTCCTTACATTGTAAATCTGTAAAATCAGGATAAGAATACTGACCACCTTCGTACAGTTCTTTGAGATCAGCTGATAGAAAGCGCCACATAATGGCTGGTTATTATTATTGTTTAGAGCTGCCAACTTTCTAATTTCTGAAAACCGGACCTCCCCCTACTCCGCCTCTTTCCTCAGGCCCTGCTTCTGCTCCTCCTCTTCCTTTGAGGCCCCACCCCTTTCTCCACCTCTTTCTTCAAGGCCCCAGCCCCCACTCGCTCCTCTTCACCCGTCCCGCCGTCGCTCACTGCTCTCCCCCTACCCTTTCCTCGTGGCTTGATCCTCTCCACCTCCCTCCCCCACACCTCCCGATGGGGTTCCTCTGCTTCGGGGCTTGGACGGGAGCTGCAGCCTGATGTGAAGCTTGCTGCCTGCCTTCCCACAAGATACAGGTAAGGGGCGGCCCTGACTGAGCAGGGGCTGGTGCAGATTGATGACCTGGCACATCCCCCCTCCTGCCCAAGGTAACTGAATGTTTGGTGTTCATTCAGTACACCTGACCAGACACTGCCAGGTCCCCTTTTTGAATGGATTTTCTGGTTGAAAAACAGACACTTGGCAACCTTATTATTGTTATTAAATTCTGGGATCATAAGGCTCTTTCCCTCTCAGGTAAAATAAAAAAATCTCCCCATAAAGATGTGCTGTGTGAATACTGACAGATTTCAGACTCGCATTCAGGTCGATTGTAATGGTTGGGACAGCAGCGAAAATTTGAGAGCTTTTGCACCTCAGCTCAAAGTCTCTGGTGGATGGCTCATTGCAGCTGTAATTATAATTGCATTGGTCAGTATAAAGTGATTTGATCTCACTTCCAGTACAGCACCCACTGAAATGAATGGTAAACGTAAAAAAAAAAAAAATGGTATCGAAGGGTGAAAAAGCCACAAAGTTTAAATTCCAAACGTATCCCAGGAAATAGTTTGATTCTGATATAACTCATGAGATAGGTTCCAACTTTTAAGCCTCAGTGTTTTTAAAATAAACATGTATGCAAGACAGTAAAAGTCAATTTGTGGCTTGGTGGGAAAACACATCAGAACTGTATTTCACTTCAAGATCAAAAGGAAATGGCATGGTGTAAATAGTGTAGAGGATCTTGGAAGCAGAAGGATTTTTTCTTTGGTCAAATCGTTATGCGTCTGGGCATAACTATTCATTATCCCTTAATTTTTATTTAAAAACACAAATAATTGAAAAAATATTAAATCAATTTTGGAAATTATGTTTAGAACGACATTTAGTGCGGGGATGAAATCTTGATGTTTCTTCCCTTCTTGTTTCTTTGACAAACAATTCACCCTATTCATTTCACTGGGCTATAACATCACTGGAATCACATTACTGCTCATGTTCACCAAAGGAAAAGGCAGAGTGAGTGGCACTAATGTGGGGTTACTCATTGGCATGACCCACATTTGAAGCTCAGTGCATCTTATGACCCTGGGAAAGTGGCTAATTTGCTATGACAAATTTCTCCAGGCCTGACATATTTACTTTGCGTTTATAGATCTTTGTGCGAAGCTTTTTCTACATTGTCGCCAAAAGAAGAACTTTTGTTAGTTATCATGGATTGGCCTAGCTTGAGCATTTCTTGATCAAAGGAAAACTGCATACATTTTAATACATAAAGCACAGCACACAGAAAGGAAGGATGGTTTGTGGTTAAAGCACTGTATTGGGACTCAGAATATTGATTCAATTCCTGGCTTGCCACAGACTTCCTGTGCGACCATGGCTCTGTGCCTCATTTTCACATCTGTAAAAATGGGGATAACAACATTTCTTTTCTCCCACCATTTGTCTGTCTTATTTAGTTAGAGTGTTAGTTCTTCAGGGCAGGGTCTGTCTCTGTAGTGAGTCGGTACAGTGCCTAGCACAATGGTGCTCTAATCTTAGCTTAGGCTTCTGTGTCATTCTACTGCTAATAATAATAATATAGGAAGACTGTCCATTTGCCTGTAAAAGGGCAGTCCAGGAATACAGTTTGATGGTAACCTACTGAAGCAGGATATCTTTGAGATTCAGAAAGAGCCTGTAAGGATGTGATTTGTTGTAGTGGGCTCTGTCTCAGTTATAATCCATTTAGTAATAATATGTAACACAATGACATACTCTGTTTTTACTTGAAAATCAAAACAGTCCCATCTACTTGAATTATAATTTGCCATTCTCTTTAAAAAACTTTATCACATTGGTTAAAAACTAATTCCCATCAGACAAACTGAAGTGGATTTAGGGACACAGACAGACCTGGTTAACCTTTGCATAATTTAGCCAGATGTTTCTGGGGTAGTCAAAAGATTTTTGTGATGTCAGTCTCATGGCATGTACTCTGTGCAGCACTGTCTTGTGAACCTGGAATTGTTTTTGATTTTAGTCATTCGAATGATAGTTTTCCCAATGAATTCAGCTTAGCTGGGATTTGACCATATAAAATTAAGAAGCCAAAGAGGAAAGCTTGTTTTCCTGAATACCCTGGCAGACCACTCTAATCAAGCCTAAACAGTCTCAAGCCACAGACTGCGTGGTATGAGCCCAGCGCGCACTGCCACAATGTGTACCCTACGTGTATGGTTCCCACAGGTGGCTAGTAGCTGTGGTAGGAAATGCTACTCTGAAGAGGCACATTACAGCAGCATTATATGCTGCATTCTTGGGGGAAAGGAGGATATTTTGCCAGTTCTGGAAATCTCAGGCCATAGGTGGCCACCTTTCCCAGTGCCCATCTACCTAGTGCCTGATGTAAGTATTCTGTAGGCTCTCCATACATCCCCTTAACCCAGTTAGTGAGGCCAGAATGGAATTAACATTTTATTATGGGGCAGACAAAGGCTGATCTATGTCCTTTACTCATGTGAATGGAAATGCAGGCATTGCCCTTTAAACAACACATGAGGCCCAGAGTTGCCCTTATTTACCTCTGTGAAGTCAGAGGGGTGTAGATAAGGGCAGAGCTGGGCCAGCATGATTTCTGAAAGACAACAGTGGGTCAAGTGTTATGCCCTTGTTTGCACTCACATGAGAGGACTGGACTTAAAATACAACAAAGATGTACAGTGTTTCTCTTCAGAATGGGAACAGATTCCAATTGTATCCAAAAGGAATACATCTGAGGTATCACATGTCTGTGATTAACTCTGGAGTGTCTGGGAATATATTGCATACAGTCCCATAAACCAGCTTTTACATAGGCCTAGAGATGTATTCCAAACTTAAAAGACCAGCATTACCCCATTAAGGTTTCTGAAGCAAGCTCATTTTTAAAAGGATACAATAATGTCAACTGATCCACAATTGACTGGAGCCACCTGCAGGGTCTGTTTTGAAATTCTTTCAGGAACCCATTGTTTGCCCCCAGAAAAAGATTCTGCTTCCAATTATTGTCAAAACTCTGTTGCTTTAAATGGAGATGGATAGGGCCCATTGTGTGACTTTCTGAGGGAACCACAGCAGGTCTGAATAAAGCTCCGTTTTCTGTATGAATTCCCATAAATGCCTGTCACATACTGGCTCAGAATACACTGTTGGTTTGCTCTTCACCCCAGTGAGCCACATGCCTTTTTATTTAACGTTTTGAACAATCGCAAGGACTGGTTTGCAAACAAGATGGACAGCTCTGTGGATGAAATGTTGAAGGGATGAATTTCAACCTGGGTTAACTCGGGCCACTGTTGTTGCTTCTTTTCTAAAAGTGACAAAATGTGGCAGATCTTAAAGCCCCTTTAAATCTCGATGGGATATTTTTAGTTATGAATGAATACAAAAGAGTGAAGAGTCTAGGTGGGTCAGGGACCTTTGTAGCAAACACAGAAGTTGATTTAGACCCCATGTACCATTTCTTTGTTGGCTAAAATTGGCCTTCCCAGAAACACAGCCTGGCAAAAATTACTGCCCTCACACAACTGCAGCATCTTTTCTGGAATGTCATTTATTGTCGATGGACAGCTAGCTAAATAACTACCCTGTCAGCCTGTCATATCATAACCTGGTATGTGACCTGGGCTGAACTCCTGTTTACTGAAGTCCTCAAGGCAAATGCCTGATCTAGAAAACTAGGCAGCTTAAGGGTGACCTTACATTTTTTTTGTAAGAAGCCGGTCCCTAGCAAAACCCCTTGGTTAACCCACAGCTACAATACTGGTTCTCAAAACAATCATGAAGGAAAGGAAATTTATGGTGTAATAGAGAAATCAGGCCCTTAAAGTCTCTATGAAAGGTTCTGATTTGTGTTTCAAAAGGAATTGTTCCACTCTGAATGCTCTACTGGCAAGTCCATTGTTTAGCTGCTCTCTGACAAGCCACTAGTGACACCAACAAATTCCAGTTTTGAAGATTGCAAAATTATTCTGAAAGTTCCATCGCTCCTGTTAAGGTTGTTGCCTAACATATCACAGTGAGTCCTTATAGTCCTGGGCTGCTTCTTGATGAGCTAGAGGAGTGCTGACTGTTAATCACCCCTTTCTTAGGACTTGAATGGGGGTGATATAGAAAGAGCCTGGCTCTTTAGCTCAACCTGCAGATACTCATGTTTTTCTCTCTGATGGTTCTGGTTCATTCATTCAGTGTGTCAGCCAAGGCGGCGGCCATCACAATTGCACGTGCAATAAATTTGTAGGCCCACGTCTTTAGTGAGGAAGTCTGGGGCACAAGTCTGGGACTTAGGAGAGCCAGAGTCTGTTCCCTGCTCCAACAGACTTCCTGTGTGTCTTAGTCACTTAGTTTGTCTGTGCATCAGTTCCCCAGCCATAAAAGGGGGCTATATAGCACTTCCTTACCTCAAGTCCGTATGTTGTGAGGATAATACATTAAAGATTTTGATGCGTTCAGATACTTTGGTACTGGGGTCCATAGATAGTTTCTGTTTATAGAAAAATAAAACCCTTTGGCAAAGAGTTTCCCACTTCAAGTTAAAGAAATGCTGAGAAAAAGCCCTCTGCTGAGACTCAAGAAAATTGCAGTTCAAATTGTCATTGCTAGAACTTTACAGCTAATTGTTGCATTCTGCATCCACCTGTAGCCTGAAGATTGCCAGCCTGAGAGCTTGCTAGGGAAGCTTGGCTATTAAATAACAATTGCTTACTGACTTCTGTCTAATCTGCACACATCAGTTTAGCTAAAATTGTCTTATGCACTCGGCAGACATGGAAAGGCTCACCTGATCAGAGGTCAGCCTCCTGCTATTGCAAAGATCACCTCAAGCAGGGGAAATATCCTTTGTCTAATTTGGTGCCATCTAGTTGATGATGCCAACTTCAGCTTCAGCACACTCCGTGCTCGTTGAGGAGTGTGTGAGTCAGCAAATGTCATCTGTCCTTGCAAATCACAGTTCAAACTCGGTTATAAAGACTGGAAAAGTTCTTCCATGCACTGGCTGAAACGCAGAAGATCTGACTTAGTTTGTCTGTCAGCTGCCACCTATTTTAAACTGAGTATATTCTCTTTGCTGGCTTGGTATCAAGGTCAGGCAGTGTGGCACTTTCTCGCTAGCTACTGCCAGATTCCTGACATACTGACACACTATAAAGAGGCAGCCAACAGCATTTGTTCACCATGTTTTAAGAAATCTAGAAAAAGATCTTTCTTTGCAGTTTTCTTAGCTTGAGAGTCTCGTCAATATTTCTGGTAAATATCACAGCAATGCAATCTGAAAACAGTAGTCTGATATTCCTCCCCTCTCCCCCCCTCCCCCGCTGATAATTGTGTCTTCTTTTTCTGTCTGAGGTTGTTGAAGAGAATCAAAGAGTGTGAGAGAGATCAGAAGAGAAGTAAACAGACAGTGTCCAGGGAACATGCATGGCAGGGCATTAAAAGAAGATTTTGGATCTTCAGCCAATTTCAGCACAGCTGTCATAACAGCTCCTTGGGCATGAGATAATGTTACCATGGTCTCCTGGGCAATGGGTGTTTTTTTAAAAAAAAGTATTTTCCAATGGGAAGTTTTGGTAGTCATGGTCAAGCTAGTTCAAGGGGAATCCTGTGCACTGTAATATTTTGGTCTAATTTTGATTGTTGGATTTAGAATTTGGGTACTGGATGGTGTTGGTGGCCTGTGATATATGGGAGGTCAGGCTAGATGATGCTTCTGGCCTTAAACTCCATGACTCTTTTTTGTAGCTCTGTGAAATCATTACAGAAAGAGGAGCTAAATAAACTGAAGAGACAATCAATGCTTCCTGCACCACAGGGATGCTCCAAACTATGCCCAAGTGTGGGCTGCACTGGAAACTTACCTGAAACCAGAGGCTTTCACCTAATTTATATAAAATGAAGCAGATGATGACAGCTTTAATGTGATAATGTGACCCACAAAAATTACAAATCCCAGCATGCAAAATTCCACTGTATTCTGAGATGCCTGCAGATGATATATGTAGTTCTTTAGAAAGATGCACACGTATGCATACACACATCTTTTACGATTCCTAAAAGCAAAAAAGGCCACTAGAGATAAGTGCTGGGTAATTAATTGTATTTGTAATTCACATTGCTAAATATATGCTTGTGCTTACAAGTTTTTGTTCAGTGACTCTTAAAGGAGCAGCATGATCCTGTGGTTAGTTCATGGGATTAAGCAACAGCAAAGCCTGAATTTTAAACCCAACTCTGCTGCACTGTTGCCAGCCTTTGCAATTTGATCATGAATCTCCTGATATTTGGCTATTTTCTTAAAGCCCCAAGTAACTGCAGACAGGTGATTACATGAATATCACAGTTATTTTTTTAAAGTAAGTTTCTAGGTTTCATGGTTATGAAGAAAAAACATGAATACAAATGGCTCAAAAAACCAGAAGGCAAATAAAAAGAACTCCAAATCTATTGTTTTGTTAAATCTCATGATTTTGAAGCCAATCTCTTGATTTTTGAACATTCAGG
The DNA here is from genome assembly GCF_965152235.1 of Eretmochelys imbricata. Lineage (NCBI taxonomy): Eukaryota > Metazoa > Chordata > Testudines > Cheloniidae > Eretmochelys > Eretmochelys imbricata. Next base: position 104,483,697 of record NC_135578.1, read on the forward strand.
GTTGGCAATACTTGCTTTGTGGTCTCATACAGATCATTAAACCTAATGTGTCTCAGCTTCTCTATCAAAAAAATTGAGGGGGATAGTGCTTACCTCACATTGGATTTGTGAGGCTAAGTTGTTGTTTATACAATGCTTTGAGGCGGTTGTACGCTGATAAGTAGTAATGTTTTAATGATAGCAAATTGCCACACTCCAATAAGATACAGTAAATCATTATACATACCACTTATTTTCAAATCACTGTGTAAACAATAACTAATTAAACTTCACACCTCCCCTCAAGGGAGGGAGGTCTCATGATTCCCATCTAGCACATACAGAAACTGAGAAAGAGGCCTCGTCTACATGGGAAATTCATTCCTGCTTTTCTGCACTGGTGCAGTTTCACTAGGGTGACCAGATGTCCCGATTTTATAGGGACAGTCCCGATTTTTGGGTCTTTTTCTTATATAGACTCCTACTACCCCCCACCCCCATCCCGATTTTTCACATTTGCTGTCTGGTCACCCTAAGTTTCACAGGCAGTAGCAACATTAGAAGCTGGAGCTTCATCACATCTAGAAAAAGCTCTTGCACCTGTTGGATCCTTTGGGAAAAGCGGTCACTGAAATAATCTTTGCAAGGGTGCAGTATGTGCTAACTCCAGCACAGGACCAGTTCTGCTGTCTGTGAGGAGAAGGGGGAGAACGGAGTTTTGGCCCCATCCCTGCTGGTATGGCTAATGCTGGCAGCAGTGCGAGGCTAGAAGATTGCAAAAGATTCTCAAGGGAACAGGAAAGCCCTGTTACACCCTCTTCCATAATCCTTGTGCTTCTGCTCCACGATAGGCATAACAGAGCCTTGTGTCTAAATATATGGCAATATAAAGAGAAACATACGAATGGCGGCATTGTTATATGCAGTATGGTAGCATCTTAAGGCCAAAACTGAGGGTGGGGTCCCATGGTGCTAGATACTCTATAGACACAGCCCCTGCCTTAAAGAATTTATATTCTAAATAGATAAGAGAGACAAAGGGTGGATATTCTCTCAGTTTTGCCGGTGGTACATCTCTCCCAGTGCTCCTGAGGCCAAAGCTTGTGCCTTAGCCACAAGACCATCCTTCCTGTCTTGCCAGGCGCAGAGCCCAATTTTCAAACATGGATAGCTAAGGTCTGCACTTGGGTGCTCAAGTCACTACCTAGCCACCTAAAGCAGGTATTTGTCCAGCCAGATGCCACTGAGAGATGGATGCACATTTAGATATCTGGCCCACCACACTGTACTCAGAGGCTACTGTTCACCTCTCTACATAGGCCATGAAGGCTAGGTCATGTAGATACACCTTCTCTCTGTGTGTATACCCAAAGTACCTGAGATCTATCTGGTTTTTGTTATAACCAATATTGGCATGTGCTGGTGGGAGTTGGACTCTGCTGCTTCTTAGTTTCTGTGCAGCACTCCTAGTAGCTGTCTGCACTTTTTCCCTGGTGTATTTCAAAATCTGAATGAGGGTCATATTTAAAAAGACATGGGTAAGCATTGGGTAGATCAGATGCAGTTGTTCTTGTCTACAGCCTGAGTTAACATTTCAGGCTTAGTAGGTAGAGGCTACAACACACTCACATCCCATGCACAGAGGGGGATGTGAAACACACATTGACCAGCGGGTTATGTTTCCACTGTTACGAGCCCCTGTGGAGCTATATTGGTGCTAAGGAAATGGTGCAAAAAGTCTTTTTATTCATATACCCATGGAGTGAAAGAACTGCTGCCTTCAATAGCTCCTGTTGGGGCACTGGATCTCTATATCATCCCACTACCATGGGCACTGCTTACAATTGCTGCTCTGTCTCCTGCAAATGAAAATCTGATGGATAATTTGCATGCATCCCTGGATATTAAGAAAACTACCTTAGTTAAGCTATAAATGTGGTTATACAAAATAAGCAATATGGGAAACAAGGAGATCCCTCTGTGTAGATCACATAGGTCACAGTTAGTATTGAATTTTTTAATAGCCCTTTACTTAATTCTTATGGTTATTATTTGAATTTCAGTAGCAACTAGTTTCAGAGTAACAGCCGTGTTAGTCTGTATTCGCAGAAAGAAAAGGAGTACTTGTGGCACCTTAGAGACTAACGAATTTATTTGAGCATGAGCTTTCGTGAGCTACAGCTCACTTCATCAGATGTAGCAACTAGGGATCCCAATTAAGGGATCAGGGCCCATTGTACTACCTGCTGTACAAACAAGTAACAAAGTCCAGGCCCCAGAAAGCTCACAGTCCAGGTTTATGACAAGTTACAGCAGGTGGGTGAAAGTGGCAAACTTTGTTCAGAGTGGTTGGAAGGCTGAAATAACAATAAAACAAGAAGGTGAAATAATAAGAAGCAGAAGTTTCAGCTCGCCACTTGTATAGTCATTGCTCAATGGTAGCGTTCATGCAAGAGATGAGTCTTAAGGAGAATGAGGTGGTGTCACCATGCATGTTGATGCGGAGTTCTTTCAACATCTGAGGAATGCCATGGAAAAAAAACAAAGTTGGCCCAGTAACCTAAACCAGTGGTTCTCAAACTTTTGTATTGGTGACCCCTTTCACACAGCAAGCCTCTGAGTGAGATCCCCCTTATGAATTAAAAACACTTTTAAAATATTTAATGCTACTATAAATGCTAGAGGCAAAGCAGGGCTTGGGGTGGAGGCTGACAGCTCGCGACCCTCACATTATAACCTCACGACCCCCCTGAGGGGTCATGGCCCCCAGTTTGAGAACCACTGCCCTAAACAGTAACTAAAGACTGGATTAATTATTGTGGTTTCTACTCATAAACAGACACTGTATTACTGTATTACTGTATTACTAATCCAAGTAAATTGCTCTTAAAGACAGACTGTAGAAACAATCTCATCAAAGTCTCAGTTTGTCCAATTGTGCAGTGTTGTCCTCTTCCACTAATTCTTGGAAAATCTACTAACTACAGCATTTGACTGTGCAAAATATAGTATTGGACAAGCTGATGTTGACTCATTTGGAAAATGTTCCACTTTCTGAAACTCTTTTCCACAGCTTCCTTTGATGCCCACATTGACATGCCATGGCAGTGCTCCTTTTGCTCCTGGTTATATTTATCCTGCTGGAGATGTAGCCAGCTCTTCCATCACTGAATCTCCTTTCATATACCCGCCTTTGCTATCTCTTGCTTAGTCCCTATGTGGGCTCCCATGCACCTGTGTTGGAGCTTCCAACAGAGAAAGGCCACTGCACGGTGGCAGGGTTTTGATTCTGCTATTGTTAATATTTTCCTGTAGATAGGCAACATTAAAAGTTCAGAATGATTGGGCTTGTTTCCATTCTGAATTTCCAGACATTCAGGAGCTCTTTCCAAGGGTGCCCATTGGTGCCAGCCACTCATGCAACCTTTCCCAGAACACTTGGGAATTACCTGGGCAGGGTCATTTTTCCCCCAAAGCAGCTAGTTGGCCATTGATTTAGGATAAGAAGAAGAGTGTGAGGGGATGTTTCGTGCAGTCATACATGGTGCATAAGTCTAGAACCGTCTGCTATGCTTAAATAATTGGATTGCCTCCTCTCATGCAGCTCTAAGAACCTAATTAGGAAGTTGGTTCTCTAACTGAAGGCACATTCTGTTATATTCGGTATAGAGAGAGACATCGCCTAGTGGTCTGAGCATGGAGCTATGTGCCAGGATCACCTGAGTTTTAATCCCCATGTGGAGACATTGTTTCTCTCTATGGCCTCCCATAAATCACTTCTCTGTCTCAGCCTTCCTAGATGGGAAAGTTGTGAAATTTAATTAGAGCCGCATTGTGGCTCTTAGCTCCAGCCCATGATGGGAGAGAGGGGCAGAGATACACCGATTTAGCAGGAGATGCTAGAGATAGGCACAAAAAATGCGTTGGATAGCACATGGGGGCTAGGGCAGAGAAATCCCTGCTGCATTCTTTGCACTCCCTAGGATTCACACTAGCCCTTCCCTTTCCCCTCTCTGCCACTGGCAGAAAGCTTTGATTGTAGTTGGCAGGGTGGGGAAGGGGTGGTTGTTTGCAGCATTTCTGCACCACCCCAGCTTGTGGGCCTGCCCAGGATTAGGCACCTTCTAAGCCCTTAAGGGTATGTCTACATTGCATCTGGGAGTGAACTTCCCAGCCTGGGTTCATAGACTTGGGTTAACGGGGCCCTGAAGATACCTGTAGATAGTGCTTTGACATTGCAGCTCAGGCTGGAGTTTGGGCTCCAAAGCCCCCTCCTCTCTCCAGGTGTCAGAGCCTGGACTCCTGCCCAAGCTGCAATGTCTGCTTGTAGCATGCCAGTGTGAGTCCTGCTAGCACAAGTCTGTAGACCCAGACTGGGAAGCTTGCTCCTAGATGCAGTGTAGACATACCCTTCCTGGCCTGACTTTCGGAGGCGCTGAGCATTTACAGCTCCCATTCAAGGTGCTCAGTTCTCCTGAAAAAAAGGTGATGTGTTTCTAAATTGCTTTCAAAGGGGAAAGCACTAAGAGTGGGATTTTCAGATGGCTTTAGCTTTGGCCTAATGCTGCTCTGTTGACATCAGTGGAAGTTTGACCACTGACTTCAGCAGGAGTGGAGTTTGGCTAGTGCTGAGTGCTTTTGTAAATCCCACTCCAGGCTGCTAGGAGTGACCTTTAAAGTTTTTGAAATAAACGCAGATAAACAGAAGGCACCATAGCCAGAAGCAGTGGTGCACAAAGGCATGAAATGACATGTAATGAACGAATGTGATTGGTTAAAAGTACTCCAGATTACATTTTCCTCCCATATTTTTTTTAATCAAACACAACGTTAATTTGATGCCATTAGGAAAAGCAAGTTGACATTATTTTGTTAAAGTAGTTGCTCGGCACTAAACCTGTATCAGCTACATGCTACAGGAGATGTTGGATTTAAGAGCTAGTCCTAACTGTATACTCCCTCCCGTGCCAGCAAAAGTGATGTATATGCACCATGCAGGAATCATCTATGAAATGCACAAGTACGCGATCTTTAGATATTCATTGCATGTTCCTTGCATTATCCCTTAATTAAATGATCCCTGCATATATTGCATCATCTATGCATGATCCCCCCCTCTCTCGTTTCTGTTCTCTGTGATAAAGACAATGCTGATGTATGTAAACTTCCTGTTGTAGTAACTGATGCTATCTCACAGAGGGCTCAATCTAATTCTCATTAAAGTCAATGGATTTATTTCCACTGCTTGTAACGAGAGCTGGATCAGGCCCATATTGCATTGTACTCTAACAACACCAGATCACATACTATGCTCTAGATAGGACTGGGCTGCCATTCATAGTGCACTAAAGATTCCGTGCTCTGGGTATCCCATAGCACTTCTTCACTTCACTTCCATTCCACTGAATCACAGCTTGCCTCATCTATTGTGCTGGATAAATGCTGCTGTGCTCCTTGCAGTCACTCTTGCATATAGTGACCCTGCCTTATGTCCTATCATTTAATGCTAATGTTTTCTTGCCCTTATGATTGCGTCTGGCCTGCTGTGAAACTAACACCATTTCTCTCCTACATGCTTCTGTAAAGTGTACCATGCCTAAATGAAATTACACATTAATACAGTTACATGGTAATAGATTAGTACTAGGAATTTATTAGTATAGGGGTTATTTTCAAGGCACTGTGCAAACACCAACTAATTAGCCTTCCCAGCACTCTGTCTAGTAGGTTAGTAAGATATACCACTCAAGTTTTACCACCGGAGGAAAGGAGATGTAGAAAGAATACGTGTCATTCATAAGGCCACTCTGTGAGTAAGTAGCAGAACAGAGATTGAAAACCAGAACTTCCTCACTCAGCCCCAAGATCTAGGCTGATGTATTCCCACTGAACTCACTAGGAGTTTTCCCGTTGATTTCAGTGCGGCCAGCATGTCACCCAGGTCTCTAAGACCAGGCTGATGATATTACTGGGATTGATTTGCATGGATCTTTATAATTCTGCCCTGTTCTGTCCTTCGTATGACTAATGGAAGGCTGGAGTAAAACTGTATTCCTTTATTCTCTGGCAGTTCTGGAAACTGCATTGCTGAGTTATGAGACATTTAGCACATGCGGACGCCAAAGAGGAAGATCCAAACCCATGATGATTGTGGGTTCAGTTGACTCTTCCCTTGTTTTTAGGTTACCCTGCATACACGATTAGTCTCATATTATCAAACTCCGAAGTCAGCAACCTGTGCCAAATGGAGATCAGGGCTTTTAGGGTAACTTCTGCTCTCAGTTATAACAGTGTAAATCTGCCACTGAAATCAGGAGTTACTTCAGATTTACAATGGTGTGACTGAGAGCAGAATTTGGCCCTTTGTATGTATGTTTTTGTAATGGTTGCTACAGAATAGATGGAGGTGGGGGCGGAGGGGAGATGGGCCAACTGGTAATAGCTCTAAAATCCAGTAGTTATATAGTAACTCTCCTCTGAGGCTTTAGATGCAGACAGTATAATGAACACAAATTTCCAGGGTTCCAGCCAGGACACTACTGTTCTGTCCTCTGCTAGGCCTCAGCCATGTTTCCCTGCTGGCGGGAAAACTGCAGAAGGCTTTTCCCAGAATCATTTAAGGGATCAATCGTATTTGCATCCAATTTCTCCATAAAGTGATTAATTGAATCACATTTGGGCTTGAGCATCTTTCTGAAATGAAGGCTGATAAGAGACAAAATCACAGTACATCTGTTGGGTGCATTGCTGGCTAGTGCCATAGAAGTAGACATTGCCGCAGTATCAGCAATGATTAACAAAGCTGCTAGACTGAACAACGAGTGAGAAATTAGAAAGGACCATGAAATATTTGGTAGTAGTTCTGTGCTTTCCAAATGAGCCAAAAAGAGCTCACAGCCCCTTTAAACTAAATGGACCTAATTCTCCTCTCACTTACGCTGGTGTAAGTCAGCAGTAACTCCACTGAAATCAGTAGCTACAGTAGCACGAACCTGTGCAAGTAAGAAACAAATTGGGATGTATGTATTCCATAATGGCCCATAAACAAAAATCCCAGATCAGAATCACAAATGAGAGTATTCAAGGGCCTGTGTTGAGGATCTTTACGATGATTATTCATGTCACAGGAAAGTGCTATAATTATAAGTGATGTCACCCTTAAAACACAATGGCTCAAATTCATCCCTGGTAACATTCCGTTAAAGTCAATGGAATTACACCAGGGATTAATTTGGTCCAGTACTTGACAACTTATAGTAGAAATCAGTTTTTCACTTAGTCTTCATTGGAGAGCTGCTGTCTCTCCGTGCCTAACATGTAAATATAATATTTTCCTCATAGAGAATTTTTCTCCAGTATAGCAGTGGAGATTGTTTGAAGCACAGTTTGTTAGCCTGGAGAATTCCACCAGCTTCAGTGGCTTAGGCCAGGGATTCTCAGCCTTTTTCTTTCTGAGGCCCCCCAAACATGCTGTAAAAACTCCATGGCCCACCTGTGCCACAGTAACTGGTTTTCTGCATCTAAAAGCCATGGCTGGTGTTAAGGGCAGTTGCCGAGGGCCCCATGCCACAGGGGGCACTGTGAAGCTAAGTTACTCAGGCTTCAGCTTCAGCCCATGGTGGTGGGGCTCAGGGCCCCATACTTCACCCCACATGCAGTGGGACTTTGGCTTTCTGCCCTGGACCTCAGCAAGTCTAACACTGGCTCTGCTTGGTGGACTCCCTGAAATCTGCTCACGGACCCCTGGTTGAGAACCACTGGCTTAGACTACATGATGTTTCAGGTTGTGGTAGCTGAATGTAGTCTCATATTAATACTATATGACAGGGTCGGGCCAGATAGCTACAGGAGAGTGATCCTATTGGGATCCGGGAAGTGGGCGGGCTACAGGAGAGTGATTAAACTTAAGTCAAAAGAAAGGCTTAGCCCCCGAATCCGTACAGAGTGCGACCCTGGCGTTTTAAAGCATAAACCAGGTCCGTGGCTGTCACAGTCTTCCGCTTCGCATGCTCGGTGTAAGTAACAGCATCATGGATCATGTTTTCGAGAAAAACTTTGAGCACGCCACGGGTCTCTTCATAGATCAACCCAGAAACACGCTTGACACCACCACGACGAGCCAAACGATGAATAGCCGGTTTAGTAATACCTTGAATGTTATCACGAAGTGCCTTCCGATGGCGCTTAGCACCTCTCTTTCCGAGTCCTTTACCGCCTTTGCCCCGGCCAGACATATTTCTAGGCAGATATATTAGCCCCAGGTTAAGTAGGTCCATTTTCCCTAGTAAGGTAACAGGGAAGGTTCCAGAACAATCAGGAACTTTCCGGAAACAATTGAGGCCGACAGGCTGATTAGAACACCTGCAGCCAATCAAGAAGCTGCTAGAATCAATTAAGGCAGGCTAATCAGGGCACCTGGGTTTAAAAAGGAGCTCACTTCAGTTTGTGGTGCGCGTGTGAGGAGTTGGGAGCAAGAGGCACTAGGAGCTGAGAGTGAGAAGGCATAGTGCTGGAAGACTGAGAAGTACAATCATTATCAGACATCAGGAGGAAGGTCCTCTGGTGAGAATAAAGAAGGTGTTGGGAGGAGGCCATGGGGAAGTAGCCCAGGGATTTGTTGCTGTCACGCAGTTGTTACAGGAGCCACAGTAGACAGCTGCAATCCACAGGGCCCTGGGCTGGAACCCGGAGTAGAGGGTGGGCTCGGGTTCCCCCTATCCCTCCATCCCCCCAAACTTCCCAACTCCTGGTCAGACACAGGAGGAGTTGACCTGGACTGTGGGTTCACAAAAATGGCCAAACTGAGGGCTGCCATGAATCTCCGAGGTGAGCAAATCCTCCAATAAGCACAAGACCCACCAAGGTAGAGGAGGAACTTTGTCACGACTACTACATGAATATTAATGATAGAGTTGGTTGAAAATGTTCCAGTGGAACAGTTTTCCACTGGAAAATGCTGATTTGACAAAATTGAAAATTTTGTGGAAGTGTATCAGTTTTGTTGCATTTTTTTAATGAGAAATTAACAAAATGTTTTATTTCTACTTTATCATTTTTATTTGTATTATATTGTCATAATATAATATAAAAGTCAAAACATTTAAACTTTAAAGTTATTCTACTCTATTCTAAATTATAGCAAAATATCATTAATATAAAAGGAGAAACAATAACACTGAAATATTTTCAGAATATTGTGTTTCAAGAAAAATACTGAGATTTCAACTTTTCAGCATGATCTGGAAGGAGATCCTCTTTGATTAAATAGAACCAAAATGTACCAGTGCTTTCCACCATGTATTCCTTGAGACAATCTATTCTGCAGAAGGGATCTACTTTTCTTCATGAACGGTACCAGTTAATTGCTCCCATTCTGAGTTAAGGGAACAACTACTGAAGAGTGAAGCCTGGCTTCCTGGGGTTCAGAGGATAACTGGAGGGAATATGGAAAAAACTGCCAGTTCCAAGATGTATGCAAATATATTTTTGCAGCTACTCTGGCTCCAGGAGCTTTAACTGAGCCAGCAGCTTGTTAATTTTGGACATGCAGGACATTTCCAGAGTGCAATTTTCAGTTTTATATATATTGTATAGAAGGAAAAAAAAAAAAGCACATTACTCAATGAGCCTGCTGTCTACGACGCTTGAACAATATCACAGGAAACCTCTTCCCCTGGCCTGCTTTTGGTAGATATTAGAGAGCTGCCTGCTTGTCTATGTTCAGAGAAAGTGCCCTTACTCGTGCTGCAGGGCTTTTAAGACCAAATTGACTTTGCTTATTCTGGAGCGGATTCAGCAAACTTGTCACTGCTCATTTGTAGACCAATGCTCTGGGTGCATAGAGACATGAAACCCAGACTCAGTGGAATGGGCCAAATTCTGTGCTGATTTAACACTTTTAAAAAGCCCAAGTTAAGCCAGTGCATTGCACAGAACATCAATCAGCACAGGGTTTGACCCAGTGTATTTGCTAAACCTGTGGAAGGTGATATTGACATGCCAGAGCATACTCAGACCAATTAGGTGTTTAACAATGAACGCTCCTCTTCCCTGTTATTAGAGCCATGTGCTATGGCTTCCGTGCCTATGCAGCCTCCAGAGCCTCCCTTTAAGTCAATGTGGCCTTGAGTAGAGAGAGCTCTGTGGGAAAGATAGTACAGTTCCAGGTGCAGTCCCCACAGGTAGCAGGCATCTAAGTTGCTATTTGTCTCAAACTGGACAGCACTGTTGCTTTTACAACATTCATTCCGCCTTCAACCTCATCCTCTCCCCCTGGCCTGCCATGCATTCTTCCCACATATAGACAACAGGAGAGCTTGCTGCAGGTCCCAATTAGATAGCTTCCCCCATCCTTTTCAGAGCTGTGGGCAGTTCCAGGCACCGAGAGTCTCTACTGCTCTCCAATATATATGGGAGGCACAATCAGGCCCCAATTTGGTTTTGTAATCCATGCACCATTCAGTATCTGTGTTACAGAATAAAGGGAAGAATTGAGAGGAAGGATTGTCTTGTGGTTAAGGCACTGGAATGGGACTTAAGGGATCTGGGCTCTGTCCCAGACCTCATGTGTGACTTTAGGCAAGTCATTTAATCTCTCTTAGCTTCAGTTCCCCATCTGTAAAAGTGGTTAATAAACCAACCTTTTCCCTTTCTTTGTCAATCTTGTCGTGGCATTTCATAGCACCTCCCATCTGAGGGCCTTGCAGAAGTAGTATTACTTTTCCTTCATGATAACTATTAAAAACACTTTACAAACTAAAGATGCTCATTAATTTGACTGTTGCTTTTTTCTTTATTATTTTCCATTAGAAGGGCACATATAGAAGCTGTGATTTTAATTAGCATATTTCAGTGATGAATGCTATGAAATACCAGGAGAGAAATGTCTGTCACAGACAAAGAGCAAACACTGAGCATAGACACAATGTAACCATGGGGATCAAGGAGAAAAGGAGCCACAAAAATTCTGGGAATTTTTTTTTTAAATGTGTAATACTTGTATGGTTTCACAGTGACCTAAATGAGCATATAGACTCCTCCAGCATGCACTGCAGTGGTCAGGGGATATAGCAGAAGGGGTTTTCTTTCGCAAGCATTGATGATTTCTCCCCAATTATTATTATTATTTGTGTTGCAGTAACAGCTAGAAGCCAAACCAAGATCTGGAGGCCCCTTGTGCTAGGCACAGAATATTGGGAAAGACAGTCCCAGCCCCAAAGAGTTTACAGTCTAAGTAGATAAGCTAGACAGAGAGTGAAGGGGAAACCAAGACAGGAAGTGACTCATCTAATGTCCTACAACAGATCAGTGACAGAGCCAGGACTAGCACCCAAGTCTTCTGTCTCTTAATTCAGTATCCAAGTTGCTAGACCATACTGACTTTCCAAATCTCTGGCATTTCTTGTTTTAACTTTGTCATTTTAAGAATTGGCTAGTTGTTGTGCATCTGGATTAACCTGATCTTTCTCTTACTGCACTCTTCATTCTCTACTATCATGAATATGCAGGCCTATTTTATTCCTTTTTAGTGGGGATGGAAGAGTTTTTAAAATGATCACTCCATGCTGACACACATTTCACAAGAGAGTCCTATTGATGGGTAACATAACACTTTCAGGATTTTTTTTCCCATTCATAAAAACCCACTAAATTCTTCATGGTAATGGGACAATTACAGAGCTGGAAAGAAGACGAAAGTAAAATTGCAAGCGAAATTAAATACAATCTGCAGATTCCAAGGTAGCTTTAAGGCTAAAGAGAGGCTCAAATGCTACAGCACTGGACTGAGACCTGAGGTTTCTTCCCAGCTCTGCCACTGGCTTGCTGGTGACCTCAAACAAGTCATTTCCCTGCTCTGTGCCTTAGTTTCCCTATGTATAAAATGAGGCTAATGATACCTTCTTTATCAAGCGCTTTGATGAATGAAAAGCATTCTAGAGAGTTAGGTATTATGAATAACTATCTAGTAGATAGGAATAATAATAATAATAATAATTAATAATAAAGTATCTAGTCTTTCGAATTCCCCAAGTCCTGCATAACCCAGATGCAGATCACTATGTGACTGGCCAATACAGGACTGCAAAGGAAGCCCATAGCTCAGAGAGCACAGTTCTGACCCCATCTGTGTGTGTCACTTCAGCCAGCAAGAATTTCCTGTGAGTTGAAATAATTCAAAAGGGGTAAACAGGCATTAGCTATTAATTATCGGAAAAAATATTGGATGAACAAGAACTTAATGACCAGACAATATCTGGGCCTGTTTTCCTAGGTATAATCCAGCTCAGACTCCAGGACAGACAGAGTATTCTATTTGTATTTCACATATTTTATAACTGCCCTGTGTTTTTTTCCTTGGATATTTCAGTCATATTTTTTTCTGACACTTCATTAATCACTGGAAGTTTGTTCTAGGAAAAAGTAATGTCAGTATAAAATCTGCATCCTTTCCTCCAGTATGAATGTTGATCTTGGAATTCCTTAGCCTTTTCCTCATTGCCCTAGTATATGATGGCAGTGGTAGCCAATTACTGTTGGTAGAAGTAAGACAGCCACATCTTTCAGCATCCTTTGGAGACAGACTCCAAAGCTCACAGTCACCGTGTAAATTAGAAATCCAGTGCAACCAGCAGTTAGAAAGATTATAGTCCTGCAGTGGGATTAGCGCACAGAATCAATGCATTGAGATATTTCATTTCAGCTCTGGGTTTAATGAGATGCTGCTATGATTAAAAATCATACATTTAAAAAAAGAAAAAAATTCCCAATTGCTCTTTCTAATCACATTTTTGATAATTAAAACAGAATGCATTCAAGAATGTAACATACTTTTGACTATTCATGATGCCTATTTGTTTATTTCTTAGAGTTTGCACAGTGAAAACAGACTTGTTAGTTTAAATTTAGTCCAAGAATTGTATTATTATCGTTGTCTCTTTTACTTTATGTTTTATGTACACTATTGCAATTTAGCAGGGTTTGAGTTGCAACCCTGCATGCCTGCTTGCATCTCAGGTAAAAGCTCACTCAAAATACTCTTTGGCCTAGGAGACCGGAAAGCCTGGATTTGCCTCTTCTACCAACTCATGTTAATACTTCTCTGCAGTTCACAACCCTTGCTACTGAACAAGGTCTCAGTACCCTTTCCCTAGGAGGCAGGCAACTCTCTTTCCTACCAGTTTTTAAGCAAGGTATTGAGAGGCTGCACAAGGTCACAGTTGGTAGAAAGGGGAATAGGACCCAGCTCTCTAAGGTGACATATGAAAGTCTCCATCCCTGTGCCATATTCAGTGCTATAGTGTGCCTTTGGCCCAGCCATTAGTAGTGTGTGGTGTATTAGCTGCACCATCCTACGAGTAGTCCCCTGAGGGATTGTGACTGAGAGAGGAGGTGCTGAAGTTGCACAGGGTCACATCTGGCAAAGGGGTAGTGGTCTGCATCTCTTCAAAGGGCACTACTTCCTTTTCTTCATGTGCCCAGCCCCAGCTAGCTCCACTTGCATGGGGTGGGGAGGAGCAATGGCTCTGCATACTATTCCCTTTCCCCGTCCACCTCCACCCTAACCACTTGCCTGTGGGTGGGGTGGGGGGAGGGAAGCAGTAGCTATGCAGCCCTTGTGCTCTGGAAACAAGATCCTGGCACATGTAACATGGCCATGCATTTGGGAGGGGGGGGTCTTACAACCTCATGTGCATACCAGGGTGTAAATTAGCCCTAATACATGGTGCAGGTGTGGATACTGTGTACTTTCATAGACTTGGCACGGCATAGACATAGTACTATAACACACAAGATGCTACACCCATGTAGAAAAACTCTATGTTAAACTGTAGTTATAGTTGAAGACTATTGTGTTATGTACAATGGGGCAGGCAGAGATAACAGATTGCTTAATAATAAAACCTTAACATAAAACTTAACTTAGTTTTCATAAGCCATTTCCCGGGTTTTGTAAAAGAAAGCAATCTCAATTGATGTTCTGTCCTCTCTGGGACTTGGCATTAGCCCTGCCTGGTGCACAGCAGCCCTTCTTCTTTAAAAAACAACTATTTATTTATTTCGGAAGTTTTAACTGGTTTACAAATACTTGCCATGTAACTATCAGGGGCAAAACAATAGTCATTACAACAATGAGTGTTTGTTTATACAGTCATATAATCATCAGACTCTGTTTAGCAGGGTGCTGCCATATTGCAGAAGGAGCAGCTTTACACTATCCATGACATGCTGTTTCTGATGATTTTATTAAATGAGTGAAATCTCTGCTTACACATATTTAACAAACCAGGCATTTCTAAACTCCTTCACCTTTTAAGGCCTGCACAGACTGAACCATCAGTATACTCTTCATTACGCAGCTAAACTATGCAACACAGCCTACACTAGTAAAAAAACCTCGGTGCAAATGCACTGTGTATCTCTACAAGGAGTTTTCAAAGAGCCATAACTCAGTGAAATCAATAAAAAATATCACCCAAATTCTCCAAATGTATTTCTCCTCAGTGAGAGCTATTTCCATGCCAAAATTCAGCTTTCTTCTCCCAGTCGTTTCCGATGGAGGTCTGTTCAAACAGAGTTGGTTATCATTCTCTTTATATTAAAACATTGTTGAAACATTTTGGCTCAAACTTTCAGACGTGCACACACTCAAAGGGAGTTGGACTAGATGACCTCCTGAGATCCCTTCCAACCCTGATATTCTATGATTCTATGATATTACCTACAGGCTATGACCAAGTCTCAAATACAGTGGCCTAAAATGAAAGTTTGAGAAAATTATGGTTTGACTGAAAAGGGGGTTCGACTGGAAATTTATGGAACTTAAATATTACCAGTTCGGGTGCTGATCCTGCTATAATTAAGTTTAAAAAACCCCTAAATCTAATGTTTTGGTCTGAACCGCCTGCCTGCACCTCTTTCCCTTTAGTGCAAATGCTTGAGTAGCAGTTGCTGTGTTAAGGAAAAGGCTGATGGAGTTGTTCCATCACAGCAAGATTTCTCTGCAGCATGAGAAGGCGGAATACTTTCCACCCACAGGTCAGTTCTCAGTTTCCTTCTCATAGATAGTTATTTTCAGCCCTATGAAGAAACTGTAGCACCGTGTGTTAATAGGAGGTGCTGACAGTTTAGTAGGTAGGGTTGTTATTGTCGACAGTTTGTAGCATTACACCTTTAACAAGAAAATTGCAGCAATTACCTAACTGGGGGAAAAAGTGTTTGTGCAAAACCCATTCCAAGTGTTTTACCTTGGAGACTATAGTTCTGTTAATATTTATTCTAGCATATTTACTTGGGGATTTCTTATTTGAGGGAGACATTCTTAGAATTTCATTGGAGGAGAGAGTTTAAGTTTTACCTTTTATTGGGGCGGCAGAGAGTTTTATGAAGAAACATGTAAGGTGAATTTCCTTAGCTTTCGCAGTGGTTAAGTTGCCTGTGTTCCACGTTTATTCTTAATATATAACTCTGTCTGTTAGATACAAAAACGGTGGCTGGAGGAAATTGTAAGTACCTGGCCCAAAGCCCATTAACTCAATGGAAAGACTCCCATTGACTCCAGTCAGTTTTGCATCCAACCCTAAATTAGTGACTTGTCACAGAAGAGACATTGAATTGTAAAGTTGTCTTGGGATTGAGTGCTTGATTTGCACATCTTGGAAACTATTTCAAATGTAGTTAAAGGATTGACAGCTGCATCGGGAAGGTGCAGATAGAAGCCGAAAAATCTAGCCAGCCCCTATATGGTGTATGCAAGGTGGTCATGAAAGAGTTATTTTCCTAAGAATTCAGGCCAAACATTCAAGTTGGGTGCCTAAAGCATAGGCACCGAGAAAAGTCAGTCAGTGACCACTTAAGTCAGTAAGAGCTGCACATGTTCAGGTCACTTTTATATATGTTCCTCCAGCTAAGTTTGGGTGCCTGAAATTTGGCTGCCTGAAATTTGATAATTTTGACCACAGGGCTCAGTTGTGTATTCCTTGCATGTTCAAAATTCCCACTGAATTTAATGGTCACAGCTACTCTATAATTACTGCTCTGCTAAAGCACCCAGCTGCAGACAAGAGCCCAGTCTTGTAAACCCTATAGTACGTGAGGAACTTTATACAGATGGAGTAGTCCCATTGATACCAGTGGTACTGCTCAACGGCCTGATACAAAGCATGTTGAAGTCAATTGAAAGACTTCCACCAGGGTCAGTAGGCTTTGGGTGAGTTAGTGTTTGCAGAATCAATGTGTCCTGCCACATGTGTTAAGAAGCGTAAGAAGTCCTGATTCCTTGTTTAAGGGTATATCTGTTGGTTCCCTGGGAGGTCAGGAAGAGGTAATACATGCTAAAGAAGCAAAAATACAAACAATAACACATTTTTCTCCTTTATTAACCCCGGCTCCCAAATGCCTTGCTCATCTGTTATAAGCATTTTACAATCATGCATACAGGTGGTATCACTCCTATCTGAAACCAAGTGAAAACAAACACCAAGAGCTAATTTCTATTATCAGTTACATAGGGTCAGCTCCCACTGAAGTCAGTATAGACTTATCCTTGAAAATGACAGCAGAATTTGACTGCGGGAAAACCATTTAATAATTCACACAAAAGGAAAAACAAAATGAATCAACTGACTGAAGGAAAAAGTAGATTCTATAATAGAGCTACTGTACTTTAAATAGAAAACATTATGTTAGAAGAACATTCCCAGCCTTGTTTAAACAGACTGAATCAGAAAAGGGCAGAGATAAGGCCAGCACAACTTGCCCTGGCATGTCTAGACCTGTTTGGGTACTGCAGAACATGTATAAGTGTGTGCATTCTAAACAAGCAATGTTCTCCGAGCTGTGTAATACTGATTAACCAAAGGTTGGATTAAAGATGCAGGGATGGAGGTTAGGGAATATAAGGAATGCCCTGAAGTGCAAACAGCTCCATGGAATCCTGATCCATAAAACTTAGATTAATTAAAACCTAGATGAAAAATGCCAGTGCAAATACAAACAGGCCAGCTAGATAATTAAGTATGCCCTGTGATGCTCAGATAAACACTGCACGTTGTTATTCCTCCTCAGATATGTGGATCGTATTGCTGTGTATTTGGAGTTTTTTAGACATATTGCTGAGAGTGCTTCTGAGATCATCTCTCTTGCTTGAATTGTTCTGTGCTTCCAGCTTCCCACAAAGAAGGCCCCTGGATGGGGGCACAAGAGTATACAGCAAAAGGCAGAATAGAGATCAAATAGGCACCCATGAACCTGAGCAATCCCTGTGTAGAGCATAGATACTCACAGGCAAGTTGACAAGATCAGAATAGGCCTTGAAACCAAATAAAGTATCATTTCCCTTTAGAATATTTTGGGCTCATTGGTCGCTGCACTGTGCCTAGTTTCACAAGACTGGACCGGCACAGAGTAAAGTGCAAGTCAAACAAGAGGTGAGCTGTAGCTCACGAAAGCTTATGCTCAAATAAGTTTGTTAGTCTCTAAGGTGCCACAAGTACTCCTTTTCTTTTTGCGAATACAGACTAACATGGCTGCTACTCTGAAACCTGTCAAACAAGAGTGTGTGTGCTTTATTTAGCATTTACAGCAGTCATACAAGAGGTCTTGGATAGTGCTAAAGGACCTGCCCTGAGGGTGGTCTGGTTTGCAAGAACTGAGGTTGGCGGCCTGTAGCTCCCTCAGTTTGGTCTTGCAGCTTTGCGTTTTTATGGCTTTTCCCCTGCAGTTCGACCTTTTGGAGATGTCAGCAGCTCCTTAGCTCTAAAGATGCTAGAAGAAGAAGAGGAGAGATGTAGAAGTTTTGCTTTTTTAGGCTTTTCTTACATATATTTAATTTTTATGGCAATGTTGTTTCTTTAGCATCTTCTTACTTCCCTCCCATATATGTAGATTTATCAGCACTCTCTCTTTGGGCACCTAAGATTTCATATTTTTGGAAGGGATAACAGGATAAACTGAATGGCTCATGAGATTAGAAATGGACTATAGAGCCATTCACTGGTTCAGATTCAGCTTACTTATTGGTGACTGAAAGTTATTACTGCCTGATGGCAGTCCAGTGGGGAATATGAACCCAATTTAGTGAAAACAATGGTCCAAATTACCCACTATTAATTATCTTACTGAAGCACCCAGTTGCAGACTGGATGTGCAGTGATGAACTCAGTCTTGTTCAAAGTGGATGAGTTTCTACATTACAAAATCTGCCAGCACACTATGTGCTATATGTCAACTTTGTTAACAGTCACAGAAGCAGCGAAGGGCTGAGTGGGAGCGGAGAATGAACTACTACTGGTGAGATATTGTGGGGAAGCTTGTACTGCTTATGTTGATGTTGTTTCTGTCTGGCAGATATAAATAGAGGACTTTTTGCCAGTCCAGCACTTTTCACAAGCACTAAATTCACCCAATAAATGAACAAAAAAAAATCCAGATGAATGTAGAACAGATGGTGCAGTGAATATAGCATCTGATTCACATCTGCTCACCAGGCAGCTGAGACATCCAACAGCAGGTGAAAATGTGGGCTTCATCATCACAAAAATATTGCAGATCCTTGCTCAAAAAGCTTTTTCCATGTTACCATATACAATAACCTCACTAGTGTGTTAAAGGTTCCTATCAAAGTACAGTTATTCCATTACAGACCCAAAATGTGTATGAAAAAGCACTTTTCTTCTAGAGTAACACATGAGAATGAGTGAGTGAAGCTTTTGTTGTATATATTTTACATAATCTATAGCTATAGATATATAACTGAGTTTGGAGAGTTTAAAATCATGGTAGAAGAGGTCCTATTTGTTTGATTGCACTGTTCATGTGTACACACACAGGTCTAATTCTGAATCATCTGCCCCTCCTTTGAAGTTTGATGTTCTCTGTCTGAGGAAAGTCCCTTTAATCAGATTTGGAAGTAGAGGTCATAGCCTTCTCAAAACAAATGAGGTGTTTTTCAAGGTGTTTTCCCCCATTTCTGTAGGAGTATCCAAGAGCTGCACTAAAAACAGTAGAGCCCATGGGCTGCTCTAACTTATGCCCGGAGACCGCCTTGCACTTAGCAGCCCCTCAATCAGTGGAGTGCAATGTTGTGCTTGATGCTATTCCCTGATATGCACTGTGTGAACCTGATGCAAAGCCCATTAAAGTCAGTGGAATTCTTTCCACAGACTTCAATAGGCTTTTGGATCAGGCCTTAAATTCCTTGGCAGTAACTGAAGATGTGGCCCAATATGACCCTGTATATCAGGGCTAATTCAACTCAAGGCTTCTATCTGAGAAAATATTTATGAATCAGTTTTTTGGGGGGGTTTCCCCACATTTAACCATCTCTGGTCCTTACACAAGCACATTTCATTGGCAGCTTTGCATGTGCGAGGTGTACAAAACTGAGCTCTACAGTGTACAGTACAAGTGTGTATCTGCAGCTGGGTGACTTGAAAGAATGTTGTGCTTGCAGAGGGTACATTTTCTTTTGTTACAAGGAAAATTCTATTCATGCCAAAAGACGAGAAAGGGAGGTTTCTGACTGAGTCTACAATGTAGGCAAGACAAACAAAATGTTTGTTTTGAAATTGTGCAAGAGTGAAAAGGTCCTTTGAAGACAATGTGGGATACATCATTAATCCTAGAATGCAGAGGAGATCATCTCCTTCAGGCACGAAGAACTTAATTTGCAACACTGTTCACAAACTTAATACCCCTCATCTGTTACCGGGTAACTAGAGTATCACAGATCCCGCCAAAGTTTATGACATTAAGATTAGCAAGGCTTCTGTTCCTGTTAAAACGGACAGCTGCAACAACCTCAGAATGCCAGCCAAATGAATTGTCATAGGGCCATCTTTTCCTCTCTTTACCCTCAGACCAGTGCAATGAGGATTAGTAACACAGAGGATTTCACAGAAACTCAGTGCCTGGGAAAACTTGCTTTCTAAATTGAGTGCTGGCAAATCAACTTTATAAACAGTGTCTCATTTATAAAACTGCATGTAGCTCTGAAATAGCAATGTTCTTCCTTCATTAGGCATGGCAACAAAATATACAGCAACCCAAGAGCATATGAGCTTTTCATCAGCTTACACGTGATCCTTCTATTTAATGGTTTTATGTCAGAGGTCGAATTGCAGCAGATGCAGATCTAATTTTGGATGTTATAGGACAATGAGAAAATGACTCTCTACAGATACAGGCTCAGATCCTGAAAAGGTACTTAGGCCCCTAATTCCCACTGAAATCAAGAGGTGTCTCAGGGGGACTTCCAAATCCCACTCCCAATACTTCCCCTTCCATTCACCATTACATGGACTACATCTTTAAGATTGTGTGGACACCTCTCTCCCATTCATGATAATACAACATCCCTGGAGCAACTGCAGCATTCGTTTACATGGAAAATTAATAGCAGAAACCTATTAGATTTATTTTAGCAGGTCTTTTAATACGAGTTGACAGGTGCAGGAGAATTAGCACCCTGAGCAACATTTTCAGAAGTGTTTAAGTGACTTAAGAGTAGAGCTGAGTGAAATTTTTTTGTCAAACTTTTTTTTGGTTGGGGGCAGGTAAATAATGCAGATTCAACATCGTCACACTGTTTTGCAAATTCATATCAGTTATGTGTTGTAAAAAATAAATGTGGAAAAAGCCAGAATGTTTGTTTTACCATTTTGGAAATGAAACATTCCAGTTTTTCAGCGCACAATGGCTTTGTTTCAAAATTTCCTTCACGTTTATTGAAAACAACTTTAAAATGTTAAATGCTCAAACCCCCAAAACAATTTTTTCCCAACTTTTCAATTCACTAAAAAGTTTTTAAAAATTGTTTTCGGTTCAACCTGAAACTAAATTTTCCCCCAATTTTTTCAAAATTGCTAATGAATTGAAAAATCCACTTAGGCTAAGTCAATTTTTAAAAAAGTCCTTGGCATTTAGGAGTCTAAGTCTTATTGGCTTTCAAGGAAACTTAGGCTTCTAAGTACCTAAGTCACTTTTGAAAAATAGGGCTTAGACTGTGAAGTCACTTAGATGCTTAGAAATTTATACTCCCTGTGGCTGACCAGCGGAGCTCCAATCCAAGGGGCTAGGTCAGTGGGTTAGGTAAGGCAGTAAGGCAAGGTCAGGCCACACAGCAGGGCAGGATCAGGTGAGATAGGAGGATGGCAAGGTAAAGTTACACAAGGTAGCGAGGCAATGCAGTCGAGGCAGCAACCAATAGGCAATGGCCTGTTGCTCAGGCCAGCTTCTTCTTCTTGTTGGGATCTTTATAGAGGCCAGGTATCCAATGAGAATGCTGTCTGTCCAGCCAATCAGGGGCTAGGGGCATGGCTGTTGTGAGGTCACAGGCCTTGAGCTCTCCAACTGTTGGTCAGGAGCAGTGATGTAGTGTACTATCTTGTCACAGAGCTGGCGTCCACTATCAGGGTCTTGCCACCAGACCACAAGCAAGAGCTCCACCAGTGGTCACGCACCACATTTTGAGAACCTCTTACTGAAATCATGCTACATCAGAATATTGAAACGACCTCTTTGGCACTGGGAATCTCATATGTGTTTTACATAGACCCAGGATGAGAATATTCCTGTCAACAAATGATATATGAAAGCCGTTGCAAGGGAAATAGGATATGGATAACTCATTGCAAAAGCACTATGCTCAGCATGCTAGTATACTTCAGCTCTCCTGCAGCTTCCTAGGGATGAACAGAAAAGTCTGCATTTTGAGACAGGAGAACGCACATCACAAACCAGTTAGAATGCCAGGCCTTTCACATGTACCATCTACCACTTCATAAAGGATAGTCCTTGGGGCAGCGATTCTTTGCTGTGTGCCTTGTGCAACACAAAGGCCTTTATATGGACTAATACCTAGTCTTTTATATGGACTAGTGCCTTTTGATTCTTTGAGGGTTTTATTTTAAAGAAAAGAGCTATTTCCATTTGAAATGCAGCCGCTGAACTCATGCACTAGCTGTTATTTTTCACAAACAGGCTTCCAAAGAAATTCACTCATATGGCTCAATACGCTGCAGTAACCAAGCACCAGGAGTGATAAAGATGCTGTCAGATCAGTTCATTGTTTTCTGCCCCCCTCTAAGAAAAGACTGTTCCTGGCTGAACGTCTGTGCCCTCCCTCCCCCCCAAAAAAAAAAAGACAAAACAAAACAAAACCACAATATTTCTTATTTCATTTGGCTAGTTGACACTTGCCTCCAGGCAAGTTCAGACCTGAT
The DNA here is from genome assembly GCF_965152235.1 of Eretmochelys imbricata. Classification (NCBI taxonomy): domain Eukaryota; kingdom Metazoa; phylum Chordata; order Testudines; family Cheloniidae; genus Eretmochelys; species Eretmochelys imbricata. The sequence goes on from NC_135578.1 coordinate 104,505,896, forward strand.
GTAAGCCGGTGTGGTGAGGGGGGTTACTGAACCTAAGGGAGTGAAGGCGCAGTACGGTGGGGCATGCTCCAAGTGGAAGATCTGCTCAGAAAAAGACTCTGACAGTCAAGCAGGGAGGGAGGATGAACGAGAGACAGTTTGAAGGGAGGAACCTAGTTTGCAGCTTCTGAGGACAAAGCAGTCCACAGGAGAGGGTCTGGTAAGGCCCAACTGGGATTGTAGGGGCCTGCCCCTTTTCCCTCCTACACACACTGCTGATGGAGCATAACTGGAGACTAGGAAGAGAGCTGGAATGATTGAGCTTCTGGGACTGATTGGGTACTCCAACTGGGCAGGAAAGTAGGCTGTGACCACACGTCAAAGAGAAGAGAATGTGGGGAGGTAGGAAGAGGCTGGTCAGGTGCACCAGGAAGAGGTGACAAGACATTCCACCCTTCTCCCCACTGGGTCCTAGGCCAGGACCCAGTGCAGAGGGAAGGCCTGGGTCTCTTTATCTTTCTCAATCTGTCCAGGAGAGCTTTGGAGTACTGGGGAATTGATTGGCTACAGTCTGCCTGCTGGCCCCAGAGCGAAACCTGCTATGGGGTTGAAGGACTGTCAAGCCATGGCCTGGCCACTAGGCATGCTGGCCTCCAAGTGAAACCTGCTCCAAGGTGCAATTCCATTTAACTTACTGTGGCTACTCTGGCTTTATAGCAGTGTAAATGAGATCAGACTCTGGCTCTGCGTCCCTTGAGTTGGAGTTGCAGGGACTCCTGGTGGAAGACTCAATCACAACAATTTATTATATAGAACTGTGCCTTTGCTTGCAATGTCTTATTTTTCTGATGATGCTTCATTTAACATAATGCTCAAGGATGGAGATTAAAGCATTTCAGGAGATGATCAATTTGTATAAATTTAGTGCCGGTGCCTTGGGTTTCTGTGTTTTGAAAAGATAATTGAAGTGTAAAGTAGCTGAGACACTGACACCAGATTACTCAATAGATATTTGGAGTTTGACTCTACTCTCATTGAGATGAGGCTTACACTGGTGTAAATTACCTCGATTGCGTTACTCCTGATGTGAGAGGCGCGCCAGAGACAAATCCCAAAACAAATCTGTGTAGAGTACTGGAGAATGCCAGCCATCAGCTTTACTTGGGAAGTTGGGGGTTTTTTTAAATGAAAATTTCTAATACAAAGCCACAGAATTCTTTGTTTGTATAAGCAAGTGAGGCTCCAATGAAGTAATTCTGTGTTACCCCAGTAGTGAATTTAGCCCATAGTCTTTAAGAGAATACAAATGCACATATAAACACAGTATGGAGACAGCACTGTTTTCTCCTTTTTATCTCTGATATCACTAGCTAATATATACATACAAACCTAGTAATGGCCAGTATGAAAAACCAAGCTACTTCATCATTTAAACTCAGGGATCTCATGACCTGCCACCCTATTGCATTCCAAATATGCTACAGGTTATGCCATATGCAATTCCCATGTAGAGAAATGAGAGTTTGTGGGGATGAGAGAGTTTGAATCTAATCGGTTGTTTGTTTGTATTGCATTTATCTGCTTCAGCTTCTAGTTCTTTCAGAAGTGAGTGTCAGATGATCGTCTTCATCCAGAACAGATACTTTCTTCTGTAGGCACATTTATTAGATTCATATTCTAAACAGCTAAACCTGAACATTGGTAGCTACATAGCAGGCTACTTGACCCATGAAAACCCCCCACATGTTTTTGCTGAAAAGGTCTACACAGCTGGTTTTCATCAGAGCCTTCCCCCTTTGGGAATCATGTGTTTCTGTGATGCAAAAGCAAGAGATAGGCATATGGAAAGGAGAGAGAATAAGTCACAGGGGATAATAATTTACACAAAGAGAGAGCATGTGCAGCCTTTGCCCTGTGGTTTTACATAACTTTCACTCAAAACGGGATGCTAAAACGTTTGTATTGGCTGTGGTAGCCCTTTGGTTATAGAGTAACTGAGGTAAGTAGCAACAAACTGTTGCGTCAGAGTAGCTGAAGTAGCTGTAGCTTCTAACATACACTTTTATTGCTGCATTAAGTCGTATTGTAGATCCCTATAAAAACGTAGATTTTGTTACCCATTTCCTTACATGGATGTACAGCAGGAGAAAATTATTAGCTCTCAATACTCATCATAACATCTAGGGAAGTTTTTTTTTTCCCTCATGGTCCAGAATAGGATTAGGAAACACTGAGGTAGTGACAGTTCCTCAAAAGGCTGTCCCAGGTATTACATGAAGATCCAGTGCATGCTGGGACAGGAAGCTTGTGGAGTGAGAGTCAGTTCTTTGAAGACAATGAGACAGGTTGGATGTGTTGCATATGGCTCCTGGGGGGGTCACATGACTGTGCTGCCAAAATTTAATGAGCTCCTGCTGTTTTTGGTCTGAGAGCAACATTTGCTTAAAATCAAGTCTGAGCTAAATGGTGTTTCTAGCCAGAGTACTTCATGTTTTGCTGGATGCGGGGGGAATAGGGCCTCAGTAGCAAATTGAAGGGTAGTTTCCCCCCTCTCTCCCCCAGAAACACAGCAGCTGGTACAACCTGGTGCATTTTAAAGCAATAAAAGGGGAAAGATGTTTCTCAGCATTATTTTTATGAGTCATGGATATCAGGCATTCTGGGAGGGAAGTATAGCAGTATGGTCCCATGGGCTCCTGCAGAGACAGTCACATCACTTCCACTCACTCTTTTAAATCACTGCGTCTAGTACTACTCAGATACTGTGTGCACACCACATTGCCAGAATGTGTCATTAAAAAAACTAGATGCGGCAACGTAAAATGGCTGTGTGGTCTTCAGTGTCCTCTTTCGGAAAGTTTGTTTATGGCATGGTTAACATAAAGTCTTGACTCCTCTCTATGCATGCAATGAGTTTATTACACCATGTATTGCACAGGAAACAGCCCATCTATTACATTCACACATGTATGCAAGGGGGTCATCTAAGCCAATCAGTACCGCTTAGACCAGTGGTGGGCAACCTGCGGGCCGCACATGGCCCATCAGGGTAATCTGCTGGCCGGCCAACATACTGTTTGTTTACATCCGCCCGCAGATCCCAGTGGCTGCAGTTCACCGTTCCCGGACAGTGGGAGCTGCAGGAAGCAGCGCAGGCCTGACCACCGCTTCCCGCAGCTCCCATTGGCCGGGAACAGCAAACTGCAGCCAATTGGAGCTGCGGGCGGCTGTGCAAATGTAAACAAATGGTCTGGCGGGCCACCAGCGGATTACCCTGATGGGCCCATGTGTCACAGGTTGCCCACCACTGGCTTAGATCACAAGAACATAAAAATGGCCATAGTGAATTAGACCAACAGTCTATGTAGCCCAGTATTCTGTCTTCTGACAGAGGCCAATGCCAGGTGCTTCAGAGGGAATGAACAGAACAGGGTAATTGTGGAGTGATCCATTCCCTGTTGTCGAGTCCTAGCTTCAGGCAGTCAGAGGTTTAGGGACACCAGATCATGGGGTTGCATCCCTGACAACGTTGGCTAATCCTCCATGATTTTATCTAATTCTTTTTTGAACCCAGTTATAGTTTGGGCCTTCACAACATCCCTTGGCATCGAGTTCCACTGGTTGACTGTGCATTGGATGAAGAAGCACTTACTTGTGTTAGTTTTAAACTTACTGCCTATTAATTTCACTGGGTGACTCCTGGTTCTTGTGTTATGTGAAGGGGTAAATAACACTTCCCTATTGACTTTCTCCATGCCATTCATGATTTTGTAGACCTCTATCATATCCCCCCCCCCAGTCGTCTCGTTTCTAAGATGGACAGTCCACAGCCTTTTTAATCTAGCCTCATATGGAAGCTGTTCTTTACCTTTAATCTTTTTTCTTGCCACTCTATGCTTTTTCCAATTCTAATATATCTATTTTTGAGATGGGGGTGATCAGACCTGCATGCACTATTCAAGATGTGGGTATACTGTGGACTTATATAATGGCATTATGATATTTTCATGTTATCTATCTCTTTCTTAATGGTTCCTAACATTCTATTAGCTTTTTTGACTGCCACTGTACATTGAGAAGCTGTTTTCAGAGAACTATCCACAGTGATTGCAAGATTTCTTTCTTGAGTGGTAACAGATAATTTATACCCCATCATTTTGTATGTACAGTTGGGATTATGTTTTCCAAGAGGCATTTCTTTGCACTTATTAACCTTGAATGTCAGCTGTCAGTTTGTTGCCAAGTCCTCCAAGTTTACTGAGATCCTTTTGTAACTCTTTGCAGTGAGCTTTGGATTTAACTACATTGAATAATTTTGTATAATCTGCAGACTTTGCCACCTCACTATTTGCCCCCCTGTTTTCCCAGATCATTTACAAATACGTTGAACAGCATTGGTCCCAGTACAGATCCTTGGGGGATCGTGCTATTTACTACTTTCCATTGTGAAAACTGACCAATTTTTCCTACCCTCTGTTTCCCATCTTTTAACTAATTACTGATCCATCAGACGACCTTACCTCTTATCCCATGGCTTCTTATTTGCTTAAGGGCCTTTGGTGAGGACCTTTTCAAAGGCTTTCTGAAAGTCCAAGTTTACTATATTGACTGGCTCACCCTTGTCCACATGCTTGTTGACCCCCTCAAAGAATATTAAATATTGGTGAGACATGATTTCCCTTTAAAAAAGCCATGTTGACTCTTCCCCAACATACTGTGTTCAGCTGTGCGTTTGATAATTCTATTCTTTTACTATAGTTTCAACCAGTTTGCCTGGTACTGAAGTTAGGCTTACCGGCCTGTAAGTGCCAGGATCACCTCTGGAGCCTTTTTTAAATATCGGAGTTACATTAGCTATCCTCCAGTCATTTGGTACTGAGGCTGATTTAAGTGATAGGTTACATACCACAGTTAGTAGTTCTGCAATTTCGAATTTGAGTTCCTTCAGACCTGTTGGGTGAATACCCTGTGGGCCAAGACTATAACAGGGTCCAAAAAAGAACTAGATTCATTCATGGGATAGGTTTCAGAGTAGCAGCCGTGTTAGTCTGTATTCGCAAAACGAAAAGGAGTACTTGTGGCACCTTAGAGACTAACAAATTTTTTTGAGCATAAGCTTTCGTGAGCTACAGCTCACTTCTGAAAGCTTATGCTCATATAAATTTGTTAGTCTCTAAGGTGCCACAAGTACTCCTTTTCTTTATTCGTGGGATAGGTTCATCAATGGCTATTAGCCAGAATGGGCAGGGATCGTGTCTCTGGTGTCCCTGTTTGCCAGTAGCTGGGAATGGGCGACGGGATGGATCGCTTGATGATTACCTGTTCTGTTCATCCCCTCTGGGGCACCTGGCATTGGCCACTGTCGGAAGACAGGATACCGGGCTAGATGGACCTTTGGTCTGACCCAATATGGCCATTCTTATGTTCTTATGTCCTGGAAATTTATTACTGTTTAATTTATTAATTTGTTCCAAAACCTCCTCTACTAACACCTCAATCTGGGACAATTCCTCAGATTTGTCACCTAAAAAGAATGGCTCAGGTGTGGGAGTCTTCCTCACATCCTTTGTAGTGAAGACTGACACAAAGAATTCATTTAGCTTCTCTGCAATGGCCTTGTCTTCCTAGAGCTGGGGTGCCTGAACAATTTGTAGAGTGGGGGTGCTGAGAGCCATTGAACCAAACTGTAAACCCTGTATATGATAGAAACCACTGCTGTACCCCCAGGTCCACTACCTATATACTTGAGTGCCCCTTTAGTACCTTGACAGGTTTCAGAGTAACAGCCGTGTTAATCTGTCTTTGCAAAAAGAAAAGGAGTACTTGTGGCACCTTAGAGACTAACCAATTTATTTGAGCATAAGCTTTCGTGAGCTACAGCTCACTTCATCGGATGCATACAGTTTCCACGGTATGCATCCGATGAAGTGAGCTGTAGCTCACGAAAGCTCATGCTCAAATAAATTGGTTAGTCTCTAAGGTGCCACAAGTACTCCTTTTCTTTTAGTACCTTGATCATCCACCCTGCTATTAAAGCCTGCCTGTGAGATATGCTGAATCAGTGCATTTCCCAGGGCAATTGATCCATTTGTCCGTGGGCAGCCCTTCCCACTTTCTAAATCAAACTCAGGAAGTGTAACTGAAAGCAGACAAGACTAGCTATGAACTGTGCTCTTTTGAAATGCCATATAGGTTTTGCAGTCCACAGTGGTGCACCATCATTACCAGTGAACCCAAACTGTACATCTGGAGGTGACTCAGAAATGTGATTGGATATTCTTGTGTCAAGTTCATGCTGAGTATTATCATCTGACCAGCAGTGTGGTTTGTGGCATAATCCTAATATAATGGGGATTTTTCACACCAGCATTCCAAAATACACTGAGCAGATTAGCAGCACCCGTTTGCAGTATAACATTGGTCTGTTCTGAAAGCTAATTATAACCCTAGCCTTGAATTAAAACAATCTTGTTCTACAGGAGGATACAGCAACATGAACTAAACATGTTAACCACCCTTATCTGACTATAGCTCTGATACAGCACTCAGATATTACAGTGCTGGGTGTATAGCAATATGTGGATTAGACAGGATATGGCCAGACCAGATTTCTGTGAAATGAGTTAATGCTTACATGATAGCATCACATGGTTGGCGTTCGTTTTGGGAGAAGTGTACACAAACCACTGGATATCCATGCATTGCTTTAACTGGCACTGTAGATGCCAAGGATTTTTAGATTCATGGGGCACAGATGGGATTACTAGAAACTAATGATTAATAGTAGGCTGCCTTTCAGTGTAAGTAGGTGCAAGGACATTTTGTCAGTTTGAGGGGAGTGACATTATTTCCTGTAATATTTTCAGTGATCACTTGACTTCTTAAAGTTATCTTTGTGCTTTCTTAAAGTCCTTGTTTAACTCAAAAGGGATATGCTTTCATTTCTTATCAGCTGATGTTAGATTTCCACAGGTCTTTGTTTTTGTGAGACTTCTATCCCTTTCCCTAGGTTTTGCAACTTTGCATTGCCTCTGTCCATTTGTCTTTCTGGTCTCTCCCTCTTCAGTTGTTTTTGCCTCTTTTCACAAACCACTGGAAAATTCAGAACAGGGATTTCCTGTTCTACTGCAAATTGCACTGGTCCCTGGATATTCCTTGTTGCAGTACATGCTTTGCTTACATAGTGAACATCAGGAGAGTAGCAATTTAGTTTAATAAAGATAAGTGATTAGAATTTTGTTTGTTTCTTTTAAAAAGTGTCACTACAAATATGTATGCATGTGCAGTCAGCAGTATCTCCAGGGACGAGAACTGTCATGTCATACATACCATAGCTTAACATGAGCAATTCTAAATGCCAGCAAAGATCTCATCATTGTCAGTGTTTTGAAACCATTTTGATCGGACTAAATAAAGAGTTTCAAGAAACTACAACCAACCACAAAGCCTGTTTCATACAGAGCTGAGCGATACAGAGATCATCTTGTGTTCCCCTTAATAAATGGGCCTGGTACTGAGATGCAGTGCTTATCACTGTGGCATAACCACAAAGGCCCCAATTCAGAAAAGCACTTAAGCACATGCATAAGTCCTATAGACATCAATGGGTCTTAAACACATGCTTAAAATTAGGGTCCTAATCCATATAAAATGGAGCCAGTTCTCCATTTCCTACTACAGAGGTGCAGCCTACAGAGGCTACAAGATTAAAGGCTTTCCTGAATCTGGCCATAGATTTAAACAATTTGTAACGAGAAGCACGTATTTAGGAGCAATACTGCAAGCGCTCCTATGAAAGGGAGAAGTTTCCTTGCTCAGTAGCTGTGATCCTTTTATGCATGATATTTCAGTAATATCAGCTTGTCCAAAATGTCCCATCAAATGGCAGTAAATGGCTTTTAAAAAAATTAATTCATTTAGTTGCAACTGAATGGATCTGTGCTGATTGAGTTCTCAGATCTCAAGGTCCTAAACCAGCCAGGCTGGGGTAATGTGTAATGTATCCAAAACTAAGTGGCTACATTTGCATCCAGCAGACATTACAGAAGGTGGAAGAAATGCAAGAACTACTGCAAAGGGAACTAACAGTAGGCCTGGATTTCCAGCATGTAAATTGCTGCTGCTAAGAGTACCTAATTCTTACTGGCAGATTTTGGGAAAGTAACATATTAAGTCTTTGAGGGCTTGAGAGAGGCAGATTGTCTGCTAGATGGGTTTGCTGATGGGATTTTTCTTTTTCACAAAGGGTTTACTAAGTGTAATTATTATCTTTTGAGAGACTTGAACAGCATTCTCTGCAGTGGCTTCTGAAGACTCTAAGAGGAACATTTCAATTAATCATTTTGAATGCTGTTGGAGTTCATTTATAGATCTCTGAGGCCAGAAGGGAATTTTAGATCATCTAGTCTGACTTCCTGGATAACACAAGCCTTAGAATTCCATGCGCTTACTCCTGAATTCAGCCCAATAAGTTTGCCTAAAGCTTATCGTCCAGCAAGACATCCTGTTTCGATTTGAAGACAAAAAGAGATGGAGCATCCACCACATCCTGTCGTGGCTTGGTCCAATATTAATTTCTCTCTGTTAAAAAATTGGGCATTCTTTTTATTATAAATTTGATGGGCTTTATCTTACAGCCACTGGTTCTTGTTATGCCTTTCTCTGCTAGATTAAAGAGCCCTTTAGTACCTGGGGTATTTTCTCCCTGGGATAATCCTTATAAAATGTCTGTGTCATGAAACTTCCATGGTGGGGTGGGGGGGGGGGACACCGGTAAGTGTACAATAAGGACCATTTTTGCTCTGGCAGGGAGATGTCCTAAGGGAAGCAGTACATTTTCCCCTCTCTCTAAATTCAGCTGATTCTTTGACCTTGTTTGTGCAAACTGAACGCCATTGTTTCATCTGCCTGTTTTATGTTCCCTTTGCAGAATCGTCAAACCTTTAACAGCCTTAGCTGCCTTAGCACCACAGTAGACGACTGTGCTCCGCAGAATCAGTTCTGCCCTGGTGTCAACAGCCCCAAGTCATGGACAGCATCTCCTTCCTCCTCTGATGTCATGCCAGGCAGGACACCAGCCTGCACCCCTGTGCCAGAGCCGCACTCAAACGCAGAAGAATGTAGAGTTAGCAAAGACGACTCCTCTTGGGAAGAGTCAGATTATTGTGCCACGGAAGACGAGAGCAGTAGAAAAGAAGATGAAAGAGCTTCATGGAAGAGTAGTGGGACAGGGGGGCGGAATGTCTTTCCGCTAGATGGTGAATTAGACATTGAGCAAATAGAAAACAATTAAAGGATGTTGTTTGCATCAGGGTTTGGGGATGTGAATTAAGAACAGGGAGTAGTAGAATCTCCTAGGTTTAATCCTCGGGTTATACTGTATTTAGGCATAAAAGCAAATCAATGTTCTCATCCTATCAGCAATAGGAGACAAAAGCAGCCTTGCCAAATGTCATCAGGTATCCTGAGAATTTTTTTTTTTAAATCTTGAAATTCTACATAACTACTGTAGCCAGATATCAGCTAGTTTGGTTAAAATAGCCCATGAGGCTTTGGAAAGAAGCATTCTAGAGCTCTCCAAACTGCATTTCCCCCCCTCCATCATTAAGTCAACAGCTTTTAGTAAACTTGAAATTGCAGCTGTTGGAGTAACTGCAATTTCTTAGTGAATACTTGTGTTTAGATTTTTTTTTTTTTAAGGACTGGAAAATAAAGTACTGGTTTTGATTCACAAACTAGGTACTGTCTAGTACAGAGAGCCAGACTGAGAGGGGCTATGTTATGCCTCACTGGGACCCTCATCAGCCTGGACTTCCTGGGCAGCAAGATATAAGGAATGTTTCATTTTAACTGATTCATACCCCCTCTTCTGATTCCATACTGCACCTTAGACACTAGGAGAGGAGAGATTGCAAGGGGGTGATGAATCCTTAGTTTAACATTTCATCCTGGAGATCATTATTCAGCTCAAGTTTGAGTTAGGGATCTTATAACTGAAACCTTGCAGTCCTTACTTAGGCAACACTCCTAAAGTCATAACCACAGAACTATCCCATATTGCCTTGTCATAAAGCCTTTTTAGTCCTGCAGTCATCAACAGAGCCATTAGAGGGAAATCACAAGCATAGTGCTTGACATTTGATCATGATCACAGCAAAGGATTTATATTTTCAGTTTCCTTAATTCAATGAAAGCAGAGGCTAGGGAACGCACAATAAAAACAAACCCCCCTGGGGCCAGATCATCAGCTGACGTAAGTTACCTTTGACATCAATGGAGTTATGCCTGTTTACACCAGCTGAGGATCTGGCCCATGTCTCAGTGTTTGGGAACTTCAGATCAGTGTTAGAGCTGTGCCGGGCATTAGCATAAAAGCAAATTCTGCTGTTTCCAAAAGAAATTGGTATTAGACTCAGCTGCTTTAGTGTTCTTCCTTTCAAGCCTCTCTTTTAGACCCAGTGGAAAAATAGTCCAGCTTTCTACTAGGCTTGTGCAAGCAAGGCTTTTAGAAGAGGCAACTCAGTGTTTGGCAGGTAACATGAGTTCTAATGGTGACTGTTCTGATCTCGCTCTCACACCAGTGTCAATCTGAGTACGTCCAGTGTAGTCAGTGGAGCAAAGCCAGTAGAAAACTGGTGTAAGTGAGATCAGAACTGGAGACTTAACAATAAAACAAAACAAACATCCCAACAGGCTCGGATTTTCTTAGATGTCCTTGTCTGGTGTGATAACAGTACATTGATTAAAGCCTTTGTGCTTGTCGGGCACGTCTGGCAGGTAACATAGAGTGAAATTCTGACCCAGAGGCAAAACTCTCATTGACTTTCATGGGGGGGGGGGCAGAATTTCACATTTAGTTTTGCTGAAGACAGAAGGTACTTACTTCATCACTGTGGGAGAGTCCAACTGAGTCATCCTCCTCTTTTTGAAGAACTCTTGTGAAAGCCTGTCCAAGGTTTCATACACCAGAACCTTTTTGATTACTCCTCTGCTTCTACCTACATCTTGCCAGCCTTTTCTCCAGTACTTCTTACTTCAGGGATGTGATATTTTTTTCTTTCTTTTAAGGGTTCATTAAAAAAAACAACACAAGTTTGTTTTAAATTTGGCATGGAACTCATAATGACTGTGAGGTGACCTACAGAACACTGCCAGCACAAAGCATCTGGTGCAGCATTCGCTCTGTCTAAACTGCTGGACAGCTTGATCTTACTGCGCTTGAGGATTTCCACAGCACTAGTGCTGTACAGGGCTTGTTGCCAATGGTCATCCATGTTGTTAGGGTAGATGCAATAGGTGTGATGAGAAATTGCTTTCTGGTCACTTAGGATGGGTTTTATCCTGTGATTTACCAAATCACAGAAATAAAACACGAACATTCAGAGAGGGTTTAAACCCTGTCCCACTAACAAATACAGATTTTCCGTGCTTTCGTTTGGCGTGTTTTACTGTGAAATGGTTTGATGTAAAATGCAGTATGATTATTTGACAAAGTAAGCTCTCAAGATGTTGAAAAGCCAGGTAGCAGCACTGAAAGCTTCCCCTTTCCCTGTCCCCATTTTTAGCAACGATAAAGTGGTGAACATTAAGTTTATACAATTTATCATACCTTTTACCTTGGTAAAATAAGCTGTTCACTTGCTAAGAGGTCTATGAGGAAACAATCTTTTCTTTTCTTTTTTACTTATAGGAGAACAATAGCCTAGATATGGAATTTTAACCACATCTTCTTATGTGACTGCACTTTTTTTCTGCAGTGGTTCAAGATGTGTGTAGCATCTCGTATCACAGTGGAATCCATCCAGTTGTGTGGCTTTATAAAGTGTCCAGTCAAATTGCATAGAGTGTTTTGTTTGTGACAATGTTAATTTCAGCTCTCTCTCTAGATAAGGTGCTGGCACACAGTGGAAGCCAAACAAGTAATCATTTTGGGGGGATGGGCGATGCTTTTATTTTTATTGTTCGGGAACTAACACAGCTGTGTGAAAACAATGTTCTGTTCAATGCATTAATCGAGAAAACACACCTTGTCTAAATTCTTTAGGCACATCATTTGGAAAGTGCAATCAGACGTTTGTATGCCCAAGTTGTGGGTGCATAAAGGTGATCACGCACACATTGACCCTTGCATTCAGAAGTGCACCCTGGGACACATGCACCACACCACCTGGGACACATGCACTTCTGTGTGCACACTTTTTAAAAAGACACACTGACAAAATATCAGTTTCCTCAAAAGCAGACTAGCTATTCAGTGAAACCTCTAAAGCAGTGGGTCTCAACCAGGGGTCCCTGTACCCCTGGGGGGACACAGAGGTCTTCCAGGGGGTACCTCAACTCATCTAGATCAGTGTTTCACAACCTGGGGAGCATGGATGGGGGTGGGGGGGTTGCAAGTGCAGAGTGGGTATTAGGGGGTGGCAAGCAGGGCAATTGCCCGGGGTCCCACGTCACAGGGGACCCCAGAAAGCTAAATTACATGCTTTGGCAGCGCTCAGGCTTGAGTCCCAGGCAGCAGGGCTCAGGCATCAGACTCCTGAAAGGGGTACAGTAGTCTGGAAAGGTTGAGAACCACTGCTCTAAAGGAAAGGCAAGAATAAGATGCTTTGGGGTAGTGCCCTTCTTGTAAAGAACTGCTACTCAGTTCATTCCGGGATGGTCTCTTCTGCTGGAAGATTGCCTAATAAGGGTGGTTTCTTCACTGTATGAGAGAATACTTTGTTAATGCTTTATTGTCTATTTTATCTTTTATAGCCACACATCATACCATTTGGCTTCAGTGACTATTTTGAGTCTTCCTGTGAAAGTGAAATGACTGGTATTTTCCCCCAAATGATAGTTCCTAAACTCTGCTGGTGGCATAGCTCTGAGACATCATTAACATCCAATCAGCTACCAGTTGGACTGATTGAACACTGTGCAAACGCTCCCAAATCCTTTACTGTCAGTTATGGCTCCTGAACTGTTAGTATTGCCCCAGCCTCTACAGCACCAATCTTGTTCCCATTCCCTCTCCTCTGTCAAGAGGTTGCCTCTCTACTGTGTATCCCGCTGCTGCAGATCTTTCTTTCTGACCTCTACAGCTCCACAGAGGTCAATATTCCTAAGCCTGATAGCTCACAGATGCAGTGGTGCAGCGGTTCACAGATGTAGTGCATTGGACCATCACCACAGTGCTTCTAGAGTATCTCTCTAGAAGGATCTAGAGTATCTCTTGTTATGCCGATTTGTGAAAACCTGGACTGACTTGTTTTTTATTTGTTTTCTTTTAGAGCTATTGAAGCACTCTGGTATTTACATATCTCCAACTTTTAATTCATAAGGGCTTTTATTTTTATTAAAGGGCTGCTATGTCATGTTAAAACATGCACAGTAGGAAAGTGACCAGATGGATCACTACCCAGCTGTGTTCAACATAGCAGGAGCATACAGTTTACATTGCAGTACAACCTGTTTGCCTTACTAAAGATGCTTCTACAATGAGCAATGGCCTTAGATGGGCACATTAGCATAGACACAAACGACAATTAGCAACAGTTTTAGGCCACAGTGGTGTTTTGTTTTGTTTTGAGGGTTGGTTTTTTGTTTTGTATGATTTTTGTACTGATTTTCAGGTTAATAAAGCCTTACTTTTTAATTTTTTTTCCTGTAGAGGTAAAACATTTCCGGATTTATATGTATATTAAAACAATTTAAAAAATCTGAACTATAATATAGTATGTGGGGACATCCTATTGATTGTAAAATTAGAAGGTGTGTTGCTCTTCAGAACATGATGGAAGCTCAGCAAGATCTTAGACATGCAGTGACACCAGCTTAAAAACAATGGATCCCTATGGTGAGGATTTCTTAGCTTTTTAGGACTTCACCAATATTACACAGATGCTTTGAATAACCCGTATTTCAAATTCCTACCATATGCAAGAGTCTGGCACTATGGAGCAAATGATTTTATATGCTAGGTAATTAACAGTCTAATCATCATGGAGATAGACTGTGACTGATTTGGAACATGGATCAATTTGGATTACAGATATTTAATGATGACAACAAAATATCAACAGCAATAAAATTTCAGCATTCAATAAAATTATTTTTAAAAAGTATATTAGTGGATAATGTCCTTCTTGTTAGCACTGGTAACTTACTCACAGGGAATTTGCTGTGTATTTGCAGGTATAGCTCATTGAGGTTGTTCTATGAAAGACTGCAATACATCTTCATATGGAAAAAAGGAGACACAAAGGAAGTATTTGTAGAATAGATTGTAATTTCTCACATAATAGCCTATTTGGCCAATAAAGTTGTGTTTCAAGTGCATTGTTTAAAGATCCTGGATAAACAGGACAATGGACTTATGTAGGACATTTTAGGATTGTAGCAGTGCTTTACAGAGTCTGTTTTTGATGTTTAAGAATTGAAAGACAATGACGGACAAAAAAAAAGCCTTCTGAAAGCTATGAACTGAAGTAAGAGTCTCTCCATGTTAATTGCACAAATGCAAATGTACGTAAATGTATACAAAGTTGGATTTGTAGAAGGTGTGATCTTTGTTCAAAAAGACTGTTCTTTCACCTGAAAGTCAAGAAGACTGCTGATTTGTACTCTCTCAATGACTTTATTGCACTAGAGCAACTCAGTCTCAGGAATTTGCTTGTTACTTTTACTATGTAAATAAAGCTTCCTGGTTCAATAACCGGTTGCCCAGCACTGGTCTTTGTTTATGCTTTGCTATGTTTCTCCATTACCAGGGTACCGCTGGTGTTGACAGACTTCCTCTGCTACTATAAAGACATGGAGCTTTGTGCTGTGGTTGTTAGGCTAGGTGGGCCTTACCAAAGGCAACAAGTACCTTTTAAATCTCCGGGAAAACCATGGTGCCTGAAAAAAACAAGATCCCAAATAATCTCCCTCACACCTGTACACAAATAGGACCCTCTACATGAATTTCCTTCCTGTCCCACATGGAAAGAGGTTGGAGATCAACCACTGCTGTGATAGCTTCACTCTTTCCTCTGGACCCCACAGACACACCTATGCAGGTCCAGTTCTACAGGGAGGGAGAGGCAGAGACTAGGTAAAGTGGTGGATTGTTGCCCTAACAACCCTGCAGAAATCCACTAGAAATTTATCAGACTGGGACTACTCTATCTTTTCCACAGGAACCTCTGGAGCAGCCTTGATGATGGGAAGCTATTGACCTCTTCCACATGGACTGCATGCATGTGGCTCCCAGTAGCCAAAGGATCACAACCCTTGAGTAATGGTGCTACCCACATATGCCATGGTAGGGCTAGTATTTCTGTGTAGTTTTCCAGAAACACACAGATTTACTGTTGATGAACAAAGATAACAATTGAGTCGGTTCCTTTAAAGGAAAGGGAATCTAATAACCTCCCCTCAAATAATAATTGGTTATCTATATTTGGGTTTAGAAGGGCACGTTTACCTTTTGCCCCCACTGAACTTTAATATAACATAGAATCATAGAATCATAGAATATCAGGGTTGGAAGGGACCCCTGAAGGTCATCTAGTCCAACCCCCTGCTTGAAGCAGGACCAATTCCCAGTTAAATCATCCCAGCCAGGGCTTTGTCAAGCCTGACCTTAAAAACTTCCAAGGAAGGAGATTCCACCACCTCCCTAGGCAACGCATTCCAGTGTTTCACCACCCTCTTAGTGAAAAAGTTTTTCCTAATATCCAATCTAAACCTCCCGCACTGCAACTTGAGACCATTACTCCTCGTTCTGTCATCTGCTACCATTGAGAACAGTCTAGAGCCATCCTCTTTGGAACCCCCTTTCAGGTAGTTGAAAGCAGCTATCAAATCCCCCCTCATTCTTCTCTTCTGCAGGCTAAACAATCCCAGCTCCCTCAGCCTCTCCTCATAAGTCATGTGTTCTAGACCCCTAATCATTTTTGTTGCCCTTCGCTGGACTCTCTCCAATTTATCCACATCCTTCTTGTAGTGTGGGGCCCAAAACTGGACACAGTACTCCAGATGAGGCCTCACCAATGTCGAATAGAGGGGGACGATCACGTCCCTCGATCTGCTCGCTATGCCCCTACGTATACATCCCAAAATGCCATTGGCCTTCTTGGCAACAAGGGCACACTGCTGACTCATATCCAGCTTCTCGTCCACTGTCACCCCTAGGTCCTTTTCCGCAGAACTGCTGCCTAGCCATTCGGTCCCTAGTCTGTAGCGGTGCATTGGATTCTTCCGTCCTAAGTGCAGGACCCTGCACTTATCCTTATTGAACCTCATCAGATTTCTTTTGGCCCAATCCTCCAATTTGTCTAGGTCCTTCTGTATCCTATCCCTCCCCTCCAGCGTATCTACCACTCCTCCCAGTTTAGTATCGTCCACAAATTTGCTGAGAGTGCAATCCACACCATCCTCCAGATCATTTATGAAGATATTGAACAAAACCGGCCCCAGGACCGACCCCTGGGGCACTCCACTTGACACCGGCTGCCAACTAGACATGGAGCCATTGATCACTACCCATTGAGCCCGACAATCTAGCCAGCTTTCTACCCACCCTATAGTGCATTCATCTAGCCCATACTTCCTTAACTTGCTGACAAGAATACTGTGGGAGACCGTGTCAAAAGCTTTGCTAAAGTCAAGAAACAATACATCCACTGCTTTCCCTTCATCCACAGAACCAGTAATCTCATCATAAAAGGTGATTAGATTAGTCAGGCATGACCTTCCCTTGGTGAATCCATGCTGGCTGTTCCTGATCACTTTCCTCATATATATGTTCATTTTTCTTACAGCATTAAAGTACAATACTATATTTCCTCTGATTTGCTGTGCATTTGTATCATATTTATATAACGATTTAAGAGAGTCAAGCAAAAAGAAATAAGGAATAGATGCACAGAACAAATGGATAATGGAATGACATATACAACACATACACAATTTGGTTCATGATATTTTGGGTGCCAGAAATAATTAAACCTTCTTTATAGTAGATGACCTGTACTACTTAGAACCACTAGATAATTCACAGTTTCTGTGACACTTTTGCTAGCTGTCTTTAATGAGGGTTTATGTTGCCCATTACCAGGAATTAGTACCAGTCAAGCTGGCTTCAAAAAAATGTCATATATGCAACAACAGCATAACATTAGTTTCACTGCGCACTTGTGGTGTCGAGTTGCTGTATCATTCTGAGATCAGGATGCAAAAAGAAGGTGAGTGCGTGAGTACCAAAACCTTCCCTGGACAGCTGAATTGAAGGGGCAGATAATAATATTGGTGGGCTTATCCTAGGCCCAATTCATCTATCAACATTAGGGCTGTAAATTAATCGCAGTTAACTCACACGATTAACTAAAAAAAAAGAATCACGATTAAAAAAAATTAATTGTGATTAATTGCAGTTTTAGTTGCACTGTTAATAGAATCCCGATTGAAATTTATTAAATATTTTGGATGTTATTTTACATTTTCAAATATATTGACTTCAGTTACAACACAGAATACAAAGTGTACAGTGCTCACTTTATATTATTATTTTTATTACAAATATTTGCACTGTAAAAATGATAAACAAAAGAAATAGTATTTTTCAATTCACTTCATACAAGTACTGTAGTGCAATCTCTTTATCATGAAAATGCAACTTACAAATGTAGATTTTTTATTGTTACATAACTGCACTCAAAAACAAACCAGTGTAAAACTTTAGCATCTACAAGTCCACTCAGTCCTACTTCTTGTTCAGCCAATTGCTAAGATAAACAAGTTTGTTTACATTTACAGGAGATAATGCTGCCCACTTCCTATTTATAAGGTCACTTGAAAGTGAGACTAGGCGTTCGCATGGCACTTTTGTAGTCGGCATTGCAAGGTATTTACGTGCCAGATATGCTAAACATTTGTATGCTCCTTCATGCTTCGGCCACCATTCCAGAGGACATGATTCCATGCCGATGACACTCATTAACAAAATAATGCATTAATTAAATTTGTGCCTGAACTCCTTGGGAGAGAATTGTATGCCTCGTGCTCTGCATTCTGCCATTTATGTCATCTTATAGCAGTCTCGGATGATGACCCAGCACATGTTAAGAACATAAGAACGGCCATACTGGGTCAGACCAAAGGTCCATTTAACCTAGTATCTTTCACCTGACAGGGGCCAATTCCAGGTGGCCCAGAGGGAATGAACAGAATAGGTAATCATCAAGTGATCTATTCCCTGTTGCCTATTCCCAGCTTGTGGCAAACAGAGGTTAGAGACACCATCCCTGCCCATCCTGGCTAATAGCCATTGATGGACCTATCCTCAATGAATGCATCTAGTTCTTTTTTGAACCCTGTTATAGTCTTGGCCTTCACAACATCCTCTGGAAAAGAGTTCCATAGGTTGACTGTGTGTTGTATGAAGCTCATTTTAAGAACACTTTCACTGCAGATTTCACAAAATGCAAAGAAGGTTCCAATGTGAGATTTCTAAAGATAGCTTCAACAATGAGGAGTCCTTGTGGCACCTTAGAGACTAACAAATTTATTTGGGCATAAGCTTTTGTGGGCTAAAACCCACTTCATCAGATGCATGGAGTGAAAAAAATAGTAAGCAGAATATATATTATAACACATGAAAAGATGGGAGTTGCCTTACCAAATTGGGGGGTCAGTGCCAACAAGCCAATTCAATTAAGAGAAGTGGCCGATTCTCAACAGTTGACAAGAAGTGGGTCAATACCAAGGGAGGGAAAATTATTTCAAAAACAAACTCCAACGAGGAACTGCAGAACTGGAATTAATTTGCAAACTGGACACCATCAAATTAGGCCTGACTAAAGACTGGGAATGGATGCGTCACTACAAAAAGTAATTTTCCCTCGCTGATACTCATACCTTCTTGTCAACTGTTGGAAATGGGCCACCTTGATTGCATTGGCCTCATTAGTACCACTGAAGTAATTAACTAACCCTCACCACCCCCTTTCCATGTATTATTATTCCCACTTAAACAGGGAAACTGAGGCAGAGAACATTTAAGTGACTTGTCCAAGGTCACTCAAGAAGCCTGAGGCCCATTAGAACACAAATCTTCTGCATCCCAGTCCAGTCTAAGACACAAGCTCAATCTTATGGTTAAAAAGCAAAGGGAATTTAGGAGTTGCCTATTAATTCACAGTCCTAAATCAAGATTACAAGGTTATTTGTTGAGAGTGACAAGCTAATCCCTGATAATTGCAGCCATACAACCAGACAAAACAGGCATCAGCTGACCTAAGGCCGAGTTAGGAGGAAGTTCTGAGGCAGTGAGTGACGCAGTTCAGTACCAGTTCTGTATGATTAGCTGACACATCCTTTCTCTGAAGCTGTTTAGAGGTGGGCATGGAGTTTCTATTGTAATCAGATGAAAGTTCAGGAAGCATTGGATTTGTAAGCGTTTGTGTGAAGCAAAGTTGGTTTTTTTTTTTAAAATAGTTACTGATGTTAAGGAAATTGCTTTTTATGCCTATAATCCCAGCTGATCGGAGACTCGAAGAGTAGGGACAGTTTTTCTTACCATATTGAGATGGGGAGGGGAGGGGAGAAAAGGCATGATCTTTAGGGTTTTAAAGAACTGCTTTCTTTAGTCTTGAAACCAAAGCCAACTTCCATATGGGGTCCTGATTTTCAGAATTGCTGAGCTCCCAGCACTCCAAATGAAGTCAGTGGTAACTGCATGTGCTCTGCTTCTCTGAAAACCAACCCTGTGAATTTCTTTTAAGAAATGCTCACAGGAAGCTCTTAAAACAAGTGGAGGAGAGAATTAAAATGAGTAGGAATTCAAGCAACCTACCCCTCCTATCCTTTTGTGTTCTGATATTGACTAGGTGTTAGCAGATGAGGCATTCTACAGGCAGGTGGGATATTCGATATCATGGAGCAGTGTTTGAATATTGTAATGCCCTGGGTCAGTGTGTGACTGATTTAAATAAAGTTAATAATGCTTAAAAAGAGATCTAGGGAGTGGACACTGACTCCATTTCAGCAATAAATCGTAAACTCAACTTAGCACTTCTCAGCAGCCATATTTGCTGCATGGATTCAGCTGGGCTGCAGAGAGAGGCATTTGACTTGGAGTGCCCTTAACATGACATTTACCGCAACATGCCCTGTGCTATCTCCAGTAGATCTCCCACAGGGAAATTTATCAAACAGATACGGGCCATAGGGTTCAGGTAGCTACAGTAGTTAGGGTGTGGTATGGGTGTTTGGTATCCAAGAGAATTGGAGGCGAGCATAGAAATAAATACTGCAAAAGAAACTAAGGTGATTGAAAAGCCCTATTTATAAAGTAGAACTGCGTCTTCCTGAGGAGGTAGAGGAGCTGATTAATACAGCTGAAAAATCTTTTTAACTCCACACTACAGTATACACCTATTTGAGTTATCTGAGATATGCTCTGTGTGTTCCACTTCCTATCATGATCTGGATTGCTTTGTGGTACACAACTCTGTTTTCTTTAATCCACAGTTAAAGAACTGTAACTCACTCTCCTGAAAATCAGTGGCCCCTCCCACAGAAGCCTGAGTGAGACTTTGCTTGTAAATGCAGTGAGCCTGAATACCAGCAGATAACACAGAGATATTAATTTAGACCATGGCAGGAGCATTACCATTCAGTTATAAAAGCAGCCCTATCCCCGTTCTGAAGGTCATGATAAAGTTTCACAGTAATAAGCTTAGAGTGAAACTTTAGCACCATTTATAGCCAGGGCAATTTCTCCAGCAGAAAGGTATACCCTCCCCACAGTGCAAGAATGGAGACCATGCACAGAGCATATTCACAGTCTCCTCTGCTAAGACTTGACTTTCAGGTCCACAGCAAACGTTGCAGCCTACAGAGGCAATAACACCAGTAGGTTATCACAACACAGCTTAAAATCAAATATTTTACAGTGATGGCTGGAGGACTGGTGGAGCCCAAGTCTCAGCTGGTATTTTACAGTAAGTCTGCCCCTACTGACTCTGAAGATTTAAGGCGCAAACGGCAGCATCTAGGAGAACTGAAATGCTTGGGGCAGATTTTGGTAGCAGGAAGAGAAATAACCTTTTCATTCTGCCCACATCCCCCACCCAACGACACCCCAATCCCACCAGCTCCCTGCATTTGCTACTCGTTAGTTGCCAACACCTCATTAGTGTTTGTTGCCTAAATTAATTACCTTTTCTGTTACAGGTTGTTCACATGCTAAAACTTTAAAGTATTTAAACCACTTCTTTGGTATTTAAAGCCACTGCTCTTGAATGAAGATGAACACAAAACAGTCTTGGAAGGCAACAAGAGCATACTTGATTGTTTTTGCTAACTTGTCAAGATGAACTGATTTGAATGTGATTACATTAGTCAGAACCCCCCACAACCCCTGGCCGTATAATAGCTGTGTCATTCCACTGCCTCTGAACATGTATTTGTACAATACTGTGCTAAGTTTGGTGGCTCTCAAGAGTTTTCTAACTATTTTCACTCATTCTTCTGTTGTTTGTCACCTTCTCCAATATGGCAAAGGAGGGCCTGGACATTCATGACAGGGTCTGGGACTAGTGTGGAGAAGAGATTGTGGCACAGCATTTTAGCACTAAGTTGTATTTGGTCAAACCACTTTAGTTCATATAGACAACATGGGTAATACAGCATAGGAGTTAGCATTTTTCTAGTGCTTTGTCTACTCCTTAACCCTCACAACACCCTGGCAGGCAGGTACTTAAGTGTTACTCTGGTTTTGATAGATAATGAAACTGAGACAGAAAAGTGAAGTGACTTGTCCAACGCCAAACAAAGTCAGTGGGAGACCTCAGATTAGCTCTCAAGGTGATGACCTGACTCCCAACCTTCTGCTTATCCCCCCATTGCTGTAAAAAGCCTCCCCACTGACCACTAGGTTCTTTTCTGGTGCATTATTAAGGTTCTTATAAGAACTTTAGATAACATTGCTGCACTGTGTGTGCAGCTGGCTAAAGCATCATATTGTGTGTTCTATGAAGAGCTTATAGAAATTGGAGCTAGAAGAGACCTGTTACATCAGACAGTCCTTTCCCATATAGCAGTGCATAACACTCCAAGGAGCAGATTTACTAGTGGTTTGTCTAGGCTAGTTTTAAATGTCCCGAGCAATGAGGTTTCTACCACTACTCTTGGGAAATTATGCCACAAAGTCTTATCTTGCACCAAAAGGGAGCAGTGTCTGTAAATAATAGGCCAGGTAAGGAATTTGCCATAGGGTAGCAGAACAGCCCTGTCTCCCCCAGTACTAAACACTCCCTACCCCATAAAAAGGCCCACAATTTCCTGAGTGCAGCTTCTTATGCACCTGAAAGCTCCTGTCCTTGACTGCACCCACTCATTCACAGCTGGGTCACTGACAGACTGATTAGGGTTTCTGTCTAGTTGGCTGGTTGCAGCTTTTTTAAAGGGGCAGTTCACAGGCCCTTCAGTTGAGTTCCTAAGGGACTGATCTTTTATAGACAATACCCAAGGATGCTTTATAATAGATCTGTGAGTGACGCCATGCCTGTCACTTGCTGTTGGGAGATACTATCTGTACTTTTAGGGGAGACAAGACTCTCCTGACTTCCACTTCCAGCTCTTTTTGATCTCACCTAAACTGCTCTCACGAGCACATTCTTGAGGAAAAGAGGCAGCAAGCATTTTAATGTGGCCAGTACTGCTTTATCTAGAGGGAAATGGGAAATAAATTTCCCCTCCCAGCTCTGTGTATCTGTACAACCCTAGAACCCTCTCCCTAAGGAATGGAAGAGTTTCCATAAAACTACAGGCCAATAGCATTTGTTTAACCAGCAGACACACAACAGTAAATTTCCTCTCTGGCTCCCTAAAGGGACTGGGTCCTCTGGTAACAAGGACAGTTTTGATCACAGTTGAGTTAACTTCTCTGACCACTATCTTTTAGTAGCCAGGGCTTTCTGGAGACCTTCTATTCTCCTGTTAGCAGAGATCTCTCTGGTAGGTCTCTTGTCCCCTTTCACATTACCAGCAAAGGATATTTTGACAGGAAGGGAAATCCCACACTACAAACCATATGTTCTTAACTTAGGGCATTTTCCCTTTAGCTCTTTCACCCCAACATTTTCTCCCCTCTCTTATAAGCTTGAGTTTGAAACTCTCTTGGTGTGGATCTAGGCTGAAAGGAAATGCTTTGAAACCATGCTTTACTATTGAAAATGCCAGCACTAGTCTGTGTACATTTTTTAACCCTCTCTTAGCTTTTTCTTTAACTCATAATTTCCTTCATTGCCTTCACTTGCTTTTACTCATTTTACCCCAAGTTGTCTGTCTGATAAGGACTGGTAGAAAAAATTCCCACCCCATTCTCAGGGCCCAGTCATGTTAACACTGGGTTGCAAGTTCTTCAGTAAAAGAAGCAAGCCTCAAAATCCTGATGACCCCTCTCAACCCCCAAATTTTCCCCTGGGAAATGATCTTGGGGAGACTTTAACACTCTGTAAAGAGAAAAGAGAGGAGAATCCACTGTTAGAACCCATGTATGTGGGCATAAGGGAGACAGTGTGGCCTAGTGGTTAGCACAGCTGAACTAGACTAAGAGTCCTGGGTTCTATTCCCAGTTTTGCTCCTGACTCTGTGTGACGTTGGGCAAACCACTTAACCCCTCTGTGCCTCTGCCTCCACATCCGTAAAGTTCACTTAACGTTTCCTGCCTTTGTAACATCCTCTCCTGAGTCCCAGCCCAGTGCGCTAGCCACTAAGCGACATTCCCTCCCATAGCACATGCTTTGTACCTTTGAAAAAAACCTCCCCATAAATGACTGTGAGTGGAAACAATCAGTGTGATGTGACCAAATACAATAATGTTCTCACTTGCAGTTACTGGAATGATAGGACGAGGATCTTATATTTTCTTTCTGTTAATTTGTCCTTTTTGGCAGCCCTTTAGACCCAGTTTGACAGGTAGTAAAACAGCTGTTCATTTTCTTATTTGCCTCGAGCTATTTGTATACAGGAACTTTGATGCTTCAAGACTTCTACTGAAGTGTGTTTCCCGTCCTTATCTTTGCCAAAGATGTTCTGTTGCATTTTTTCCACATTACCTCTATAACAGTATCATCCTGGCATCCAGTGAATTCAGACTACCACTGGCATCAGCAGTGAATCACCTATGTAACGTGGTGTGCAGGGTCCTTTAATGAACTTAAGTTTGCAGGCGCAGGTAGTTGGGAATGCACCACATATGAGCTCTTCCTTTAATCCTATTCTTAGAAACACGTGTTCCTGAACCTCTAAGAAACTGTCGGAGGGGCATAAAGGACGACTTGGTTGGCTGAAAACAACAAAAGAGTCAGAATCACAGTACTTGGGTTTATTAATTCGGTAAGTCAGTTCTCTAATGAAGACGGCCACCAAAAGATCCCATGTCAATCATGTTATTCCTCAATTTGTAATAACTGTACTTATCTCCAGAATCTAAACCACTTCAGCCCCAGACAACTGTCAATATGTAGAAAAATGCAATTAAAGGTTTGACAAACACATAAAAGGGGGAAATGTGAACATGAAACCCGAATAAACTGCCAGACATGGGAAAATTCCCTTATCATCCTTTCCACAATGACATCATCACAATCTTGGGCAGTGAGAACCCAGAGAGATGTCACACTAACCCTGGGCTAGGCTGTGCAAGATGCACCAGCCCAGATGAAGGAGAGCCACCTGGCCCCAGAGGCTGAGCCGGGGAGGCATCCTGCCCTGAGTTCCCTGGCACACAGGAGGAGAGCACCTGCTTTTACAGTCTGCAGCAGGTGCAGAATACTCTCCTGGTGCACTGGTTCCACTCTGGAGACAGATGCAGGGGGCCGTGACATGACTCTAGTCCTGCCTCATCCCCCTTAGCTGGACTGTGTCCCTGATGGTGCCGGTGGAGCACAGAGATTGTAATTGTGGTTGTCCCTTATACAGACCATGCAATGAGGAGTGATGTCTCCTTCCCTCTTCCCCACTCTATTCACAGACACAGTCTGATCTCTTTCTATAGCACACACCTTTTCCTGTTGTTACTTTATGAAGCATTTTTCTCCTCTGTAACCACAAGGGTTTTTGATGTGAGAGTTCATTTTACCTAGGCATTAATTTTTTGGTCTGAATTCAGCCCTGGTGTAGCTTCTGTGAAGTCCATGGCACTGCACCCAGGGGTGACTTCGGCCCCATGTGTTTAGGTGGTATGTATCAGGGTCTAATTCCACAAGGTTCTGGGTGCTCTAATCTCCCACTGGCCTCAACAAGAGCTGAGGGTGCTCAGCACCTTGCAGGACTAGTCCTAGCATATTCACAAGATTTAATTTGCTTCAATGATTAGTAAAGGCTGAAAACCACAAGGGCAAAATATAAAGCAGTTAATGTAGGCAGCAGCGTGCTATTTAATTCACAGATGATTTCACTGCCCTCTTCCTGTTACAAGTAAGATTTCCAAGCAATAGCAATGCAGGGCAAAGTCATTACTTGACTTTTTAAATCTGGGAACTGAACACCAGATCATTAAGCCTGGCATCCAGCAGCCATAAAATAACATCTAAGTATCGGAGGCTATTTTTAGCAGTTGAAGACTAAAACAATGTGACGAGATGATGACAGTTCAAATGTGGGACACCCATGCAAAGCAGGACTTAAGTGGCCCCTAGACCTTGTACTTTGACTTCAGTTGGAGTGGAGTTGGGCCAGTGCTGCGCGTTTCTGAAAATCTCACCGATAGCAGGCCCCGACTGCTGCCCTAAGTAGCTTCAAAGCCCCCCACACACTAGGCTGAGAAATCTCGAACAAGATGCTACTCGGAGCAGATGGTTACACCCAGCCAGGAGGAAATCAAGGATGTCATTACAAGATGAGGGGGTTCCCCCAAAACTTCACCTTGGGACTGGTGTGCGCACGCATCTTACACACAAAGTTCTGCACTCATCTACAAAAAGGGGCAGCCTAGAGCCTGACCTATGCTGCCTGGGGATTCCCCACATGCTGGGGCAACCCGCTGCTCCCTAGGTAGGGACAGAGTCTGGCCCAAGTGGTGCAACACCCACTCATGTCAGCTAATTTTATCTGTTCTTCCTCCTGCATGGCTACATGGCACTCAAGGGAATGGACGGGTGCTAGAAAACCAGACGATTCACGGAAGTCATAAGCACCTGTTAGGTTTAATGTTTTTATCATTAAGGCATTTCATTTTAGTACCTAGAAATGAGACGCTTTGAAAATCAGGCAGTTAACAACAAACTATTAGCATTACTGGTTGCCTATGGTTACTTGCATATGTGTAGAAATTAGGTGAAGAGAGGGAAATGAATTAAACGGGGGAAGAGGTAGCCTGGTGTGTGAGCTGTATGCTAAGCTTCAGATGTCAAGTCCAACTTCTTTGTGCCTTTAAATCAGTATCTTCTACAGCACGATCACTTGTGCAGCTGTTTCACAATAATGTCCACTGCTTCTGCGAGGTTGTTCACGTATCCATCTGCCTTCACTTCCGGGTGTTGCTCATCGCAAGGCCTGCAGAGGAGACAGTAGGGTGACACTGGTAAAAGTGGGAGTGGATGTTCCATAAACAGGTACATAAAAACGAATGATGGTTTCTCAGAAATACATGAAGAGAAGGGCAGATGTTCCATTGCAACTATCCATTAGTCTGGGAAGTACTCCCATGAAGCCTTTATAATATTACCACTGGCACACATCAGGTTTGGGATATTTGTTGGATGACACTTGTCTATCATTAGAACTACAGTAGAACATACTCAGTCATTTCTCCGATAAATGCCAAACCCGCTTAATTGTGATAATTAGCAAGGATGCCTCTCAGCGACTCTAGACCCAGATAATGGCACAGCCTGTCAATCTAAATGTCATATCTAATGTAGAGGTGGGCGAAATTTTTCTACCAAAACTTTTTTCGGCGAAAAATGCAGCTTCGGCGACACCAAATTATTTTGCAATTTTGTGCTAAATTCACCAAATCGTTTTGATTGAAAAAACCCTAAAAAAACCCCCCTAACCTCTGCATAATATCAAAACATGTTTGCTTTATCATTTTTGAAACAAAACATTTAGATTTTTCTATTTCAAATGATATTTTGTTTCCAAATTTCCTTTCATTTTTTTTTAAATTAAAAATGTAAGAAAAGCTTGAAAATGAAATGAAACCTTCTATTTCACCCAAAAGATTTGTTTTACTTTTTGATTCACTGAACATTTTGAAAAAAAGAAAACTGTTTGCAGCTTGACTGGAAACCATTTTAATTTTTTGATTTGTTAGAATTGCCAGCAAACTGAAAAATCTGTTATTTGCGTAGCTCTAGTCTCAGGGCATCTGCAAGCCTTTTCATTGCACCAGAAAGTGTGAGCTGATGTTCCTTCTCACATGCTTCCCAGTATGCAGCTATTAGTTTTCTTTAGTGTCCTTCCATTACGGCGTATAAATAAGTCAATCTCATCCTAGTTTACTTCTGAATATGTTTTATTGTTGTTACTAGAATTATGTGTATTATGGTAGGGCTACAGGCCCCAACCAAAATAAGGCTTCATTGCGCTAGGCACTGTACAAACAGTGGGAGATAGTCCATGCCCTGAAGAACTTACATTCTAAACAGACAAAGGATGGAGAGAAAACACTAAGGCACAGAGAGGTGGAATCACTCCCCCTAAGGTCACAGAATTCTTCCTCTGAGGAGAAATGCCAAACTGTCCCCACTCACTTTCTCTTTATTGTGGCTGGGAGGTAGATCTTTCCCTATGCTTCCACTATCATCTGCATTAGCTCCACTCCCTCTCTGCACCTAATTAATCTCATGAGATGCTCTTCAAATCCCATGAGAAAGCCCCATCTCTCTTCTCTGGCTGAAGATGACACCAAGTCCTCACGCTAATAACAAATAGCAATAATAATGGGCTCTTACATAGAAAGTTTTCAAGCCGCAGCTCTCAAAGCAATTTACAAAGGATCAGTATCATCACCCCCATTTTACAGATGGGGAAACAGAGTCACCGAGAGGCAAAGTGACTTGCCCAAGGTGAGCCACTAGGCCAGTGGCGGAGCCAGGGACAAATTTAACTGATCCTATGTTCTAACTCTGACAGTTTCCCCAAGCTCTATCATTTTTCCTGAAGTTTGGCTTTCATATTCTTTTTTCCCTCTCTTTCCCACCATCTCTACAGACCTTACCTGTGTGTTATATTATATCCTACAAATCTTCCATGAATGTGCATAGACAGATGATTTGGCTGGGGAACATTCTGTGATACCTTGTATGGATGGCGGTCTATATAATTAACTAATTAGCCAAAATGAATGCATTGTATCTTACATAGCATTTTATCTATATCAGCAAGAGCTTTTAGAAGAGTTTGAGCATCCATGTTTCATTGCAGGCCTCTGATTTTATAAAGTTTATGAGCATTTCAGTTTACTACTACAGATCAGAATTCATTCTTGGCCTGGAAAAATAAGTGGGCTCTATGTAGTTTCAGTTGATGGGGGACTAAGGGTTTAACCTGAGGGACTGTGTCAACTTTATACCTGTTGGGCTGAGTTGTGAATCAGAAAATACATGGATTTTATTCTTAATGGCTTCCCTCTTGAAAGAGACGAGAGCCCAGTTATCCAGCTCCCTTCCCTCTCAGTGGCCTATTTTCTTCTGTAAAGGGCAAGACTATTTAGTGAGGGTTATTGTATTAATGGGGGAAGATGCATTTCCCATCGGATGTGTGGTAGCCATGGAGATTCTTATTATTTATGATGTGAAGAATTTGGTGGGTACTTGTCAGTACAAGTCCCAAATTATTTTTCAGTTTTTGAACTAGAGCTCCCTGGAGTGCTTTCCTTGCTGTTCATTTTTCAGAAGTTCTCAGAGTTTCTGAATACATGAATTCCTTACAAAGGAGCTGGAAATAGCCTCTTTCAGTAGCCCATGCTGGCTGAGATTTCATTTGTCAGAAAGTTACAAAGGCCAACATACAGCTAGGGGAAAAATATTACTTTGCTATTTGGTTTTGTTTGTGAGATTGACAAAGCAACCTGCAAAACAAAGGAAATGGCCGCATGAAGCAGACTGTACTTTGGTATCAACTTTAACAGAAATATCTTATCTAAAATGTAGAAGATTAGTTCATGACTCAGTGCTTTGGTCTTCTAGTTCTGCTTTGTTACATTGTCATGGTGCAATAATAATAGTGATGATGATGGCAGTTTCATTTATTAGGATTTCCTCACCCAAATAAGCATTTCCTCAGCTCACACATGGGACAGCAGCTTATAATATACAATGGAATAAAACAGGCAAAATCCAAAAAATATGAAACCAGTAAAAATTAAATAAAGTCTTCAGTTCTGTGCTGCTATCCATACTCACCCACTAACTTCAATGGGAGTTTTGCCCAAGGAAAGATATGTCTATCTTTGTTTCACTTCATATGATACAAGTAGATACCTCTTTCCGAACCAGAATTCAAACTGTACAGAAAGTTCATTTGCATCCTGAGTAGATATCCTGAGTGTAAAAAACAAGACCTCTTTCCATTTTACACATTAAAATATGCTCCTTTTCTCACTTTCACAGAAAAAAAAAATACCAGTATACAAGAACTGTTCAGAAAAAGAAAAACTTTTACAGGAATTTTCAAGTAAACTGCATTCTCTGAGCTACAAAAAAAAATAAAAAAAAAATAAAAAAAAATGAAATGCTTATCTGAACTAACACTCCAGTGATCTCTCTGTAACATAAGGTTCTGTAAACTTGAGTGATCAAGGTAATGCTGTGTGTGTGTGTGTGTGTGTGTGTGTTGGAGGAGGGCAAGCTAGGTTTACAGCCTGAATACTGTAATACTAATAGCAAATATGCTATTGTTTGGGGTTAACCAATTTAAAGATGTCCCTGGTGTACAAATACATTGCAGTACCACCAAAGATGACTGAAAATCAGTCTATAGGTGACTTCTCCAATTCTGAAGAACTTTCAAGGCGAGGCTGGGTGCCTCAGACAGCTAAAGCTACCCATTGTAAGTCTCATATTATTAGCAGTGCTAGAAAACCACTAATGGGCTGTTTGCTAGGAAGTGGTTGAAATAGGCTAACAATACTCTAAAATTATTGCATCTCTTTAGAAAAACTGCGCAAACAGGTTCTGAATTTAATTACGGCTAAGTCATTATGTTGGTCAAACATTTATTATTTTGTAAAAGTTAATTATATTCAGCAAACAATAGAATATGTACAAGTTATTAGACAATGTGCTCAAGATGCAGTTGTGTTTCTGACACAAGCAGCAAGCGGTTGAGAAGGTCAGACTGTTTTTACTTGGTCAGTCTAGCTCTCAGATGACAGGGTTTGCTTTCAACACTCTAGTCCCAGGTAATATATTTATTTTTGTATATCTATCCAAGTAACGTGTGGACACATTACATAGATTAACAGATTGCCAGAATGAGAGAGTTGCACAGCTGGGGACCTTCCACTACACAGTGTGATTTCACATGTGCTGATTTGTTTGAGGAAAACCTTTTAGGGGTGGAAAAATTAACAAGAGGCATGATTTAATACCAGGTGACTGTCAGTGCCTATGATGGACTCTGAAAGCAATGTCTGGAAAAGGTGTGAGCGAGGACAACATACTCTGGAGCACTGCAAGCTTTCCCAGACAGCTCTGCTAATGTACCCCCTGCCCTCCGTCCACATCTACAGCACCCTTCCCATTTATTGCAGCCTGCCCATTTCTGTTCTGTTTTGCAGACAAATAGCTGACAGGACTAAAATGATCTGTTTGTTACCCATTCTGGATGTGAACTCAACATGGCAATTGGCTTTCTATATAATGCAAACTTTGGTTAGGAGAGATCTTTGCAATTTGTTACTTGCACTGTATAAAATAAAACACAGATAGATGGACACGTAACCCTTATTCAGGAGAAATTCCCATTGAAGTCATTGGGACATAAGCAGGTGCTTGAAGTTAAGCATGTCAACGGGTAGTGATCAATGGCTCCATGTCTAGTTGGCAGCCGGTATCAAGTGGAGTGCCCCTAGGGTCGGTTCTCCAGCCGGTTTTGTTCAATATCTTCATTAATGATCTGGAGGATGGCGTGGATTGCACCCTCAGCAAGTTTGCAGAGGACACTAAACTGGGAGGAGAGGTAGATATGCTGGAGGGTATGGATAGGATACAGAGGGACCTAGATGAATTAGAGGATTGGGCCAAAAGAAATCTGATGAGGTTCAACAAGGACAAGTGCAGAGTCCTGCACTTAGGACGGAAGAACCCCATGCATCGCTGCAGACTAGGGACCAAATGGCTCGGCAGCAGTTCTGCAGAAAAGGACCTAGGGGTTACAGTGGACGAGAAGCTGGATATGAGTCAACAGTGTGCTGTTGTTGCCAAGAAGGCCAATGGCATTTCGGGATGCATAAGTAGGGGCATTGCCAGCAGATCAAGGGACGTGATCATTCCCCTCTATTCGACATTGGTGAGGCCTCATCTGGAGTACTGTGTCCAGTTTTGTGCCCACACTACAAGAAGGATGTGGAAAAATTGGAAAACGTCCAGCGAAGGGCGACAAAAATTATTAGGGGGCTGGAGCACATGACTTATGAGGAGAGGCTGAGGGAACTGGGATTGTTTAGTCTGCGGAAGAGAAGAATGAGGGGGGATTTGATAGTTGCTTTCAACTACGGAGGGGGTTCCAAAGAGGATGGCTCTAGACTGTTCTCAGTGGTAGCAGATGACAGAACAAGGAGTAATGGTCTCAAGTTGCAGTGGGGGAGGTTTAGGTTGGATATTAGGAAAAACTTTTTCACTAGGAGGGTGGTGAAACACTGGAATGCATTACCTAGGCAGGTGGTGGAATCTCTTTCCTTAGAAGTTTTTAAGGTCAGGCTTGACAAAGCTCTGGCTGGGATGATTTAGTTGGGGATTGGTCCTGCTGTTTTGAGCAGGCGGTTGGACTAGATGACCTCCTGAGGTCCCTTCCAACCCTGATATTCTATGATTCTATGTGCTTATGTGCTTTGCTGTGTTTGTACGGCACCTAGCACAACAGGGTCCAGCTCTGTGACTAGGGCTCCTCAATACAAGTAATAAATGATAACAAATACTAATAAGAGCAACAACAGGTTCAGAGGGTTTATTTAATTTCAACTGGTTTAACATTTTGCTTGTTTTGTTTCATTGTACTTTTGAAGTTGCTGCATGGTGACCTTCGTTATGTGAGGGGAAACTAATAAATAAAATAGTTCTTTATATTTTTATTATTGCACCGTGACTCCCTTGTGAAGCAGAACAAGGAATCTTGAGCAAACAGTCCAGCTCTATCTATCCCCTCCTGCCAACTGTAAAATAGAAAATTTCTATTACTGTTGACACCAACACACAAGCTGGCCGTTTGCTCCAGCTTGCAGGCTGCCTTGTAGATCTCAAAACCCAACCATACCGTAACGTTTTTTCCTGAGTTTAATATTGGCCATTGTAGTTTTCTGTCCCAATGGAATATTAAACAATAGCACTAAAAAGCTAATGACAAGGGTTACATTTTCAAAAGTGTGCAAGTGATTTAGGAGCCCAAGTTCTATTTTCAAAAGTGATGTAGGCAGAGCTAGATTTACAAAAGTATGTAGGTGCCAAGAGAAGCAGATAGGCACCAAGTGGAATGTACAAAAGCACCTATGTGAATTAGATGCCTAACTCCCATGGAGTTTCAATGGGAGTTACGTGCTGAACCTGCTCAGGCACTTCTGAAAATCCCACTAGGAGCTATCTGCCTCTGCAGGTGCCTAGATCCCTTTCAAAATCTAGCCCTTAAGAGCTTACGTCTCACTGACTACCTACATCTTTAGCTACTTAAATACCTTTGAAATGTGGCCCTAAGTCACTTTGCAAGTGAATTAAACTAAATCAAATTAAGGCCACTTCCATTCTGAATAAGAAAATCCACACAGGGGTTTAATGTGGTTTAACTAATCCACTTTAAAAGTTAATGTGGATTACTTTTCTGAGTGTTCCCATGTAGACAAGCCCCAAGTGGCTGGGACAAGGACTGAATCAGTACTGAGAGTGAACTACCCTCTGAGCTGTACAGATTGTCTTGCCCAGGTTGGGGTTGTGTAGTGTACCTATTAAGGCTGAACAAAGAAGCTCTTTCTCCAGGACTATCAATCTGTCATACTTCATGAGGCAGTGAACATTGCCACAGGTTCTCTGCCCATTGTCCCCACTGGCTCCTGCCTACTTCACCTTTGACCCTGCCCCATCCTCCCCATTTTCTTTTCTGCTTTTAGTAAAGACAATGTTGTAATGCAATGCAGCCAGTTCTACAATAAAATAACTGAAGATTTATTGGCTAAGAAACAGAATGAGAGTTAATGAGAGGTTACAGCAGGAAAAATATATGTACAAGTGAGTCACAGTCTGTAATTCCAAATGATAGCAGAGATGTAGTAATCTGCCAGTTTCCTAAAAGTCTCTCAGGGCTACCCAGAATAACTCTGGGGATCTCTGTCTTCTCATGCAGTCATTTTGCCTTGTTAGAATCCAAACAGTCCAGAGATCAAGGATCTTTCTTTGAATCCATATTTATAATATCTTCATACAGAAAGTAAGCTGGCAGTGTCTCTACACATGTGGGCTTTTCCTTTGGTGGGAGTGAGGAATGTACTTTGAGTCTCTGACCTCAGGTCATCACCACAATGCATAGCTGTGGTGAGTGAAGTTATCCAGGTATTATTTGCACATTAGTATGTAATGTGCTTTGGGATTCTCTGAAATGAATACAGCTATATACACATGAGATATTACACATTTAAGAGGATGTTTTGGGGGGCAGGATAATAGACTATTCATATGCAATGGACACTTTTAGTGTAACTACTTCCCCCACCCCCTAAAATGATTCTTGTCCATTATTACTTTAGGATCTGCTAATTTGTACCTTTGTATGTGTGGTTCCAGGTGGGTGTCTGGTTTTGCTGGGGGTGAACCACTAAACACATAATCATAAGGAACCGTTTATCAGAAAGGACCCCAAGTCTTAGAATGTATGTTACCCAGAAAGTTCTTATTAGATCATGTAGGCAGTTTGAGACATTGATAGCAAAACCCCTGTATAAGTACAAGTGGGATACTTCACACTGAAGACATGGTGATCATACAACTCTGCACTAGAGAAACTAGCAAGCTGCTTGGAATGTCTTTTTTCAGTACTTTGCTTGTATTATTCTTTAACAAACACATGGAGAACAAAATGGGAACAGCTGAAGCACTATATGGATAAAATATAAAAGGCTTAACACATGACAGTGTAAACTGAGACAGTTGACATGGATTGCCATGGCCACAGGGATGAAAATAGCAAGATTATTCAGATCAACCTCAACTAGACCATCAGAAACTTGACTTCAGAGAATAGGAGCAGATGGTAACCAACTAACACATGATTGACACGATGGATTAAAATTAGCTTCTTGCACAATTCCTTAAAAATAGGGGTGTGAAGGAAAACAGCGTGCAGGGCCAAAGAAAGGTACAGATGTTAATTTGAACAAGACAAATGATCTTGCATTCCAGTGTACAATGCTGAAGTAATTTGGCAAATCTAATCTGTAACAATACGTGTCCCCCTGTTGTTGACCTTTTTGCAATACTGCATCCTGTAAGAGAGCTAAACTCATTCCACACAACCTCCTTGTGTTTATACAGGGGAATCTTCTTGTGTCACAGCACAGTTCCCACTTACTCGCTAATTAAATAGGATACACTCCCCCCACATAAAATTAGATTAAAAAGTCTAAAACCATTTCTCTTGGCAATGTGTTCTTCGAGGACTCTTACTGAACCTGTAAACGGCATCAGACACAGTTTAACAGGATTTTCTTTATTAGCAATATAAACAGATACTGTTAACCTTTGCTAGTCTGTTTAGACAGAGGCGATAATTTTACTGAGTGCTACAAGAGAAACTCTTTTTTTAGTCCAACATGGGTAATTTAATTAGTTCAGCACTGCAAATCCAAATAAATCACTATGACTGACAGCACGTTGATGCATCGTTAGTAAATGTCTGTACAGTATGTTTCCCTGACATTATAATTTGAGATGAACCAGAACCAAAACCACAGAGCTGAGCACCCAACTTTGAAGAGGTTTGGATCTCACTCTGAGCTTTGTAGCTTACCATTATCTCTGTAATGGGCTGGGACCAAAACTCCAAATCTAAGCATTTCTGAGCTTTGGGGAACTACAAAATCAGATCTGTGCAATGATCAAACCCCAGGTCAGGACCGGCTCTAGGCGCCAGCAAAGCAAGCACGTGCATGGGGCGGCACAATCCCAGGGGCGGCAGTCTGGTCATCCTTTTTTTTTTTTTTTTGGCTTGGGCAGTTGCACTCTTGGAGCTTGGGGAGGCAAAAAACCTAGAGCCAGCCCTGCCCCAGGTTCAGAATTCCCTTTGAAGAGAGGAAGGATGGCCTGGCGGCTGAAGCACTAGACTGGGACTCAGGAGAGCTGGATTCAGTTCCTTACTGTGCCACAAAATTGCTAAGTGACCTTGGGCAAGTCAGTGAATCTCCCAATGCCTCAGTTTGCCATCCTTTCCCTGTTTTGTCTAGTCTGACTGTAACCTTGTTGGGACAGGGAACTGCCTCATATTCTATAATTGCACAGTGCCTACCACAATGGGATTTCAACTTTAAGTGGCACCCCTAGGCTTTGCCATAATACAAATAATAATCAAGAAAAAGCTTGGGTCTGTCTCTAATTATTATATGCTTTCTTTTCTTTTCTATTATTATTAAGGCAACATTTTTTAATCAGAGATTACAAAACCCTTCAACAAAAAGATCTAACAATAAGGAATATCATAATGACACCCTGTACCTCACTACACTATTTCTGGTAAATGCACTTGCAAGAGCAACAGAAAACAAGCCTGTGCAAGAAGTCATCTATGTCACAGATTCCTAGCAACCTCCATCTCGCTTCTCTTACCTCCCAGAACAGCACACATAGCTTAATTGTATTTAATTCCATCTAATTTACATGCAAGAATCCACAAATGGGTTAAATTAACAGCCAAATTGTTTGCTAACATCTAGGGGAAATCTGTGGGTTTGCCTCCTAATTGTTCCATATCATGTGAAAAAGCTACAGTTTTAACAGAGCAGAAAAACAGACTTAGTAGATGAAGTGAGCTGTAGCTCACAAAAGCTCATGCTCAAATAAATAGGTTAGTCTCTACGGTGCCACAAATACTCCTTTTCTTTAGACTTAGTAGAGCGTTTCTTCAGGAAACAAACTGTCAAAATGCAGGAAAACACATGGACTGAGGGGTTAGAGAAGTATTTTCCCCTGTAAATCAAAAACGGGACAAATGTTAGGAACTAGTTACCTAGATCGCTGCTTTCCTGCCCTGTTGGAACACATTTTCTGAGGTGAATAAGTTCACTTTTTAAACACAGGCATGCTGAACAAGTTAAACTGAGGCACTATGCTCATTTGTTTGCTTCCTAGCCAGTTGGCTGCATGGTGATGCTAAAGGGGGTGTCCTCATGTATAAAACTCTACAGACAATATTCATTTAAAAAGAACGAGGTCAATGCTGGTAAGCCTAAAATTAGAACTGAGTGGGTGTGTTTCGGTGTCCAAACACACGCATGCATGTCATACCTCCCTTTGCTTTAGCCCTGTGGGCAGGAAGGGTGCTGAGGTATACTGAAATCCTTTGCTCTGAACTGGAGTACTTGAGAGAACAGGATTATATTTCAGTGCTCCGCCTATTTACCAGGATGCAGCACAGGGTGGTGAGACATGGACATATGCACTTGTGAACAAACCCAGAACTATAGTCCTGGATGGCAGGCAGCCCAGCAGCAAGCTAAGAATGCTATCAGTGTTGCAGCTCCTTTGTTTTCCCTCAGGATGGGGGGGAAGGGTAGACAGACAGGTTTGGGATGCCAGGTTTTAATGACTGTGCTGGACCTTGGGTCTGTCCAGTTCCTTGATGAACATATAAGAGGACATGAGGAAATTAAAAACAGTTTATGTAATTGCTAAGACTAAAATCAGTGGGGAGAGAATCCTGCTCATGTTCCACTTACATGAAATTTAAGACATATATTATTAAAAGATCTTTGAGTGCAATTCAGTTGTTTGGGAGTCAGGCCAAGTCCCTCCAACACCTGGGAAGTGCAGGTATTTCATAGCAATTGGAAGCAAAAAAGAAAAAAGAGCTAACAGGGCTAACAGTCACGATACAATATACTGTAGCTACTTGGTGCCATGCTCAAATTTATGGCTTCCTCATGCCCTCCCTCAACCCTGCCCACTGCATATCAGCCAAAGGATTCCCCATTGTCCCAATTTTGTAGCAGTTCTCCTACCCTCTCTGCTTCCTACCACATCTGAGAGCCACTTCATCTTCCCATGCCCCTGACTCGGTAACTCTGAAAGGATGCGGCCTGATTTTTTCCATCTAGTGTGCAGAATGAGGAGAAAGGAAGCTGACAGCTATGAAAGCGATTGGAATCCTTCAGAGGTTTCTCTGACAATGAAGAATGCCCTTACAGCGGACATGCTGCTGTGACCACTGCCCATTTGTATTCACAGATTGCTTCGGGCACACCCTTCAAATGGAGTGCGTTCAAAGCACAGGGCTATGTCACTCAGGAATAACATAAAAAAACACAGCCAAAGGAAGATGAGACAGTGATAAAAATTGCTGGGGGGCGGGGCAGGAGGAGGGTCAAGCAGGTCTTAGAAATAAAGGAGGAAAGCAGAGCACAGGCACGATAAATCAGAAAACTAATATCAATGGAGACTGTTTCTGAAAATCTTCTAAGGAACACTGAAAACACAAGATGATTTGGTAAGCATTAGCAAGAAGGTTGGCAAAGTGATGCAAGAGAGGAAGGAGTGTTTCCAGTAGTTAGAGCAGGAGACTGGAAGTCAGGTCTCAGGTTCCATTTCTCGCTTTACTCCTGAATCACTGTTTGATTTCTGACAAGTAACTTCACCTCTTTGTGACTCAGCTTACCACCCTGTGAAACAGGTATCATAAAAACCTTCCCAGTCTCCCAATGGGTGTTGTAAGGCTTAAATAAATATAATAAAATGATGGTGATAATACCTTAAGCACCTATACAGGGTTTTTGTCTTCAAAACACTTTACACACTTTAATTAATTAATTAATCCATCCTGATAACATCCCTGAGAGATAGTAAACAAGTATCACCAGACAGAAAGGTTAAGTGACTTGCTCAAAACAAGAGAGAAAGTGAGTACATCAGATTTGCGATAAATCCCAGTTAATTAATGTTCATAAAGAGCTTTGAGACCCTTTGATGAAAAGAGCTATGTACCTTCAAAAAGTTATATATACTACAGCAGGTTTCTTGCATCTTTGATTTCTGAAAAATTCACCAATGTGTGTGCTCTTCCATTTCTAAAACAGAGTAAGTTGGTCTTTTACGAAGAATAAGGACAAGTGAAAAGAAAAGAAAGCCGTTAGGCAAAATAACTCTAATTTGAAATCCTATCCATTTTCTTAGACAATTTACTGCTTCCACCTTAACATTCTCAATGAACGTAGGTTTAGTGCTGCAAACCGAATGAGTTAGTACATCCCTGACTAGCCGTGGGAACTCAGACACAGAGAGCAGGAAACGAGACACAGAATAGTCTCTCTCATGTCAGTCCACTAAGGGCCTGATCCAATGCCCATTCAAGACAATGGTAAGAATACCATTGGGTACATCTACACTGCAAAAAGACCCACAGGACTTGTGCTATGGGCTAAAAATAGCAATGTAGACAGACATTCAGGTTCAGGGCTGGAGCCTGGGCTCTGAATCCTGGTGAGGGGCGGAGGCTCTTGGCTCTCAGGCTCTAGCCTCAGTGGGAACGTCTATGCTGATATTTTTAGCCCTGTGGAGACATCTATGCTGCTATTTTTAGCCCCCTAGTGCAAGCTGTGTGAGCCCAACTCAGCTGATCCAGGCTCTGAGACTCGCCTCCTTGGGGCTTTTTTTTGCAGTGTAGACGTATTCAGTGACTACAGTGGGTGTGTGATTAGACCCTAAAGGACATATTCTGCAACCCTTACTCATGTTGAGCAGTCCCTTCCTCCACGAGTACTTCCATTCATTCCAATGGGACTACTAATTAAGTAAGGGACTACTCACCATCAGTTGGGGTGGGCACAATCTGGGCCTTAAGGCCTGATCCCAGGCCCACTGAAGTCAATGGGAGTTTTTCCATTGTCTTAAATGGACATCGGATCAGGTCCATTTAGAAACCCTGTCTTCACCTGCGCTAATTCATTCTGAATGTTCAGTCCTCAGCTGGGTGAATTTTTGTGGCTGTACATTTGCAGGGCCACGAATTTATCTGCATCATGTAAACGTGTAGTCCTGTGAGAACCTATCAGTGATTTTCACCTGCCTGATAATGTTCGGCAGCTCACAGCAGAGATCTGTAGCATGTCATCCAAAAGCTGCCCTGAAGACAGCATGCTACTATGCAACTGAGACCCATGGATAATGTATTTCCCATCTGTGAATTTCAGCACTCTGATGCGGCAGTCTTTAAACTCAAATATTGTATAACTGCAGTAAGCACACAGCTGGCTATGTATATTTACGGGCAGATTCCCCCTCTCTCGTTCATGTTGGTAGTAACTTACTCCTCAAGTAGTCCCAATTCTCCTATATTTTAGATTTCTGTAGTTACTGTACCAAACAGTCTATAAATATACAATTCTGAGGAAGCGGATGACATGAGGAATTGTACCCCTCCCCCCGCTCTTTATTTTTTCTTTCAGGAAATGTAGCGCATGTGAAGGTGCCAGATTAAGAGCTTTGCAGACTGACGCCCTCTCTTTACATGGCCTAAGAATACAGCATGGACAGTAGTAAAGAAAGCTTCTCAACAACCCCCCACCAATGTGCCTCAGCCTCGTAGGGACCACTGCCAGGGGTGAGAAAGCTGGACAGTTGCCACGTCCATTCAATCTTTGGCCTTTCTGTTGAGACTGCCAACCAGGTGGCAAGTTAGTGCCGGTTCTGATAGTCGCGTCATGGTGACATACATCCCCTAGGGCCAGGCACTCAGCTGAGACCAGCAGCCCAGTTCACATTTCGTAGGCTGCCCCCACTGCACCAATGACAGTATCCATTATGCTCCCTTTGTTTTCTTCACTCATTCCCATCTCCATGCCTTTATCCACAATGCTCTCTGTGCATAGAACAATCTCACAAAACCTGTTCACTAAGGCCTGGTGCTACCAAAAGCACCACGTGAATGGATCCCTGTTACTTCACAGAGCCCCTCTGCTGTCAGTGGGGCTCTGCAAGCATGAAGGGGCTCACCTGGACAGACCTGGGGGCTACTCTAATTTGTGCCAATTAGCCCTGAGAGTGTGCAATTCCATTTGGTCAAACGAGCAACCCAATGTTAAGAATGTTGCACAATGGTAGCCATTCGGAAGTCAATATCTGCGAATAGTTGCCCTGCAAGTACTATCATTTTGCTTTATACTTAAAACACCACATAGCTGGGAGGGAACTGCTGGTAAGTGTTAAGTTTTAAATGGTGATCACTGTATAAGAAGAGGCCCAGTTTTCACATACTTTGTAGATTCTGTCAAGTGTGGGAGCTAGTTGAACTGGAAATTGCACATGTTAATATACTGGTATGTTACCGGAGGGTTCACATCTGTTTCCTTGATGATAACTTAAGATGTGTCAAGTTTCAGGCAGACTAAGGGCCAAATTCAGAGTGTGGCCTAGTGGTCAGAGCACTGGACTGGGACTCAAGAGGACATGTGGGTTCTATGCCTGGCTCTGCTGAGTGACCTTGGGCTAGTTACTTTACCACCCTGTGCTTCAGTTTTCCCATCTGTAAAATGGAGGTAATAATACTGAATTCCTTTGTAAAGCACTTTGAGATCCACTGATGAAAATTGTTATATAAGAGCTCGGTATTATTATTATTCTCAGCTCATGTAAATAAAGGTAATTCTACTGAAGCACCTAGGGGAAGAGGGTGCAACAGCATAGGCCTTTAAGAAGTTGCACTTGCTTACACCAGGTCTGCATTTGGCCCTAAGAGGTTATGGAGCAGTGACCTGAGGTTACTGAACTATATACTATGTATTCAATTTTGTGCATCTTGGACAGGATGTTGCTCTGAACATAATCCAAGTTCAGGCATCCCACAGAACATATGCGACTCCAAATGAGAGATTAAAAATGTGCTTGCTTGCATGAAATGCTAGAAACATCAGTAAACAGAGGACTCGTGCACTGGAAGTGCAAGTGAAAGGCATATTTGTGAGGTTTTGCTAGGATTCCATTGCTCATTAGGAGGAATTTGGAACCTTCTCTGTTGGTATACAGTCGCTTGGTATTGCTTGTGGAATGGGCCTGGCAGCATCTAATTTAAAGAGGATGCTACTTTGTTAAGTATGTTCATGATTGTTGACAGAAGGGTTATTGCCAGACACTTAGAGCAATGTTTCTGAACTTACATTTCAAATAGGAATGGTGAAATCTATGCCCAGCTACAATGAAATGAGAAAGCTATTATATCATTTAATGGACCCTTTCAATCCCTTTGATGACCTCTGAGGGTCTGTTATTTCCTCTTAGAGGAATGGTTCCCTGCATTATGAAGTAGAACATTGCTTTTCTATTGGCTGTAAATCCTTTTGTGTCTTCTGTGCTGAGTCACTTGAGTTTTTATATACAGTGCATGCTATCATACTCTGGAACTGTACAGCAGAAATGTGGCCTTTGGTATGAGCAGTTGCCATGTATGTTTGTGTAATTGAAATGGTTCCCATGCTGTGTAATCAGAACAGCTTCATTTCTTAAATATGGGTTCATGCAGGGTTCTCCTTTTGTGCATAGCACAGATGTTTTCAATAAAAACAAAAGTCTCCTCCCTGCCCCTCAAAAGTCACACATGCTCTTTGCTGAGAAAAATCTGAGAAAGAACTGCCACAGATTTGCCAAACTCTCCAGCATAGTATGGCATTTGCAAGCATCAGGAGACTGTCCGTTGCCTGCTTGGATTAATTATTGACGAACTATGTGCCTTTGCCATGTGACCTTATTCAATAAATTAAGAAAACATTTTAAAATCCCAAGAAAGGATTTGTGGACATAGACACAAATATACATGTACACAAACACGCATCTTATACACAACTACTGCATTAGCCCTGAACAGATTATGGACTCACTAACACACTGCAGCAGAAATGATTAGCTTCTGGGGCTGGGATTTGCCTAAGGGCATTAGGCACTCAAATCATATTGAAACTCAGTGGAATTTGGGCACCTCACTCCTTTAGACACCTTTTGAAAAGCCCCGCCTGAGAGAACATGTCACTTCATCCTTCTAATTCATTAGACAAGTTCACAATATAATAAATGAATGAAATTCATGCTGACACTTGCATTTGCAAAGCACTTTATGGAAATTTAACTGCAAAATGCCTATGGACCTGAACGTTGGGGAGGAAAGGTCTTTTTCAAGCAGTGGAGGAAAGATTTATTTATTTAGGGTTTATGAACTTGTTTGGTGATCTTTAATTATAAAAGTATTGGACCAATTTAATCCGAGGTGTAACTCTCATAAATTCTACAACCACTAATAATGTGATCTTCTAGCAACAAGGTGCCAGTGGCTAAATACCAGGTAGCGTTTAAAGGCTGTTTTCCAGGTAAACTTTTCAGTGAAAATAATACTTCTCTTTGGACAATGTCTGGTGAATCATATATTCTTGCTTTTAATTAGGGATGTGGCTATCAGAAATGCAGTGAGACTCCCAGGAAACCAAAACTAAAGAAGAATGACATCTATGTAATCAATTTCCCATCTCAAATGAAGTGATGCCCTATTCACGGCTAGGAACCAGCATTTTATCACCTTAAAACCTTTTTCAGATGAGAGGCTAAAAAAGTTAAATGTTTCCGAGTTGGAAAATTGAAGCAGCTTTTGGAATCACTTAGCCCAGACAAGCCAGTTGTGTAGGAATGTAGATCACAGAAAGTTCCTTGACCTACCGAACAGGAATGATAGGTCAGTGAAGACTTTTTTCTTTCCTGCTGGCTTTTTATCTGATCTCTCTCAATCACTATCTATATTTTTTATAGTAAGACTCAGCCCCTGCACAGTCAAGCTGTATTCAGTGCTCTGTTCAAGAGGTACATTTTCACATGCTTACACCTCTGCAATAAAATGTGGTTTGGTTCATTGGTGATGGGGCAGGGGGTGATGCCATTACCTATTAGATGAACAGGAAAATCATTCATCAAAAGGAAAGACAAACTCTAGAGGCCACAAGCATATCTTTAAAAAGAAACTTATTCCCAAAGTCCAGAAAATTTCATGAGCAGATTTCTGTTTTCAGGTTCTATTTAGGACTGGCCAAAGGATGACAATTCCATTTCGCTAAGGATTTCGAGATTAAAAATCTGGCTTTGTTTACAATTGGCATGAAACCTGAAAACGTAGAAATTCTCCTTTAAGGAAAAATCTGAAAGTGTTTTAGTTTCACAATAATCAGAACACTGTTTCAAGTCTGACATTTTAAAATTGTA
Organism: Eretmochelys imbricata; assembly: GCF_965152235.1. Classification (NCBI taxonomy): domain Eukaryota; kingdom Metazoa; phylum Chordata; order Testudines; family Cheloniidae; genus Eretmochelys; species Eretmochelys imbricata. The sequence goes on from NC_135578.1 coordinate 104,549,494, forward strand.
TATTATAATACATACTGAAAACATTAAAAAATTTTGAAATGAAACCTTGCTTCAAAACAAAAAATTTAAGTGTTTGGTTCCGAAATGTCAATCCCCCCCCATATAAAAATTTTGCGAAAATAGACAGTTTTAAGAAGCGATTCAGTTTCAACAGAACTGCACTTTCCAACAGAAAATGGTTCCATCAAAATGTGTTCTGACCAATTCTAGTTCTAATGAAAATAAGACCTAGTGGTTGGTCTTCTTGAAACGATTGGTAATTTACCACACCCAGTAGATTAGAATCACCCCTCTCCTTGTATCCTACCGGTTGGAATTCCCAGGTTAACAGCCACTTGTTTAAACAGGTGGGGCTCTGGTAGCCGCGCATTTCCAGTGATAGGTCTTTGTCGATGAAACTTATGCACCATCTCAGCCTAGGCCTGTGAGTTTCTGGGCATGCTGCAAGGCTCATCTATTTCCCCAGGATTTCATGGCAGTGTAAGGCTATTGACTAGAGGGGAGGGGGAATATGTTAACTTTGGGGGGTTTGGAGGTCTGGTAGTTGCCTTTCTGACCTACTGTTGAGCTTGGGGTGTTTTCATATTGTACAGTCCTGGGAGCCCTGGATAGCTAAATATGGCTCTCCTCCTGCAAAGTGATCTGTGTTCCCAGGAGGAGTCTCTTTCTGTTTACTGGAACTCCATGCAAGAGTCTGTCCTTGCAGATCAGCTTGTGGGACTGAGGCTTCATATTTACTAAAAGGAGACTAAGGCTGAGGTTTGCAAAAATGCCTCAAGAACTTGGATTAGAACAAACGAGAATTGGGCACCCACGCACCATAGGTGGCTTTGGAAATCTCAGCCTAAATTTATCAGCGTGCCAGGCTCCACTCTTTCTTGATGCTGGAGACCTAACCAGCGAAACACCACCCGCGAAAATCCAGACTAGGCTACCAGCTAGTCATTTTGAAAAGTTATTTGGATGCCCACATTTACATAAAATTTGATCAAAACTACCTGGCACACTCTTTTTTCTCACCTACCTATATTATTATTATTTCCCTGCAGACTTTCTGCATGGCAGGCTTGGTTAAAATCTTCATAATATAACTCCATAAACTTGCTAAACATGGCTGCTTGCATCAAGAGAGGGAATTGCATTGTGTATCTCCAAGGTCACACCTCCATATTAGAGACGGAGGCAGCCATGAACCACATTGTCCAATGCTAGTGGCTGAGTTTGAAATGTGGACTGGGCGCTCTGGATGACTGCTGTACAGTGACAGTGCGGTACTATATGCGTTCCAGAAAGAGTTCTACCACTGAATTCTACATTAAATACACAATGGAACAAACTCTGCCCAAAGGGCAATGAGAAGTCACCAATTTTTTGATATACCTGGGGGTGGAATATAACACCATCAATGCACCAACCCCACTATCCACAGGGTCTCGGGGGAAGAATAACATAAACGGGTGTGCCAAAAAAGCCAGCACAGGGTAACTCTACACTGCAATTAGAGCCCACGGCTGGCCTGTGCCAGCTGACTCGGCCTTGTAGGGTTCGGGCTAAGGGGCTGTTTAACTGTGGTGTAGACATTAAGGCTCGGGCTGCAGCCCAAGCTCTCGGACCCTCCTACCTCACAGAGCCCAGGCTTCAGCCCAAGGCTGAATGTCTACACCGCAGTTAGCCTGAGCCCCTAAGCCTGAATCAGCTGGGCCAACCGTGGGTTTTTAATTGCAGTGCAGACATACCCATAGAGGCCCAGCTGTTTTAACCACTTAGGAACACGCAAGTAACTTGTAAAATGAAGGGCAATGGGCTTTCAAACTAACTGGTACAGACCCACAGTCTAGCTTTGAGCTGGTGCATTGCTAATCACTAAAGAAGCTGCTCAGAGTAACTTGAGGATGTGCAGCTTACTGATTTAAATCAGGGGTTGCTGCCACTTCGAAAGCATCCATTTCACTATAAACACTGCACATTATGGTTTGTTTATTGAGCTGCTCTGTAAACCAGACTTACAGTGCCTTCTCTTCTGTACCTTGCCTGCTGCTAATGGGTACCTGGCCCCACCTTCAATTTTCATAGCATCAGGCAAGCAAAACAGGTTTGCTTGAAAAAAACCGAGAGAATTACCAATAAACACGAACGTTGATTGTCAAGATTCCCATGAACCAGTTTCACAGACCAACTTCTTCAAATCTACATTGCCTAATTTAGGAGCGGCGGAAGCTCCCTAAAAGTGTGTGTGTGGGGCTGCCGGTGCCTGAACCGTGGTCCACCCCCACACTGTCCCGTCTCCCCAAGGCCCCACGCCCATGCTGCCCATTCCCCCCAAGGCCCTGCTTCTGCACCGACTTTCCCCCCCATTCTTTTAAAAGTGATGGGGCCCCCATGACCCCCTACTGCCCCCCGTTCCGGCACCTCTGGCCTAATGTATTCATACAGCGCCTCTTGGATTAGAGGGTGTAAGCTCTTTGGGGCAAAGACTGTCATTTTCTATATAGTTGTACAGTGACTAATACAATGTAGCTGACCTTAAGATGCTATTGCAACATATATATAAAAATAAAGACACACCCCATTTTTCATGCCTGCATTTGCCTGTTCATGTTTTCTAATAAAACTCAAGTTCCATTGTTTGGAACAGTGAAGTTTGTCACCCGTCCTTTTTCTTTGGGCCAGTCCTAATTTTCCAGGGGTTACTGCCAATTCTTGTACAGCTACCCCGCCTGATGCTGTATGATCCGGAGAAGGGAAAAGCCCTTGTGTGCTTCATCAGGGCATCCTGCTGAATAAATTCCCAGAGGTAGCAACCCACAGTGCTATTCTGCAGACTTTCCATCACTGCTCCAACTGACAGTCCAATCAGCAGCTGTGTCTTCTGTTTTGTGTCTACGACGAGAAAAACAGGCCTGTCTGGCAGCTGAGCAGGTAAGGAAGCTAGCATTGTGTTGTGTGCCTGCAGTCTGTGAGCTACGACAGGGGGCCTGTTTGGGCAGTAAGCTCCTAAAACAGACATAAATCAAGTCTATTCTATTCAGCACTTCACTAGGCAGCTCATGGGTGGGTGGGGAAGTCTAGCAATCAACAACAGAGATCTTAGGATCATCTACCCCACCAGAGACAGATAAGAACTGTGCTCCGCTATCAATGCCTATAAAGGAGTGAACCTGTTCAAAGAGTGAGAACACTTTGCCTGAAAACACTGCATTTATGTAGCATACTTCACCCAAGGATCTCAAGTTCTTAACAAACCTGGAAGGAAATGAGAAAAGATCCGCCCAGTGCAGCAGAGAAACAGGACCATCATGGAACTAGCAAGGGCTCTCTGAGTCTCTGTCTGGCTCTGCTCCCACTTGACCCAAACACAGACAGTCTAGCGTTGACAACAACTAGCTAACATATTTTCAAAGATGTCAAACCCTGTCTACACTTGTGTTTAAAAACACATTACTGAAAGCATGTTAGCTAACATTTTTTTAAACAAAAAGAAAAGGAGTACTTGTGGCACCTTAGAGACTAACCAATTTATAGCTCACGAAAGCTTATGCTCAAATAAGTTGGGTAGTCTCTAAGGTGCCACAAGCCCTCCTTTTCTTTTTGCGAATACAGACTAACACGGCTGCTACTCTGAAACCATTTTTTTAAATACAACATATTTTCCTAGTCTGGACGTGCCCAGGGAGTTAGTGTCAGCACAAGGAGTACAACACTGGCATTCCTGGCTCTGAGCCCTCTGTTTAGACCATTAGAACACTCAAAGATGGGAGGTAATTAATTGCCCTTCCTCTCAGATTGGTGTTTGTGCTCCTTAGTGCTCCTTATTTGGAAGTTATTAGCATATCCTTCCCTATTGCCATCTACAGCACGTGTTCAGTCCTTGCAGATTCAAGGTGAACTCCTGGCTCCACTGAAGTCAATGGGAGTTTTGCTGAAATCCTGGCCCCATTGAGGTCAACTGGGATATCACACTCAGTATGTTGTATTTTAAATAATCCTAAATATGAAAGAATTACTAGCATATACTCAGGTTAGAGCGATGAAAAATCTCAAAGATATTCAGGATGCTTAGGTTCAGTTCCAAGCGATCTAGACTATAAGATCTTCAGGGCAGAAACTGTTTGCTATTCTTATATAGTGTCTAGCACAAAGTTCTTGGCTGGCCCTTAGAAACTTCCATAAATAACATAGTTAATAACAAATAATAATAATCCTTCCAAATGGCTCCTAGATGTTATGCTATGTAATAACAGATCAATATTCCAATGGTAGTTTATCGTGGATGATTGGTAATAGGAGTATTATTCAGACACCCAAGCCTTGACATTTGAAATATTATGCTTTTTAGGGCTATCGTTTTACTACTTATTTGTACTGAACCTGGCACCCTGGGGTCCTGGTCCCTGAATGCAGGCTGCAATATAAACAATAGTAATCATTTCATTCTCAGATCCTGATAGCACTACCTTTGTGAGGCTAAAAGGGTTTCTAAAAGGGATCTGTATAGCTCCTAGAACTGACACATAACATGCACACAAGAGCTGTAAATCAAAAGGATGACTCACATGAGGAATGGTTCTCTTTGGAATGTCTTCACCAAGTTCAATATGATGGATGATGTGATTTTTTTACCAGCATAGGTAAATTATGGTTCCTAGGTGTCTGACCTCTCCCAAGTGAGATCAAAAACAGTGCATGTGTGTCATGCCAGAGTGTACACTTGCATTTCTAGTAAAGGTCCAAAAAGCACTAGTCATAGTTCAGCAGGACATTTCGCACCCTCTGGCTCTTCCCCCATAACCCTGTAAGGGTTCGTGCTCAGAACCTCACGGGATCAGACTGAGGTTTGTAAATTTCTTTTCTTTTCTAAAATATTAAATTGATGAAAAAGTTTTATACTTTTTAAATGGAGGGGAAAAAGAAAACGGGAACAGCAGCTTTCTGATTGCTTCATCCTCTTGAGTTTGTGAGTTCTGCTTTTTTCTGAGCACTTTTGCTGGGGCTTTTTCCCTCCTTTCTCATTCACTTTGAGTGAAGTGTAGTCCTTAGGAAAGTCAAAGTTCCATAGCACCATCCATAGCCAGGGACAGTGTAGGTGCTGCTACAACCTAAGTTTGCTGGGAATGGGATGACTTTATGAAGCACATTTAACAGTACCCTTTTAATTTATGACTTTGTTACCTATAGCACTACAAATAGCAAGCCTCCAAGGATAACTTTATAATTAGAGTGAAACAGCACCATTAACACACTTTGCTGAATCCTTTAATGGATTCCTACGGTTAGACATAGTTACAAAATATGGAAAAGTAACACATTACAGGGATTTGCAAGACTGGCAAAGAGAAATCTGTGGAAGGCTAATCAATCTTCTGTGCTGTTTTATTCCTGGTCTATGATTAAACAGTAGCTTTAAATGCTAGTTTGGTATTTAAAAAAATAAAAAAAGAATACTTAAGTCCGTATGTGTAAAGGACTTATTAGATCATAAAGAGACAGACTTCAACCTCATTAAAAGAAAAGTTAAATGAAACATTTTAACTTATAGCACAGTACATTAACGCTCAGCAATGTAAGAGGCTTGAGTTAATTGCCTATTGCTTCCCCACCATAAATTATCATCTTCACTAATGGTACAGAAGAAGAACATTCATCCGGACCTGCTTATAAACTATATGATCATTTCCAAATATAGATCGCACTTGGTGGTTCAAGCTGGAGGGAAAGAATTAATTCACAGTAGGTGGGTGCAATGGGAACACTTGGAAAAAGTGCATTTGACACTCCCATTTTGTACAAGCAAGCAAGAAATTCATATATTCAACCCAAGTGAAACTAGCAGATTGAGCTGCAATTACCCAATTTTCACACAGATACGCAGATTTTGGGGATGCAATCAATCTTCATGAATATTTGTTGGTGCACCTATTCCACATATGCTTGGTGATAGCCTCCTATAAAGTACTCTAAATGTTTTTACTGCTGTGTATTTTTTTAGTTTAATAACTATGCAATATGGGGTTAAAGGGTAGGGCATGTCCTGTAATGATCTAATATATCACTGTGGGACATGATGCATTCTCTAAAACTCTCAGTTTGCTATACTGCAGCAATGATCTCCACAGCCATTAGGCTTACTGTTTTATTGTTGAAAGCAGCCATGACACTTTTCATTTGGCATTTGTTTTTATTGGTACCTGTGTTAAATGACCCCAAACTGCACATATATTAAGGGTGTATTTCTATCTTGTGGCTCTGGTGAGATAGGTATGATCTATTTTTTTGCTGAAGGTCTATGGTGACATTACAAACCAGGAGTGCAAACTACTAATCCATCTCTGCCAGGCCTACTTCTAACAGTCCAAACCTCTAAGCAGCTTCACACAGAAATAGGAGGTTTATGCCGTTGGAAAGTGGAGTCCGCAACCAGACCCAGCTTTCCAGTGAGATTCTCAGCATTTGCTTGCGGCCCAGGAAAATCCAGAAATATTAGGCTTTATAGTTGTGAGGTTTCTGTATGGAGAAAAGGTGGTTCATTTTTAGAAGTTTTAAAAATATATTAGCTATTATTTCCACCCTGTGAATCTTGTAGAGTTGAATTCATGCTAGCAAAGGCAGTCAGAATTTACAAGTGTGTTTGTCTGCGTGTACACACACACAGACATCCCCACCCCTTTCTGCATGCTTTTAAACAACAGTGATCTTAACTGTGCAGAGATTAGGATGGCATCTAATTTAGGCACACTTGGGATGACCTTGTTCTCTGATTCTGTACTTAAATGTGTTCATGAATCTCTTGATAGCAGTTTCTATTGATCACAGTGACACCTGTTGGTAAGAAATGCCAAAGACTATCCCTGCAGCAACCACTTGTGCCAAGAGCAGATATTTCTGTGAGAACATTACAAACTATTGCTTCACCTTCTTGCCGTAAGCAAAGAAACAATAAAAAAAAAATTTGTAGCAAGATCCAACTAAATTGCTATTCAAGGGCAAGTAAGCTTATTATTTTTTAAAACACATCTTTTTGGGCTAACCTAAGGCATTTCATTTCCCCTCTCCCCCACCCCCCAAAGGAGCAGTGGAGACTTAGATTCTTGTTTGGGTCCCAATCCTGCAGGCTGAGCCACAAAGGCTGATCTCTAAGCCTGCATGGAGTCCCATATTGGCCCAAGGTGGGCCCAAGCGTACATCGGAACCAATCATCCTGGAGGATCAGGACTTTAAATTGCAATTCAGGAGGCAGAACAGTGAGGTTTTTCCACAGTGCTCAGTGTTTAGATTCAGAAGGCTAGATCCTCAGCTGTTGTGACCTGGTGTAGCTGCACTGGCTTCACGGAGCCATAGTGATTTACCCCAGCTGAGGATTCGGCCCAGTATCTGGGAACTTCTGAACCTCTGCTGAACACTCCTTGTGTGTAACTCACATGCTGTCGACATGAGCAAATTTAATACTCAGCGATTTCCCACGAAGATCTTGCAATAGGTCATAATGCCCTGAGCTGTTATTTCACTGTCAATAGTGGTGGGTGGTGGCAGTGCTATGGATCTAAAGCTTCCCTTTATTCACTGATTATTATTAACACTTGTCTCTGGCATTGAAATGCATATCCACAAGCCTCCTTCTGTCCCAGTGTCAGCGATAATATGGACCAAAAGCATCTGGCTCTAGAGCTAGAGTGCTCAGGAGAAGAAAAAAATGCACTGACAAAGTTCACTTACATTGCTAGTGCATTGGCTTGGTGCAGGAAGTGTTGATGAAAGGAGTGACACATGTTAACAGTAAAGATCCTGTCAATGTCAAAACAAAACTAATCCTAATGAAAACAGCATTTACATTGTTAATGTTCCAGAACAGCAGAGTGTGTGAGCCTTTCAACTAGATTTGCTCAGCTCAATATGTTTTTTCTTCCCACAGTTAATGCTGAGCTACAAATACTTAGGGCTCGGGCTCTTACGGTACCTCAGGGGAGATGCTGAGCAGCTATTATTGCCTCGGTGAACTCACTGGGAGTTGAGCCACTCTGTACCAGGGAATGGAAGGTGCTCCGAACCTCTCCGGATCAAGTCTTTAAAATACAAAACTTGAATGAAGTCTCCAGGGAAAAAGTGAGAACAAGTCTCACAAAAATTGAAGGACAACATGTAAGTGTTACCGTTATGCAAATAAATAATCACCACCATGGCCACCGCAATATATGATTTTAAATAGAAAATTGAAGTTAGACATTCTAACTGAAATAAATAATTCCTATGGGGGAATGTGCTCAGTTGGTTGGAGCCGGAAACTAGGAATCAGATTTATTGGGTTCTGGTTCCATCTGTGCTACTGATTTTCCGTGTGACTTTGGGCATGAAGTTTTGTCTCTTGTGCCACACTTTGCCTGTGTGTTAATGGGTATAATAATACCTGAAGCCCAGATACTCCGGAAATATGTGCTTCAGAGGTACCATGCAGATATTAATAACAAATTGCACAGCACAGCATTTTAAAAGTATTTTAAATACACTACAAAGAACAATCATGAAGCTGCTAACTTGAAAAGCCATGAATGGGACACAGGCAATGAACAGCTGCATGAATACAGAGCAACGCAGAAGACCTGGAGAATTGCTGTAAGGTAATTTCTATTATTTAAAAAAATATTTATGGGTTCTTTTACAGTGCATACACCCAGGCCTCACTGGCTAATAGAAGTGACCTTAAAACAACATGGGAATTCCCTGCTCTCAGCTCTGCACTGGGATGGGAAAGGTCTTCCCCCACAACCTGCTCTGCATCATCAGACTGGACTCCCTGCTATCAAGTATCAGTATAATATTAGCATTCACTGTGATAATGCCACCCTTCACAGTTATGGAGATGCTGAAATAGTGACAGCTATCCTGGAAAGTCTTATATATAGTGACATCAGGATTTACTTGCATTATCCAACTCTCTGATGCAGGTTTTCCATTAATTGGGTTCAGGCTGATATATGCTTTAGATGATACTGTGCTTACACTTCAGTGGAGGCAAGTAAGTCCCCTGCTCACTAAGCCACTAGCCGAAAGTGACCCTCACATTGAAAAGAATACATCTGCCTGGGATAGAATGTAACCTGCACACAAAGTCTGTAATCAGTGCAGCAGGTAGCTGGCCACAGATGCTGACATGTACCTATGTTGGTGCTTCACAAAGTCCACTGGTTCCTAGTTCATTTTGGGACCAAATTCAAAATACTGAACCTAAGCTACTCTCCCTTAATGGAATGGCACTGGCTAAGTACCTCATCACCCAGGATGCTTTGAGAGAGATGCTCTCTCTCCATGAATAGAGCGGCTACAGAATCCCAGGACAAAACATTCAGGTACAGGAGACCTTGTATTCTCAGCAGCAGGACCCCAGTTACGGAGTTCCTGGGCAAAGAGAATCAGACTGAGCCCAAGCCTGACTGTTCAGCACAAAATGTCCCCTTTATCAGAAGGCCTTTCCCATTTAAACACAACATGTGCATTCCCTGCAACCAGGGAAAGGTGAGAGGACAACACCTCTGAACTTTGATAATTTCTTCATAAATCTCAGACAATGCTTAGAAACCAAGGGGATCAGCCAAGATATCAAAAGCATTTCTTAGAGGGAGGAACAGGTGGTTGGTGTTGCAGCAGACAGGGGTGGTCCACTTTTTTGATTTCTAGATCTCCTCTGAAAGTCCAAAGGTCTTGGAGAAGACTGTTGTGGGTGGTACTGAAACAGTCTGGAGCACTGTGCCATTTGGGACCTACTTCGCTGTCTCTTCATTTCAGGAACATGAATTCCGAGGCAATCTGAGTAAGCATGTAGATTTTACAGTGCTTAAGAAAAATCAGCTGCTAGAAAGTAAGTTAGTTTCAATCTTAACTAAGTGGTGCTGTTGCCCCATTGTAATGTGATGCATACTTTGGGCATTGGTTAGCCACGGGGGAATGTGTTACTTGGCCCTTCCCTTGCTCTTCAGCAGCTGGATAAAGACTTCTCAGAAGGGTGCAGGGTGTTTGCCTTTGCTCTCTGCTTAGGTCTGTTAATCTCCTTGACATTTGGAGGCTTTTCAGCCTCCTATAGCATTTGTTAGATGTATTCAAGTTTTCAGGGCCTGATGAAATTCATCCTAGGGTATTTAAGGAAGTAGCTGAAATAATCTTGGAACCATAAGCAATTATCTTTGAGAACTCATGGAGGGCTGGTGATGTCCCAGAGAACTGGAGAAAGGCAAACCTATCTTTAAAACCAAAAGGACCCTGGGAATTATAGAACAGTCAGTCTAACTCCGATACCTAGAAAGATACTGGAACAAATTATTAAACAATCAGTTTGTAAGCACCTAGAAGATAATATCATTATAAGGAATAGCCAGCATGGATTTGTCAAGAACAAATAATGCAAAACACCTAATTGCCTTCTTTGACAGGGTTACTTGCCCAGTGGATAGGCAGAAGCAGCAGACATGATATATTTTGATTTTAGTATGGCAATTGACACAGTCCCACATGCCATTTTCATAAGCAAATTAGGGAAATGGTTTACTATAAGGGGGAGTGCAAAACTGGTTGAAAGAGTAGTTATCAATGAGGAGTCCGGTGACACCTTGAAGACTAACAGATTTATTTGGGCATAAACTTTCATGGGTAAAAAACAGTGCTTAAGAAAAATCACTTCAGATGCATGCACTTCGGAAGTGGGTTTTTTACCAATGAAAGCTTATGCCCAAATAAATCTGTTAGTCTTTAAGGTGCCACCGGACTCCTCATTGTTTTTGTGCATACAGACTAACACAGCTACCCCTCTGAAAATTATCAGTGGGTCACTTACAAACTGGGGGGATGTATCTAGTGGGGACCTGCAGCACTCAGTTCTGGGCTGCTACTATTCAATATTTTCATTCTTTAAGATGGATTAGAAAGTGCTTATAAAATTTTCAGATGACACCAAGCTGGGAGGGGCTGCAAGCAGTTTGGAGTACAGGATTAGAATTCAAAATGACCTTGACAAATTGGGGAACTGGTTTGAAATGAATAAGATGAAATTCAGTAACAACAAGTGTGAAGTACCGCACTTAGGAAGAAAAAATGAAATGCACAACTACAAAATGGGGAATAACTGGCTAGGAGGTAGTACTGCTAAAACATATCTGGGGTTATATTGGATCACAAATTGAGTATGAGTCAACAATGTGATGCAGTTGCAAAAAAAGGTAAATATCATTCTGGATTGTATTGACAGGAGTGTGATATCTAAGACTTGGGATGTAATTGTGTACTATTTGGCACTGGTGAGACCTCAGCTGAACTCCTGTGTCTAGTTCTGGGAACCACACATTAGGAAAGATGTGGACAAACTGGAGAGAGTCCAGAGGAGAGTAACAAAAATGATAAAAGTTTTAGAAAACCTGACGTATGAGGGAAGGTTAAAAAACTGGGCATGTTTACTCTTGAGAACAGAAGACTGAGCGGTATGATGGTTTTTGGGGCACGAGTTGGAGTGATGACCTCTCAAGGTTCCTTCCAGCCCTCCATCTCTATGATTCTATGATCACTGATGAAAATGTGCTGGAATTAATTTGCAAACTGGATACCATCAGATTAGGCCTAAATAGAGACTGGGAGTGGTTGGATCATTACAAAACCTAAACTTAATTTTCCCAATACTAATTTCTCCCTACTATTACTCACACCTTCTTGTCAACTGTCTGTAATGGGCCACTCTCTTACTACTTCAAAAGTTATTGGTATCTCCCTTGGTATCCTGTTGTTAATTGATTTATCTCATTAGACTGACCTCACACTTGGTAAAGCAACCCCCATCCTTTCATGTATTTATACCTGCTCCTGTATTTTCACTCCATGCATCTGATGAAGTGGGTTCTAACCCATGAAAGCTTATGCCCAAATAAATTTGTTAGTCTCTAAGGTGCCACAAGGACCCCTCGTTATTTAGGTCTAGTATTGATCCCTGCGGACCCCAGCAGAAACACCTCCATTTGATGATAATTCCCCATTGGCAACTACTTTTAAAGATCTTAAAGCTTTTAAAAAATCTTCAGCTGCCTCCATGATGACCCATCACCTCTCACTAAAATCTGTAGGAAAGAAGCTTGTATTTCCATTCCATGAAGTCTGGAACCCATCCTCTCAAAGTCCAAGCCCTGATCTCCTACACATTAAAATGTTTCACTGTTTAGCCCTGTTGCTTTGTATGACCAAATCTGAAAGGTTTTTGTAAGCCAGAGTCATGGGTGAGTCCCAAGGACGAGGCCTAACTCAAATCTAGTGTAGACTGAGGAATCTTAGTGTGAAGGAAAAATGCTGATCTCTTAAGTCTACTTCTGCTGTGAAACTTAACAAAATATTGATTCAGCTTCCAAAAATGAAGCGAGGCGAATACCCACACACTGTGAAAATCTTCAAACCCACAGATCTAGCAGCAACAGCAGCAGCTGCCCACACGACCCTCTGCTATTTAAAGAAATTATGAAACCTTACTTTACAGTAAAGGTTCAACAAAACTGTGGTAAAACCAAGTATTTCTCTATCTTAAAATAACCCCCCTAATCACCAAGAGAATGTGACGATGTTGCAACCTCTAGACTGCTTTGGGGGTTCCGGTTTCCTATATTTGACTACCTTTTTTTTTCTCCGGTCCCAAGAGTGTTTCAATTAAAAAACAACACCAAAATCAATGCTAGGGTGATGAGGGTGATGCAAGCAGATGATGTGTATACAGTATAGATTCTACATTTTATATTGTCAAAGTTTTTCTCCCTCCATCTCTCTCTCTGCGCTCCTTTTCCCAAAATCTTTCCTTGACGGAATGCAAACTCAACACCATTTAAGATGGAGTTCAGTTTCAAATCATGATGCTCAAACATGATGGAAATTTGGTAAAACAAGTTTATAATATCGTGGTGTACACTTAAAAATATCTCTGTACTTTAAGGGGCTGATTTCCAGCTGGGGCTCAGGCACAAACAGGAGTTCAGTTTTCAACAGCTACCATTTGCACTTTGAGTTTGTTGTAGGCACAAAACCAGTAGGCAGATATGCCCTGAATCCCAATCTGGTTACACTGGTAAACTCTGGTTCAGTGCCTTATTTGTCCTGTGGACTGTGTTTTGTAAGAGCCACTGTGGCTCAAATGCTGTAAGGTAAAATTTCAAGGGCTAGACATTTTGAGGAACTGGATAGTTCATAGATTGGCACAAGGTACAGAATTTTTACCCTTTAGGTCAATAGTTCTAATTCAGGCCTAGTCATTATTATCTGCTTGGATGGCAGGCAATACATGAAATGATTTGGGGGTCTCTGTCCAGATCTCAGTGAACACTAAAGCCATCAGAATCATTGGCACCCTTATCGGCAGACTCTGCAGAAAGACCATCGAAAAGTGAATGGGCATGGGAGACTGAACTAGCTTCTCAGGCCTGAAAGTGGTCCCTTTAATTGAGACTTTAGGCAGATGGTCAAGCTCAGTTGGATGCTCAGTTGTCCCACTCAGTGTTAATAATGTTTTCTTTTTTCTTCATTGAATTAGACAAGAAAATACCACTGAAAAGGAACATGAACATAAACATGCTCTCATATCTTCCTCCTGCTCTGCTTTCTATGTACTCAATAAACCCATCATTATTGGGGAAGAAGGCTGCAGCTGTATTTTCACAACCCAAATAAGTGGTCATTGGTACAAGTTTCCAAACCAACCTTTACAAATTAACACTGCTGATCTTAGCAACTGATGGACTTGATAGAAAATCTGGGGGTGAACATCTTTCCTGCTGTGAACGGTACTGAGTTCTCCTGATAATGTGCTGACCACACCAGGTAGAGGAGACCAAAGGCACTTGCCTGGAAGGGATGGAGCCAGCCCTACCCCTCCCCACATATTTTTATTAGCATGATGAGGCCATTCCAGATCACTCCCCACGCTATGGCTCCCATATTAAAGAGACCTCAAATTAGAGTATAACATCCCCATCTCTTTTCTAACCCCACTAGTTATCATAAGCAGTAATTCCTTATTGGGTCAACAATCAACAACAGAATTTGAACTGATTCCCCCCAACACACACACACACACACACACAAAAGTGAATGATATATAAGAACCTGAATCAATCCTGTATGACCTCATGGCTTCTGATTCTGCCATGGCTGTGACCAAAGTCACAGAGTTTGTTATTTTTATGGGCTGTGTGAGTGAATGAGACCCAGTGAGAGTCACTGGGTGAACAAGCAAGCACAAATGTCAACAGCTGAGACAACTTTATTGAGAGTGTTGAGGGAACAGCACCGCAAGACTGTGAAGAACTAAAGAGAATGTGAGTGATGCTCATTAGGAGTTCTGTGCAGAGACACAGGACCAGACTGATGGCAGATGCCTAGCATTTACATTGTTATAATATGTTCAGGACAATCAGTTTGGATGATGGGGAGCGGGTGGTGGTGGTGGTGGAGGAAGGGAAATAAGAATCACCCAAAGGGCCATGTGGGACCTCTAAAATTTGGACGTACACACACGGCCAGTAGGGATTACATATGGAAGAAAGACTCAGATGGTGGACCCCCAGGGTGGCATGAGCTGGCCTTTAAAACTGAAACAAGAAACAAAATACAAACCAAAACAGGAAAAATACCCACTTCTTAAACAGAGCAGACATGTGGCTTTACAAGTGTAAACTGGTTTCTGAAAAACCTGTGACTTCTTGATTTTAGCGATAACTTATTCCCCCAAATTTACCATAATAAAGTTACTGATAACTGCCTGAAACCATATAAGCTACCAACCTCGAATTTTTACCTACCTAAGTCCTGGCTCCGAAGTTGAGAGAAATCAATAGAAAGACTCCTATTGATTCCAGTGCGATCTGGATTCTCACCCTGTTGCCCTCTGACCCTGAATCTGGGGTGGTAAAGCCATTAGAAATGCTATTTCTTCGACACTACCACAACTAAGACTTAGCACTTATGCATTCCATCCATGTTTGAACTAGCTCACCCAACTCTGTCTCCATCACTGTCCACTGAATTTTATTCTGTCATCTCCATGGCTAGTGCTTATCATGGTAGTATTTTATACTCCATCAAATATTGTTTCAAACTACAACTTTCTATGCTATCGAAACAACCACACACTGTTCAGAGAATATTAAAGATCTGGCAGTCTCACTGAAATGAAATCATGCAAGAAAACAGAGTTAAGACTGAAATGATCTTAACTCATGTTTGTGCATAAAAATTGTAAGACAATCTGTACCTTAAGATTCCCACTGTTTGGGAATCTCTGCAAAACTCTAGCATGGCTGCATTAGCTGAGAACTGGCTTCAAAAAGAATTCCTAATTTCTTGGCTTTTGTGTATTTTTAATCAGACCTTTGAAGTGCTCTGAATGCATTTACAGTGATTCACTTCCCTTTCCTTTAGTTTAGCATTCTAAAATTTGTTTAATGGTGTCCAATGAAGATAGCCCAGGGGGAGGATGAGATGACATTGGTGGACCAGTAGATGCCATTCTCCTCTCTAAAGGCTTGTCTTAACTTGCAAGTTAGGCTGCATTAGAAGTTGACCTTGAGGAGTCAGGGTAACTAACAAGGGCCAGCAATCAATGTAGACAGGGGCTGTCATGTAACTTCATGTCAGCTTGTCATGGTGAATGCTATAGTGAATCAAGCTAACTTTACCCCAGTTAAAATTATTATTTGCTAGTGAACACAAGCCCTAAATTAATGCTTAGGAATAACTCAACACTCTGTTAGGGGTACCATGAAGCTGTAGATGACTCCTTTCAGATGAGATACAAAACTAACATCCTGATCACCGGTGGTCATTGAATATCCTGAAGCACCTTTTGCAAGTGTGGGGCCAAAGTCCAATTTGCATAGTTGCAGTCTTCCTCTCTAATCTCCCCCATTTATCTGGACATCTTTTTAATCTCCTGTCCTTTGCTGTGTGCTATTGGGCATTTATTGTGTTCCACCCTAGTGGTGAATTTATTTCAGTGGTACATAAAATAATTCTGGTAATCAACCAAAAACAAAATCCTACCATAAATAAAGAGCTGTAGAATCTAGAGAATGCTCCCTAGTGGACCATAGAAATATAAATATATTGGTGTATAAACCTACCAATAGTGTTTCTTTAAACCTGATGGCATAAGAGGGTCAGTAGAATGATAAGTGGATTAACAGGCTCTCATTGCTTGATCACTAGTTCAACTCCAGCCTGCATCAGCAGTGACCATCTACTGGCTCTAGGTGCTCTCAGTATAGTGCCATGTAGACATATGTCCCTTTCACAATTAGCCACCCTTAATGGCAGCATCATTAGAGAGACCGCTTTGGTATGGATACTGCTCTACCTTTTCCTCCCTACAGGTCATAGTTGATGCACTTTTGCAGGGAAGACTGCATGGCTCCCACCTGTGCTATACCTCTTGTGCGGTTAAGGTTAGGACTGTGGCCGCCAGGGCTGTCAACCCTCCTTTCAGGAGTTCTAAATTCTTACACTATTTTTTTTTTGTAAATAAGGTGATAGATTTTTAACTCTTTAAGAATAAGTGTTGTCTAGAATCCTGAGCTGAGCGCGCATTTGTGTTTCTGCCCAGAGCACTTTTTTGTGTGTGTGACTAAATCGCTAATCTGAAAATTGGGGGGGTTATAATGGAAAGGCTGACAGACCCTAAACTACAGTGGCACTGTTATGCTGAAGAGCATTTTCAACCCATGCAGGCTGAGAAGAATATGATACTTTGGAGTGATTATAGCCACAAGCAATTATATACTTTACATTCAGTTAGGTTGGGGATTTTTTTGTTTTGTTTTGGTGTGTGCTCCATTAAGTAAAAGCTGGGGAGATTTTATTTATGACCAAGTCCAATCAGTTTTCTTCCAACATTCTGATATTTTTCTACATGTTCTATTCCCTGCTTCAAGCACAAGTCAATAAGCAGTGAAAAAGACAAAGAAATATGTTATTTCCACACTAGTCCTCATCTTCAGTTTGGGGCTAGTGCCCAAAAGCAAAGACAACACACCACTGTCACTTCTGCCACGATGCCCACAGAATGCTGCCAGCTGCTGATAACTAGGCAGGTAGCAAGAATAGGTCCTCACTTTCTCTTACCTTGTCTTCCCTCCATACCTCTGTTTGCCTGTTTCGTTCACCTGTTGCATCTGGTCCTATATCTAGACTGTGAACTCTCTGGGACAGGCACTGTATTCTTGTTGTGTGTCAGTACAGGACCTCACAGAATGGGACCCAGGTCCTTGATTGTGGATCCTAGGAGCTGCTGTAATATTAGTAATAACCATCCGCCTAGGCAGAACACCACCTCCTCACCCTGTCACTGAACCAACCAAACCACTTTACTCCCAAAGTTCAGAAACTTTCCAGAAGACCTTGGTGGGGAAAACCACCCTTCTGACAGACTTGGGCATTGATAAGCTTGTGAAACACTAGAATCAGCTGCAGACCCAAACCACTGATGAGGCAGTTGCCAGGTTACCTCTTCACCCATACACTCTGGCAGCTCACCATGATTCTCTGACAAACTATGGAGACTGAATTGTGAGAGCACGGGACTGGAGTGCCCAGGGCACATAAGCTAAATTGCTACAGCACATGAACAGCTCACCTGCATACACAGGCTGCAGCCATAAGGGATGCTAAAGGAATCTTCTTCTCACACACAACTGCATCACCCAAACCAAAGCAGCAGAACTATTCTGTGGAGTAAATTGGCTAACTGACCTGAAATCAACTCAGACATGTACACATGAGCAAGTCCTGCACACTGAAAGACCTCCTATGCTACTTCACAGACAAAATCAAAGGAGAAAGAGGAAGAGGTGAGAAAGAGGTAACCACACCAATCTCAGAAACACACATCCAACCTTCCACCTGGCTTGATGGAATTTGAACTAATATCCCAGAGACAAACCCTGAAACCTCTGAAAAATGTCCCTCCCATGTCCTGGGAGAAGAACTCCTGGCCCTTTTGGCTGCTGAAGTCTTGCAAACAAAACCTAACCCCCATGATGCCAGAGAACATTGTAATGCTTCCTTCAAAGAAGACAAGATACCGATCCTCTAAAAATGTAGCAGACCAACCAGTCCTGAAGAACTCTACACTTAATGCCAAATCACCTAGCCAGAGACCCCTCAATTGCCAACTCCCCTCTTCTTGCCAAAGTCATCAAGAAGTCAATAGCTTCCAAGCTCTATCAGCATCTACCCTCTGCCAACATCTTGGATCCTGCACAAGCAGGTGTCAAAGGAGCCCATGACACAAAAATGGGCTTGCTGTTACTGTTACCCTATACGTTTTAATCTTGGACAGGAAACAAACCTCTATGCTGAAAGTGCTAGATCTCTCTGCAGCCTTCAGCACTGTTGATCATAAACCTGAGTTCCTGCAGCAGTAGAATATCCTTGTCATGGACTTGTGCATCAGAATTTAAGCTTTCATTAAAATAATTTTTCCTTACATTTTAGGTTACAAAGAAAACCTCAAAAACACGAATCACGTGTAAACTGACACATTCATGTCTTCCAGGGTGTTCAGAGATCCTGAAAGAATAGCTCTGAGTGGTGTGAACTGTCCCATGCACCTTGCGGAGTGTTTGATCTGACACCTCGAGAAAAACTCCACCAAGCTTTTAATGGTTTGGGACCTGGCTACTTCAGAGACCACTGGGTATCTAGCTGGTGAATCTGGCCCACATGCTCAGGGTTCAGCTGATCGCCATATCTGGGGTCGGGAAGGAATTTTCCTCCAGGGCAGATTGGAAGAGGCCCTGGGGGTTTTTCGCCTTCCTCTGTAGCGTGGGACATGAGTCACTTGCTGGAGGATTCTCTGCACCTTGAAGTCTTTAAACCATGATTTGATGACTTCAATAGCTCAGACATAGGTGAGGTTTTTCAGGAGTGGGTGGGTGAGATTCTGTGGCCTGCGTTGTGCAGGAGGTCAGACTAGATGATCATAATGGTCCCTTCTGACCTTAATATCTATGAGTCTATAACCCTTCAAGACAGCACAATTCCACGAGGATGATGTAGTTGGAGAGTCACAGAGTTACATTATCAGGCACATGGGGAACAGCATTCTCTGTTGTGGGATCCTGACTATGGAACTACTTGCTGGAAGAAAACAGACTATACCCAAGCCTGAAGACATCCCTCTGCCATAAAGTCTTTCCCCACAGAGGACAGTTATAATGAAAAACAAACAAACAAACAAACTCCCTCCAGCTGTAAATTCACACTCCCCTGTAAGCAGAAGGAACAGAGAAACAAACAAACCATGTGATAGGAGCCTTATAAACAAATACCTAAGAAGAAATAAATCAAACAATTAACTACAATAACTTCCTCGTAAACCATATGTAATAAACCCTTGCTGAAGATGGCCGACAGCATCTGTAAGGTCAAAATCTCTTCTAAGTTACAAAAATGAAATGGAGTACTTGTGGCACCTTAGAGACTAACAAATTTATTTGAGCATAAGCATCGGATGCATCCTATGAAGTGAGCTGTAGCTCACGAAAGCTTATGCTCAAATAAATTGGTTAGTCTCGAAGGTGCCACAAGTACTCCTTTTCTTTTTGCGAATACAGACAAACACGATTGCTACTCTGAAACCTGTCAAAAATGAAATGCTTACTGACTACATACTATACCCATACTATCTGGATGAAGAAAACAAATTTCCATTGAAAACATTTGGCCTTGGAACATGAAATCAAACAATTTAAAGTGGCTCACAAGCTCGCACACAACTTCAAACTCCTGATGCCCTCAAGTTACCATTGACAAAATACAGACTTGAGAAACTGAGAATAATGAAACAATTCAAAACAGTGGAGCAGGTCACTGGAGCAGTTACATGCAAGAGAACTTTCAAATTGGAGAGGGTTACAGAATCACAGGGCCAGATTCTGACCTCAGTTACCCTGGTGTAAACCTGCAGGAACACCATTAAGGTCAGTGGTGATGCACTGCTGTAAATTCAGAATAACTGAGATCAGAATCTGGTCCACGTTCCAAAATAATGAATTACCCCTTCCCCCCCATGTTCAGAGTTGCAGGACTGGAACTAAATAACAGCCACTGTTTATAACACTGAAATGGCATAATGAGAAATGACCGAGTTCTAGAGCTTCCCACAAATTTGGGTAAAAGAAACATCTCAGTTATAAAACATAAACCTCTCCAGTTTTATTGACAGAGATGGAAAGTATCAGATAATGAAAATTGCTAAATTCAGTCTCTGATTAGCAATTAAGCACTTATACAGGGGTAAGCCTCTGGGCAACAATGACCTTACCATTGATTTAGTATAAAACCTTCTCACATAAATTAGCTGCCCCATGATTTCAGTGCTTCAATATGCCCTTGTCAAAGGGGTTCTTGCAGAGTTCTGTGCAGCAACTGGCAATGACTTCTCTTATTTGGAAAGCTGGCAGAAATCCAAATGACTATGGACTCTCTAAACTATTCCATTACTGAACCATATTACACTATTAAAAGCTGAGCTGGAGCATAGGGTGTACAGATTGGCAAGCTGTTATGTTCTTTGTGGACTGTATTCCTGACCACATGGTCCCACTAGTTCATGTAGTTTGTGCTTGTGTGTACAGAAGAGGTAACAAATGTGAAATCATGGCCAGATTCCAGTCTCACTTATGCCAGTGTAAATCTGAAAGAAATCCCTTGACTTTAGTGATGATGAAGTCAATGGAGCTCCTTTGGATTTACACCAGTGCATCTGAGATAAGAATATGTCCCTTTGACTTTAATCTGTCCCTTTGACTTTAATTCAAATAGCATATGCTTCCTGTTTTTCAAGCATAAACAATGTGCATAGCTCATGAGTGGACTGCTTTCAACTTTTCAGCTTCTTTTGTATACCTTGGGCTTGATTCCAGCCTCTCTTATACCAGTGTAACTACACTGACCTCAGCAGAGTCCCTCCTGATTTATACTGCTGAAAGTGAGATAAGAATCAGGCATTTTCAATATGAAAGGGATTATATAAAACCAAATACCTATTCATTTTACTGACCCATCATTCTCACTGAAAGCTGAAAAAATTCAAGCCTGATTCTACCAGGACTATCACTTCTCCCATACATAGTGTTCTGTTTACAGACCTTTGAACATACTTGACAATATCTAGGAGTTGTTTCCCCTCCACCTCCTTCCACAAATATAAAGCTGCAATTGGAAGTCCAGGTCTTGGGAGGGAGTTCTGTTTTTTATCAGATGGTAATGATGAGTACATCATGAAATAATTTAATAGCTCTCATTAAATGCATTGCTGGATAGCAGGCTTGATTTATGAACAGTATGCCATGGTTATAAATAAGCTTAACTTTGCTTGTAACACAGCTGGTCAAGAAAATTAATGTTTTGTTTTCCATAACCTTTGTACTCTCCCTTCCTCTGCTACTATGGCAAAGCTCAAGGCGTGTAACATGATCATTCTCTGAAAGACAACATACATCTGAATGCTTCTTACAAGCAAAATGTAACGTTAGGTATTCATCGTTCAAAAAAGTCAGAATGCACATCTTCCTTATAGTTTCTCTTTTTAAAAACTGACTTACTTCCAGACCTGCCACTTCTGCACATATGCTGGTGGGGTCACTAAAGCAGCATTTCCTGGCACGTTCAGTACCACTAAAGACTGATATTTAGCTCTGGCAAACTTTGAAATATTTTTATAACATTTCAGTAAAGGACTTGTCTCTATTTATCCTTCTTCTTTTTTTAGCTCAGGGAAGTAGAACAAAACGCACTCCACACTGGATTTAATGTCCATCTTCCCAAATAAGAATAAAGGAAATAGGACACAGTTATGGTACAATATAGTGGTCTGAGACACTTTTTAGTGCTTACATTCATTATGGTGCCTAATCCTAGGCACATACTTGCTAAGTTGGATAATGTTTTTCCAATAGATCTTTTTACTCACAGCACAAGGTGTGCATTGTACGTGTAATTCAGCAAGGGAAAAAAATTTAACTTTCAGGGGTAGACCGATGTAGGTGGTGCTTAGGAGAGGGACGATTTAAATATGGCTGAAGGGAATGACTCTGATCATATGTTTAACAGCTGGAATGTATGGGCATGATCATTTTATAACCCCTGCAATTTCACTTATGGGACTAAACAGTTGTATATTGTTGTTATGCAGCATTGCAAAAGTCGCTACATTCTTCCTTAGAGGTAGCTGCATTTCAGTGAGGGGTGAAGTGACCTTAAATGCAAAGCTTGTAAAATGGTTTTGGAGCTTTTTAGATGAAAAGTACTGTGCAACCAATTTATGAAATAATTATTACAAAAATAACCTGCTTGCTTATTCAATTACATTCCCTCTGCAAGTCAACTGGATAAAGTTCTCTTTTTCACTGTCAATCCATATGATTATGTAGTGTTAATGTGAACTACTAGACAGCACCAGAGCTGGCTGCATTTCAACAGTGTGGGAAGTGATTCTTGTTATTATATTACTATTATTATGCCACCCACTGATACATTCCTACAAGAGCGGTAAATAATATAATCTTTTACAAATGTTTTGCAAGAATGTATTTGTTTAAAGAACACAGAACTCAGAACAATATGCAAAACTGAATAACAACATACAAACTGCATTAAAGCTGAGGTACATGTAAGAAAACTCTTCTGCGTGAATAATAAATGTTCTGTGAGGAAGGGTACGAACATCAGTCCAGCAGGGATGAGGCCTGGAGGGCATCACCGTTCCAGAGGTCAGCCAGGGAGATGAGGGAAGAGGACCTTTGGAAAAGAAGAAGCCCACAATACACAACAGCAATAGGGAGGGGAAGGAGGAAAGTGCATAACAGAATAACAATGTGTGTGTGAAGTGGGGAAGGGTTAAAGCAGACTTCGCCACACAATAGTGTTGGATCCAGGGAAGGAAGGAGACCTCACAAAAAACACAGTAATGGGGGCAAGAAGGCCCACAACATTACAGCATTGAGGGAGAAGAAAGGAGGGCCATCAGATACTTGAGCAAGGAAGGAAAGAAACCCCATAGCAACTAGTACTTGGTGACATCTCACTACACAACACTTGGAGGGAGAAGGAAGGGGGCCACCGTGATGTTATGGTAATTGAGGGAGAAAAGAGACCTTTCCACAACACAGTGTCAGTCAGGAAAGAGGAAGCTCCCCACAACACTAGTGGTAGAGTAGGTGTCCCATACCCCCCCAAGCGTTTATATGAACAAAGGCAATTGGCCTAGAGAACAAGGTGTCAAGCCTATTTATTTTCCCACCACCTGGGTTGACTTTACTTTGATGAAGGGCTGCTGGGAAAGGGTTTTGATGGTCCCAAGAATGGGGAGCAGTGGAATACAGGAGGTGAAGAACTGTTTGAATATGTCCTCCCTCTCCTGGCTGCTCCTCAGATTGCATCTCGGTGCTTCCGTAGTAGGCTAGCTTTTCTACTTCATAGGGCACCCTGCTGAAGACCTGTGGTCTTCCTCTTGTTATGACTTTTTCCAGCCCTTAGGCCGATCACCCTTGACATCGTGGTTGCTTTATTATTTTTAAGCATGCAAATTTTGCACACATTAAGATCAGATACAGGTTCTAAATGCCTGGGTAGGTTTCATCAGTTCGTGTTCCATTTAGCAACCTCACCTCCCTCGGCAAACACTAACATTGAAAACAAATGGCCACATCCTCAGTGGATATCAGTAGCTAGGTTGATTTATGCTGGTTGAGGGCAGACAGCTATGACTGTAAGATCTTTTGGGCAGAGATCATCTCGTTCTACATTTGCACAGCACCTAACACAAAGGGGTACTGGTCCATGACTAGGGCTCCTCGGTGCTACAGCAATACTAATAAATAATAATATATCAATTTACACCAGCCTAGGGGAGGTGCTGTGCTGATTTATAACCGCTGAGGATCCGGCCAGATTCTATGAGAATTTGATTGGCTGGTTCCTGACTTTGCAGTGATTGAACCCAAGTTCAGTATTTTCAGTGATTTAATATTTTAAACAAAACTGCCTGAATTCTGTGTTTCCCAAAAGGCAACATTATTATTGATGATATTTATGTTCCCTACGGTAATAATATTCTTCAGTAAATGAGAAACAGATGGAAATCTTGGAGTCACCTGGGCTTGATTAAAACGCGTCAGAGCATACTCTATAATAATGGGGCTTTTTAAATCTGTGCTGTAGGCAGCACCATCTCTAGGAGAAAATTTCTGGAACCTGAGTGGTGGTGGGGGTTCCAGGTTTCCTCTCTCCAAGATTTCCAAATCAGGCAGAATCAGGCCATGTGTCAGAAGCTGATTGTTTTTCTGGCGATGGAAACTCAGCCTGGCCTGTGAAAATCAGTCTGTTTTGTGCACCATCACTAGTAACAAAGATTCTGCAATCAGACCTCAGCTGACAATGCATAAGTCAGGACAGAATGCGGCTCACTTTCCCAGAGCTTTCCCTGGCTCAGCAGTGCTAAGGAGTAAAACCTGGTGTCTGTCAGTAACATGAGTACTTGTGACACAGAGAGCTATGATCTCCTCTCAGTCCTTGTGCAGAATCCAGTTGATAAGTGGGATTTTCAAGTGTATATGTTATTTCAGAGGACAAATCCCATTGACTTTCCCACCTGACACCAACATGAGTTCAACAAGCAGGACAGATCCCAGGCTGTTGCGCATAGGGAATAGATAGTAAGAAGGTGCCATTTTTCTGTTTCTAATGTTTTAATGTGTCTTTGAGCCTGTCTGTAGTGTTGTAAAGATGATAATAAGGAACTGAGAGAGCCAGTTTGATGCATGTGTATATACTCATATTTCACATACATTATCGCACCAAGATTTAAAATCAAACATGAAGATCCAATTTCCATTTAGTACAGCTCATCACAGTTTCTCTTGAACATCATTCACTGACTTCATCAGGGTCATTTCTACCTCTTTTACTACATACTATAGTACCCCTTTTCTACTGACTTTTCTACTTACTTTACAATATTTATTTTCTGGTTGCAACCTAGACTTCACCTTTACATAGTCAATCATTTTTTGAATATGTACATAATATATTAAGTAACAAAATCACGTATGATGTGATCCTTGGAAGCTACCAGTCAAAACACGGGAACACAGAGAACAAAATGATTGTGAAAACCATGTCTAAACACTGCAGGGAATATGGAAATGGCTAATCTCTGTTAGGACTAACTTTTTTTTTTTAAGTGTTACTCTACCATTAAACAAGCTCTTTTGTTTATATTACCATGACTGAAAAATATCTGCAACAGTCACTTAACCAGAGCTAGAAGCACAAAGTGGAACATTCTCACCAACCACCTGGAACACTAAGGCATTCTACAGTGAATTGCTGTATTTTTATCCACCTAAGAGTTCAGTCCTGTATTCCTTATTCGGGCTACCCTCACGTGAAAGTCAATGGGCCAAATATTGAAGTCCTTATTCAGGTGTTACCCAGGATAGCTCCTATAGTTCAGCTTCCTCCCTTGGTTGATAATGTTGAGCAAGAATTGAGTGAAAGCTAGGGAAGGACTTGAGGATTTGGCCCAGGAGAGACTGCAGGATCTGACCCTAGATTTTCATAGACAGTCATAATGTTACTATTGCTGTGTGCATCTTCGAGGCATTAACTTAGTGCATGGACACACAATTTGGATCAAAATGGCTCCAGTGGTGACCCCTAGTTTTCTTACTTGGTTTGTTCACATTTGTAGAACCATATCACCAAGAAATGTGAAGTAATAATATTTTGGCATGCAAGTATCACTGATTTAAAAATCTGGAATTTAGTTATTAATCCAAAGAAATGGAGCAGAGAAACAAGTAATACAGTAACTGCTGTATTATATCATTATTACGTACTGGAATTGCTAATATAAAATAAACAAGGAATTTATTCTCCAACAGATATTGGGCTGTTGTAAATAAGATCCTGAAAACACTGTCATGATTACGTGCACACACAGAGAGAGCATATATGTTAATTATGGATGGCTGTTTCTTTCTATATGAACAGATTTCACATTAAGATCTTTCCCCTTTAAACGATATATAAACGAGGAAGACAATTCATCTCAATAGAACAAATTTATTCCTGGTTTATTGCCTTTGTAGTCAATGGAGTTATACCACGGCTAGATTTAACCCAATGACTCTAGCTTGTCTTTCCTGCTGGTTCCCATCTCTATAATTAACTTTTACTGTAGTTTCTTGCTATTTATTTATGTAGAGAAGTATTAATATCGCTGCGATCATTAGCATCATGGTTTCCCTCAAGCTATCTGACTTCAGCTGATTCCATGGCTTGTGGATCATCTGAGCTCTTTTTTGGCACAAATCGATGACTATTTTAATCTCCCAAGACAAAACTCTCGTTTTCTTTTCGATGCCTCTGGTTTCTTGCAAAACAACAGATTTTCCTAGGTGTGGCTGTCTACTGTTAAGGTTGCCAGATGCTTTCCATTATAGGGTCATATTTACAATTGCTTACAACTTTGCCAAAATATAACCATGCAAAAACAAAGAGGAGTCCAGTGGCACCTTACAGACGAACAGATTTATTTGGGCATAAGCTTTCGGGGGTAAAACCCCCCACTTCTTCAGATGCAACCATGCATATAACCATATCCAACCATGCATATAACCATGCAGATCTTTAGATGCAACCATGCAGAAATTTTCCATGCCGGGCGTCTGAATGAGGCTGATTTTTTGGTTTAGCTGTTTCCAAGAACAAGGCTAGGAAAAAATATGTTGTGTTGCCCATGTTAAAAAATCCTGATAACCTTTTCTTTAAGAAATGCTAGTGACCCCAGGCTCTGGAGGAGGAACATGAAATTTGGCCTGGATGTTTCTTTATTTTAGGAATGTATCTTTTGCTGTTCCTGTAAAAATCCATCCAAATTTAGCCAAATTATAAGCCATTGAAAAAAATCTCAGTTTGCACATGCTCAGAAGAGACTTACAGTTTAGCAGCTAAAATCTCCCAAGATTCTGTCATAATTGAGGCTCCATCCCCTCACAGATCCTAGTGCTGACCAGACTGAACATGCACTAGGCTCCAGTCCAGGGCTAAAAGGGGGAAGCTGGACTTTCCCTGTACTGGCTATTGTGGGCCAGGCTGGGGCTGGGCACAGAAACTGAGCCTGTCTCTCCTGTGCTCTCAATGACCTGCCCCCCAGGCAAACACCCAGGCAGCATACAAGAACAAGACATCTGATTTGAAAGCAGAGGGGACAAGAGACAGATCAGGAGGGAGGGAAAGGAGAAGATTGGGAGAAAAAGCCTAGTGAAACTGGGATTGGAGTGTGGGGGTAGAGAAACTTGACTGGGAGTAGCAGGACACTGGGAGCTGACTGGTCAAAGAGCCTGGGACTGGAAGCTGGTTGGGAGGAATGGCGGTGACTGACTGGTCAAGGAGACCGAGACTGGAAAGCAGGGGTGGGGAAGGAAGGCTGGGACTGATAGGCAAGAAGACAGGGACTGGAAGCCACTGAGGGAAATGAAGGTGGGTTCGTGGGAGTGAGCAGGAGCCAGCTGTGGGGGAAATACTGCAACTGCTCATGGAGTTGGGGCAGGGGAAGAGACTGGGACTGGCTGGACAAGGAGACTGGCATTGGAAACCACTAGGGGACACTCCATCCGGTTAACAGTTTGCTTTTTTTAAAAAAGTTTGCTATATCTCCCCAGGCCATTGTGGGCAGGGAGCACTGACGCAAGAACATGCTCAGTCCTGTGGGGAAGGTAGCACCTCACAACTTTGAACAGAAGCTACTCTAGTAGCTTGAGAAGCTAGCTATGGTGAGGTCCAGTGGAGACTCATCCAGTCAGAAGACAAGAAGAGTGTTGCTGTGACATTTGGCCTTGAGAATAATGGTATGAAGCAGGTAGAATTGGTGGGATCCTCAGGTTTTGACAGATACACAGAGACCAATCCAGGGAAACAAAGGGCTGCCTCTGCCACAGATTTCCTGTGTGACTTTGGGCAAGTTACTTAATCTCTCTGGATGAACTCCTTGTCCTATTGAAGACACTGGGAGTTTTAGCACTGACTTCAACAGTGTCAGGTCCCCATCTGTAAAACAGGGACAACAGATGATTCTTTTCTCTCACACTTTGTTTGTTTATCTATTTAGATTTTAAGTTCTTCACATACAGTGCCTAACAATTTTGGTTGGGGCCTGTAAGAACCACTGCAATAAAAGGAAAGAGCAATAATAATTCAGGGACCGTGCGGTATGGATACAACAATGAAATTAGCATATTTGTCTACAGTACACAGTATATGGGCCAAATTCTGATTTCTGCTACTTGGGAGGAATTCCCTTTGACTTCTGTGAGAACTTAACCATTGCAGCTGAAAGCAGAATTTAGTCCTGTGTGTATATGTTTCTTATATAAACAAAGCAGGAAGGAAAAGGGGTCTTAGATAATCATCACAAAAATGGTCTTGACATTTTTAACACTGCTGCCAAGAATAAAACTGACAAAGCCTTAGACTCTGGGCTATACCTGAAAGCTTACTCTTTCCTGCACTACCGCCAGATTCAATGCAGATTTGTTTGTTTGCATATGAGTGTATCTTATCCTCTTCTGTCACAAAAAGTTTAATTTAAAAGGTGTATGGAAAGGGGAAGTCAGAACGGTCATCAAACTGTCCCTGACATGATCGGCCTACGATTGGCATCTAACCGCTGTATTGACACAGACAGGGCAGCCCAGTGGATAGAGTACTAGACTTAGAGTCAGAAGATCTGTTTTTTACCCCTGGCTCTACTACTGACTGACTGTGACTGGGTACAAATCAGCTATTCTATAACTCAGTTTCACAGAGTGTCAAATGAGACACTACTTGACTTTGTAAAGCACTTAGGGATTTATGAATGAAAATTGCTACATAAGTGCTAAATATTTTTATCTAACTATGTTGCTCATTTTAGATCAAAATTTACCTTTGTCCCACTTGGACATCATTATCATAGCTCAATAGTAATTCAGAATATTGCTATGAAGTGTTAGGATTATTATTCTGTAGATGGTCAGTTTTGCTGCTAATGGATATCTGCTGGCTGCTCAGACAGACCACTGCTTTAGTTGTCTTAATAAATGAATCACCACAAATGACTACCTTGTAAAGAGTTAAAACTGTGTCTTAACTTCAGCTAATGTTCAAGCTTTCAGTTAAAATAAATTATTCACCATCATCATCTGGGCTACATTTCGAATAGTCCTTTCTGCTGAACATTCTCTGTCCTTACATCAGTCACACAGAGTCTAGAGGAAGAGAAAGGGGGTAAAGCATGCACAATATATACAACAAAGACAAGGCTGCTTTCTGTTAATTGCTATGAAACATGTGTTGCCCAAGGCAAAATGGAGATCAGTAGTGTCAATTATGTTACAAAAGAGTACAGCAAACAGAAATAATGCACTGACTTATGAAACAGATGTAGCTGCCTATTTATTATCTAACAGAATCATTTGCCATAATTCACCTTCTACCCTCAGTAGTGTTAGGTCTCTTTCACTATCAACGAACCCACCAATCGGTGCAAGAAACATTCCAGGTCTCCAGTTCCATGAGATGTAGAAACAGATTCTCCATCAGAGTTGAGAAGATGCTGTAAATAAATAACTGAACAATGAGGGGCCTCTGGCACATGCTCTTAGGAATCAAAAGAGCCAGAGAAAAATAATCTCACACAGATCAGGCTGCAGCATTTAATAATACCCGCCAATCTGCCTATTCATTGGTCTGTCTAAATGACGCACCAAATATGGAAAACAAATGCAAGAGAGCCTGCTTACAGTGAACTTGGAGGATACCGAAACTCAGTTTAACATGAAATAGACCCTCCTGATTCAGTGCCTTGTAATGTCTGGTTGTTGTGAACTGCATGCTTAGAAACATAAATCTAGTGGTCTGCTCGAGTATGTTGGCTGTGCACCGGGGATGAAGACTATTCCCCACTGGCTGTACAGTGGGATGGGGCTGCTTCATGGAGGCTGCTCTAGTCTGGTGGCTCAAATAGTTTTTATGACCGTCCCCTCCCCTCCCTGGTGAAGCTGGAGTGGGGTAGCAGGACCAGAGGTTCTGTGCAACAGATGATTTTCTGACCCCCTTCCATCTCTGCCCAGCCCTGGATTATGTAAGATCATGAGGCCTTGAAGAACTCTCCAGGCAAGTGATGCTCACTATTTCAAACCCATTCCTCCTCTCTTTGTGGGTTCTTTAGCCAGATATCCCTCAGCACCCATGGAAGAGAGGGTAGGTTTGCTATACTGAAGTGGGTAAGAACAAGATGGTGCTCCTATAAGAAAGGCTCATCTCATAGCTGGAGAAAGAAGAAGTCATCCCTAAAGGAATCTGCCAGTGTGAAGCCAGGTGAGTTTTCTGTTCTTCTTGCTTTTGAGTAGAAGAGTTATTTGCACTCGAGTGTTCTCCATATGTGGCTTGCAACAGGGATTCAGTTTAACTGAATGAGGAGGTGCTAACTGTATGGTAACACTAGCTGCAGCCCAAAGGATGGAGAAGGTACAGGGATGTGGGAGATCTTCAGCCTAGTCAAGTATGAGCAGAATGCCAGCCTCGCAGATAACTAATGCCTCACAAGCAGAGCTCCTAGTGACCGAGAGCACAGGAGTCTTCTCTTTCTTTCAAGTGTGCCTGAGCAGTTGGAGCAGTTGGGTCCTACTAGGAGTTGTTCTGCATCGCCAGAGTGCAGAGATGTTCTGGCTACATAGCCCCTTCTCCTGGAACACCCTCCATGCTGGGGAAGCCAGGGACAGGGGGCACAGAGCAAGAGGAATATTCAGGCCACCAGATCAGCACAAAGGAGATGGCAGGAGGTGCCAAGATCTGACTTGGATTAACACCTAAAATCTTGTTAATCAGCAAGGCAGCACACTTTAAGGGTGACGATGAGTGACAATATACCATTAAAGTGGAAGTATATGTTCTGGCTCGCTGTCATAACAAACCCAGTAAGGTCATTTTTATTCCACTTGACAGAATATGGCTAAGTGGGAAAACACTGTGGTCAATAAATAGCATTGTTGAAAATGAAGTGGCTTGCAAATAAAATAGATTAACCCTTCAACTAAAAGCTAACATTAAGAAAGCTCCATTTAAAGTATCTTGAATATTGTCTGCGGAAGACGCATCATATAGCATGGGGAATGGCAGTATTAGCATCTTAACCTTGCCAGCAGAGCGGTGGTTTCTGTGACTGGGGCACATATCCACAGGAAATGGTCTGACTCCACCAAACTCAATGATCAACAGAGAGTAAGTGTGTTTGGTCACTACCGAGTTGGGGCCTGGCCCTGCCAGCTAGTGAGCACCCAGAGCTCAGCACCCTGCAGATGTTCAGCAGCTTGCAGGATCGGGGCCTGAATGAGCATGGATTTGAACTAGTGACTTAGAACTAAAAAGCAGCGTTGTCTGTTGCTGAGAGTAGCAGCACTGACCATGCTGCAGTGAGGACTACAGAGGTGTGAACTGCAGCATGCACCAAAAGGTTGCGCTCTATCTGCCCCATGTGGATCACAATATCTGGTGATACCCAAGACACTCGAAAGAGGTAAGCAGTGAGAGGGCAGGCAGTGCAGCCTAGTAGGTAGGCACTGGATTGAGACTCAAGAGATCTGGGTTTGCCACTGGCCTGCCGGGTGATCTTGGGCAAGTCACTTCGCTTCCCTGTGCCACAATTTTCCCATCTGTAAAATGGGGATACTGACCTCCTTTCTACTGAAAAACATTATACGGGAGCTAGATATTACAATATTACCTGGAGGAAATATGCTGTCTCAGTGACAGGGAGGAGAAAGGATACTTGCTCTAGAAATGTAACAAATTGCTTAATGCACTGGAACTACAGGAGTTGTACTTCCCTAGAAGAACTTCTGCCAAATATAGGACTAGATATGTCATAAGTCACTACAGTAGTGAAAGTTCCCCAGGAGGGGAGCCTTCAGACCTCTTGTGAGAGACAGACTGCAGAACAGGAAGCAGTACCTCTCCTGGAGCATTCACTGGGGGCAACCCCCTCTGCAGTGCCCCCCAGTTCTGGCTGCACTCAGCAGGGACTAAATGAGGGTGCTGTCATGAATCACGTTAGTGTTAACTGTTTGCATGAGTCAGCATGAGGGTGATGAACACATATGTGAATGCACGTGAGAAAGTTAGTTGTGTGAACTGTGAGATGCTGGGATGTGCAGGACATGGAGCAACCTGCGTTCTACTAAAAACTAGTACGAGTCAGCCTACAAGTGGGTGTGCGTGGGTGCAAACAAATACAAATGCAGGAGTGTTAAACTGTCCTGGTTGACATGACACATACGATACACGCGTGCTCAGATCTAATCAGGGCATCAGGAAAGCCAGTTAGCCATAAGAAGAAGGAAGAATGAGATCCAGAGCTGACACTACTTCATGCAGATGTCATGAGAGTTCCTTCATTAATGGGTGAAATGTACTCCAGCAGAGGGATGTCACAAGTGCTAAACACCACTTACTGCCTATTTTGAGGGCTTAAATGGGACTTCAGAGGTGCATAGGTCTTCTGTAGAGGGGTGAATTTCACTCTTCTGCTTGTAAAGCTGTTTGAGATCCTTGCATGAGAGACACTAGAAGCACCAAAGGTTATTACTACTATTAAAATTATTCTATTACCAGTCCCTTGAGTCACCCAGCCCCCTCTTTACTGCTCTGTGAAAAGGCTAAAATGCCAAAGTAATCATCCTGGCAGGAAGTCCAGCAATGTAAAAATAATACCCTTTCCAAGCAAACAAACAAAAAAACCCACAACCCTTTGAAGACTGGTTTGAAAAGCAAATGATATATTGCTTACAAACAACTTGGCTCATAAATCAGAAGCTACACAACACACAGGGCTCCTTCCAGAGTGCTGTTCCCCTGCTTAGTTGAGTTGATGCAGGTCAACTCTTAGTTGTACTACTTACTTCTTCAAAGGCTGAAGAAAGTAGCAAGTATTTTTTAGTCCTGCTCAATGCTAACCTGGGCAGGGAAGACAAAAACAAACAAAACCCAACAACAACAACTCGGGTTTCACCAAATGCAAGGGCCTTATCAATATTTAAGGCAAGACTAGTGCAGAGCAATTTGTTTTGTTTGGAAACACCCTGGCAGTGTTTGCATTAAGAATGCATGGTGTCTAATATGGAACATGTGTTCGGTGAGGATAATAAAACACTTGAGCTGGGACGTCAGGAGAGCTGAGCCACCTCCTCCTTTCTGCTGCCTGGAAATTGCTTTATAGTTTATTACTTTAAGTGATAGAACATGATAAAACAGGTGGGCCTGGCACATTAGGATGTTTCACACCAGCCATCTGTCCAGAGAATGTACACATCAAGGGGAAAAATGTGTGAAAACCACCAGCAGTAATGCAGGCAGGCAGGATTCTTAAACATCAGCAAAACTGGGGCCTAATCCAAAGCCCATTGAAATCAATGGGAGGCTTTCCTTTGACTTCAGTAGGCTTTGGATGTGGCTCTAGATTTCTCTCAAACAAAAGCTAACTATAAATTAGTTTTCTTATTAATGTTCAGGATTATACAGTGCAATACGTGACAGCGTGTCATGTAATGTGCAGAAAAAGTCTGGGAGCTTTGCTCAGGGAGTCCTGCAGACTTTTTGGGGGGATGGGGGGGCAATCTGTTTGAGACCTTAGGCTAGACAGAGACAGTCTGCTCAGGCAGAAGTTGATCATGACTCTGAGGCCTGGTCTATACTTAAACTTAGTTTGACCTAACCCCAACTGTAGACACAGCTAGGTCAACAGAAGAATTCTGTGACACTGTAGTGTCGACACGACAACGACGGAAGGTGTTTTTCCTTTGCCATAGTAAACCCACCCCCTTGAGTGGTGGTCGCAAGGTTGACGGAAGAATTCTTCAGTCGATCTGGCTGCGCCTACAATGAGGGTTAGGCTGACCTACCTATGTTGCACAGGGCATGAAATGTTTCACAGGCCTGAGCAATAGCTAGATTAACCTAATTTTTAGGTGTGGACCAGGCCTAAGGCAGAGTGTTCTACTTCAACCCTCAACTAGACCTACCTCACTGCCAGTTCTGAGAGAACAGCCGTTCCCCAGTAAACAGCCAATATCCCCAATGAAAGATATTACTTCACCCACCTTGTCTCTCTAGCCATTCCCCTGGCAGTTCTCCTGCCCTACATAAGTGGGATCATATAGAACAGGGGTCAGCAACCTTTCAGAAGTGGTGTGCCGAGTCTTCGTTTATTCACTCTAATTTAAGGTTTTGCATGCCAGTAATACATTTTAATGTTTTTAGAAGGTCTCTTTCTATAAGTCTACAATATATAACTAAACTATTGTACGTAAAGTAAATAAGGTTTTTAAAATGTTTAAGAAGTTTCATTTAAAATTAAATTAAAATGCAGATCTTATCAGTTTAGTGTGATCCTTGCCCTTGCTTTTCTTTGCTGAGTTTTCCAATGTCTGGCACATATTTGTATACTTTAAGCTGCACACAAGCTTCTGAGTGATCAGTTGTTAACCGGCTCCGAGAGGGACAGAGGACAGATTTCATGTGTGAAAATATCTGTTCACACAGGTACGTGGATCCAAATGCTGAAAGCACTGCAAATGCAATTTTCTTCAAACAGTTAAATTTCACTGGCAGGGACGTCCAGCAGGTCAGAACAGAGGCCCCATGATCTCTGTCAGTTGCTTCAAGTGCACTCTGCAGATCTCCAAACTTTGATGCCCACAATTCTGAGCTTTTTAACTGAACGAGCTGCATTTCAAAATCTTCAGCACCCATCCACTGAAATACAGACAAATCCAAGTCGCTTTTGTTGAACTTTTCAGGTTTAATTAGAAAAGAAAGCATTGGGCCAAATCACTGGAAATTTTGAAATCTGTCAGAAAATTCTGATTCCAGTTCTTGCATGTACATTCTAATCTCAATGTCAAATGCCATGCCCTGTTCCACGTGGTGTGATAGTGATGTAAGCAGCAAATCAGGACTTAAAAATATCCCAGTACAGTGGCGCTGGAACAATTTTTAAGGTGGGGGTGCTGAGCTGTGCCCCCTCTTGCCCCTGTCTGCATCCCTCACTGCCCCAGGCTGGGGTCATTGGGCCACAGCTGGGGGTGGCTGCAGAGCCCCGGGTCGGCAGCCAGGACCCTAGGCCAGCAGCAGAGCCCCCCGGACTGGTGGCCGGGACCCAGGGCCGGCAGCAGGCTGAGTGGGGCTGGCGGACAGAACCGACCCGGGGCTGGCAGCGGGTTGAGCGGGGCTGACGGACAGAACCCCAGCTGGCAATGGGCCGGCGGCCGGTTACCCCAGGCCAGCAGCGGAGCCCCCGGGACTGGTGGACAGGACCCGGGCAGCGTGAGTGCCACTGAAAATCAGCTTGCGTGCCGCCTTCGGCACGCGTGCCATAGGTTGCCTACCCCTGCTGTAGAGAGTATTGGAGCAAGTTTTGTGTCTTCTATGATTTACAAGTACTAAATACAGAGATATATTTAAAAGTTTGCATTTACTCTCCAGTGATTTCTTTTTAAATTTATGAGGCAAAGCCCTGAACATGTGACATTTGCAACTAAAAAATTGCTCTTAGTTTAGCTGCAGTGCTTTGAATAAGCTTTAACATCAGTCATACCTAAACTACTGTACACAGGATGGCTTTCTAAATGTAGCCTTTATTACTAG
Organism: Eretmochelys imbricata; assembly: GCF_965152235.1. Classification (NCBI taxonomy): domain Eukaryota; kingdom Metazoa; phylum Chordata; order Testudines; family Cheloniidae; genus Eretmochelys; species Eretmochelys imbricata. The sequence goes on from NC_135578.1 coordinate 104,585,236, forward strand.
TATTATATGAAAAGCAGCCTGATCTGTTTCAAATCTAACTTTTATTAGCTGCTTATGCAGCTGGAAGTGTGGTAATTTCCTAGGATCACTGACCTACTTGGGCAGAAAGAGATTCCAATACTCTATGTTCTGCCTAGAAACTGGAAATGCACTTACTTTAAAGTACCAAAAAGCGTGCTAAATAAGACTTAGCACCATCTCATTAATTTAGTTACTCGCACTGCAGACAATAGCTATCTATTGTACTTATATGGCCCCTATCACCATAGAACTGAGCACCTCACAGTCTTGAAGGTATTTATCCACACAGCATCCCTGTGAGAAAGAGCAGTGCTATTCCCCTCTTTTACAGAGGGGGAACTGAGGCACAAAGAGGCTAAGTGAATTACCCAAGGTCACAGGGAGTCTGCCACAGAGCAGGGAATTGAACCCAGGCTCCTGCCTGGATCATGCTTCCTTCTCTGTATTACCTATCTTTTGTAGACTGGAAAACTGGCAGACTAGGGTGGTGCCACTTATGGCAGATCCTTTATGATACAGCAGTATTTAACGCAGGTGTATAATCCATGGGACTGAGCCTCGACTATTCCCAGGTGTTCAAGGGTTTAATGTAACCCTGGAGTACAGAACTTGTTTACTGAGTGAATTAGAGATAGATAGCTTGCTGAGAATACACTGATCAATATCGTCCAACTGCCAGTTTAATCAGGATTAAGGGAAGGCCTAATAATTTTTGTCTTTTCCAATAACATCTGGCTACCATATAAAAACGTTTCTTCTATCTTTACATAAATTAACCTTGATATTGGCTAGCGGACATTTTAGCAACAGTTCTATTTTAAAAGCCCAAGACTAGTAATCTGGCTTCAATTAAAATGTTTGCTTTCCAGGGAGTGGCTCAGAGAAGACTCAAAGAGGTGATCACTAGAATGATTACTATGGAGTTCAGGCTGAGGCAGGCAGCCTCTGCTCAGCCCCTAGCCTGAGGCACGCATTGTTTTCTCAGAAGTTTCTCCTCTGGGATGGAAATTGTTGTGTTTGTTCAAAGCCCAAAGTTAAATTTTATGGGGAAAATCTGCTGAGCCACATTTGAATTCTCCAATAGATTTTTTGGTCTGGAAACATCTGCTTTGTTTGCGGAGCGGAGAGAGGGGCTGATAACTCCGAAACAGGTTCTCCCCCACCCTGACTTCAGGGTTGGTGTTTACGTAGGTCTCAGTGGGCTGGTAAGGCAATACCAGTAAAATAATGCCTGAGGGGTACAACACTTCCTGCGATATTGCCAGAAGCAGCACAATCTCAAAATAGGTTTTAATCCTCAGGCAGTATTTTACTGCTAATGAGACAAATCCTGCATCCCATTAGCATCCTACACTCCCCGTGATTTCAAGGAAGTATTTTAGCATTCCGACACACACAGAGAAACACATTCAGTACACGTATTTTACCACACACGTTATTTCATCTATACTGAATATTTAAATATATACACACATACAGCACTACTGGAATGCACCCACCTCTGGGGAGCATGCAGCAGTCAGCCATATAATATAACACAATACAGTGTGTGGATATGTGTGTGTGCGCACTGCAGTATTACCATTTGGATCATACTGGAATCAAGCTTCCTGTCCCAGAAGTGAAGGATTCTTGCAGTACCCTGTGCAAATTAATAGTTACAGTGGAAGAACTGTAGTGAAAGGCGAGATTCTGACCCCTTTACTCACCCTGAATGATACCTTATTCACTTCACAGAGACTACCTGTAGAGGAAAGCGCTACTCACCATACACAAGGGGATCAGAATCTGGCCACACAAAACACACTTCATCATAGTTTAGGCCATTCATAAAAGTGAAGCTAAATCCTTTTTCATTGTAATGGTTCCTTCCAGTGCAAAGGCACCAGGAACTACCCCAAAGAAAGACCAAGAAGACAGACAGAACTGGGCATTCCTTCCAAGCTTCCTCTGAAATCACATTTAGCAGAGGACCCCTAATTTGTTGAAAAAGTATGTGAGAGTGTGCAGCCAGAGTTGTTTTCAGGTTGGATCTAATTTGGGTTTTTAAGACCTCTGGGATCTCATTTAGCTGTAAGAATAAAACCTTGTAAATTCTGAATAAAAAGCCAGTTCCTATATAAAAGTTCAGTCTTGAATGGATTCCAGAAGAGCAGCTGATGAATGTGCTTATTAAGCCAAAGCGCTCCTTTACGGCAATTAATGCCAGAGGGAGAGAAGGCCTCGAAACCACAGGCTAGAAATATCCTGCTCCTGAGGGTACATGCAAGCACTTAACCCTATTCTAATGACTTGGATTGACCTTTAAAAACCAAATCCTGGTCTCAACCTGCAGCCCAACTCCATAGGCTGTGGTCTTGGGACCTCCACGTGGGTGTGAAGTGGGTTGGAACCCTCCTCCTCCACAACCAAGTTGCCACTGCAGCTCCAAGAGCCTATACGTCTGGTGCCTGGGCTCTAGGACACTGTGAGGTGGGAGGGTCCTCTAGGCCAGAAGTCTACACTGCAGTTAAACAGCCCTGCAGCCCATGTCCTGCAAGCCTGAGTTAGCTGATGGTTACACTGAGCAAGTATTACCCCTTTGAATAATTAAGGTCATGATATAAAAAATACACTTACTACTGCATGATTAAAAAATGCCTCTGCACCTATAATGCATGTTGTCCTTGATCATTTGAAAGCAAGAGAGAACAAAATCATTAACAGCTAAATTATTCTAGTAGCCTATTATCATAGTGTAATCTTATTAGGAAAAATTCATGCTGGTAGAGCCTCTTATCTTCTCCACTTACAGATGAGCCATGTGGCTTACCTCTGAGTGCACAAAGATAATGAAATTACAGTGAATTATGCAGGCCACATATGGAAAAAGTAATAGAATTCTGACCCTTTAGGGAAGGGTGCAGATTTTTCATCGGGATGGGAAAGCATCTTTACTCAGTTACCACATATAAAGACCTAGTAATTGTTATTTGTAGACAAACACAATTTTGAAAAATCATTTAGGGCTTCTATTGTAATGCTAAAAAGGAAAGTCTACTGCAACAAAACAACCAGTACTACAGTACTATATCCAGTCTGCCACTGACGCGATGGAAGACATTACGCATAACATTTAAGGGTGGATTTTTAGAACTATGCATACACTAGTGCACATATCATGCTATCAACGATCATGGTAACTGCATGTTCCGATAACTTTTTCACAGTTTTTGTGACTGTAAGTGCAATCACAGTAACAAATTATGCTCCTTGTATTTTTTTTTCCCACCATTGGCCACTCCAGCCTGGTTCCCAACAGCTGGAACAACAAGCAAGCTGCGGATGACTGGGTTGCCAGGGGTTGCCTATTTGCAAATGACAGTGTAATCAACCCCACTTGGTCTGTTGATGCAGTTTAAACCCAAGACACTCATGAACTTCCACTGTTTGAGCTAAAGGACTAAGTCCCCTAGCTGGCAGCTGTAGCAGACTCATCCATCTGTTATTTGGACCAACCACTAAAGGGGGGACAAAGGCCTAAGCTCTCCTAATGTGGGTTATGCTTCGACACCAAGGAGGAGTGGGGAATGGGAAAGGGGATTTCAGGGAAACATTGGCAGCTCCTTTTAGCTGTGGAGAAGATACGGGGATGAAGAACTCACAGGGCACAACTGAGGAAGAGGCACCAGAGAGGGATGTAAGCAGAAAGTGGGGAGCTCACACGGCCTGCAGGGCACAACTGAGGAAGAGGCACCAGAGAGGGATGTAAGCAGAAAATGGGGAGCGCACAGCTGAAGATACCAATGGGTTTAAGCCTGGCCCTAGACCTCTATCATCCATCTTGGAACCAGCATGCATATCTCCCCAGGCCAAATGCAGCAAAGCTGCTATGCTTCTAGGTGAGATTCTAAAGAGGATCCTGCAGTCCCATCCAGGAAAATACTTCAGTCTAACCAACTATGTAGCAAGTGTTCAGCACTGTAAAGGTGGGAGGGATAGAGAAGGTAAAACACCACATTAATCCCTCTGGGATTCAGTATCTCCACATGTGCAAGGGAGATAATCATATTCACCTAGTCACAGAGGAGTTGCTGATCATCCATGTAGCTAAAGGGCTTTATGACCGGCAGGGGAAAGGGAAAATTATGGTGTGACTTTGGCCAAGTCACTTCCCCTCTCTGGGCCTGGTATGTGAAAAGTGGAGGCCCCACTTGCATGTCTACTTGTTGCACGTAGGTGCCCAAATCAGGGATCTGTACACAGAGATCGCGAGGTCGGCACCTCCTGTAGTTGGCTATATGTGCAAACAAATCCTCTGTTCACACACATCCATGCAGTAAGTAGGCATGCAAAAGTAGAGGTGGACTTCAGAACCCACTGACCTTGCTCTATGAAAGCCAGCCCATCTGTAACCCAGTTCTCCTGTCAATAAAAAGGGATAATCTTACCTACTCATCCTGGCTCTGTCACTAGTCTGCTGGGTGACACAGGGCAAGACACATCCCCTTTTGGGCCTCAGTTTCCCCATCTGTAAAATGGGGATTATGATACTGACTTCCTTTGCAAAGCACTTTGAGATCTACTGATGAGAAGTGTGACACAAGGGCTAATTATTTTTATTTTATTATTATTATTACTTTTATCTTTATAAAACAATTTGAGTTCCTCAGATAAAAAAAGTGTTCTATATGTGCAAAATATTTATTATGATTAGTTTTATTACTTTGCAGCCTTCTCTCTCAGACAGCTGTAAATGTTAGCCACTTAGCTGCATACTACCTTTTTTACCACATCATATTGGTATAAGCTGCATTTGAAGGTGTCTTAACCAACCTGAGTTCAACTGATCATGAACTTGTGACTCTTATGGAGCAATAGTAATAACCTGATTTATGAGTAAGTGGCATAAAGATAGCGTAGCCTTAACCCTCTCATTATCATCTGTGAAGGCCTATCTAAAGGATATGCATGCAATTAAAAGTTTTCTGCAAATGTTAATTACAGTGGGCTTAATTAACTAATGACTGATTGATCTTTTGATTGTATTAGGTTTATAAGTAGAATTATTTTAACTAAAGTATGGATTACAACCATGTTCTAATTAAAGCAAAAATGCTTCGTTTATGTATTAGGAATCAGAAGGACATTTTAGAGCTGTTTAGGGTCACACTGTTAAAAAAATATTGATGTTTTCTCTAAGGCCTCCAAAATTTAGTTAGTATTTTCTATTGAAGTTGAAAAGATACTATTTAAAATGGTATATCCAGGTAAGATTTTCTGGTGCTCTTAAAAAGGAGCTGGAATTTGATTTGGACTGTAACTCTCGTGCCATACGCCTGTGACCTTGATATAGGAGTGCTGACTTCCTTGATTTCCTCAAAATAAAGTAGGTCAGTGAAAGGATGAAGAAGGCTAATGTTCCTGAATCAACTGATGCACTGATTAAAAATGCATTTTTGCACAGGATTGAAATAGGAGCAGTACTGATTGCTGCTCAACAGTTGGTTCCTCCATACACCATATAGTGGAGGAAACGCCTCATTAGCCTGCCCTGTATTTAGATAGTGATAGAGAGCATAGCATGTATTCTTGCCACTAGCCATAGGGAGAAGGCATTTAGCCTTTGACAGATAAGTAGCACTTAAGTATAGCTCTGATCAGATGAGCAAAATACTGATCAGAAGAGTAAAGCACTGATCAGAAGGGGATAGGACTAGAATAGCAGGAGTATTGAAGGTCAGGATTGAGGTGCATTAGCAAAGCAATGAGAAGGATGTGCAGCTGTTGCCTGCACGGTGCATGATTCCAGCCAGCTCTAACAGTCTTTGCAGCACTGAAAGGAAGTGACCTAGTTTAACCAAACTTTTGAAAGCCAGACTAACAGTTGCTGGAGTTAACTGGGGGCTGGGAGCAAGGCATTCTCAGTGGAAGGGTCTGAACTGGGGAATTCATTTCCACCAACCATCTGATAGTGCCTGTGTTTGCACATCTTTAAGGCACAATGCAAAGCCTTTCCTCTTTCTCTCCCTTCTGTGTGTGTGTGTGTGGGAGGGTGGAGTGGGGGAAAGGCATGTGTGTTGCTGGTGGAAACCTCAGACAGTTCCTACAACAGCTAGACACTTGTAGAGTCAAACAGCATGCACTTTATATGTGTAAAATATTTCAGTATAAAGGTACAGGGCCTGTTAGTGCACAGTCTGAGGAAGCAACTCAATAATGCAGCTTCCCCTGGAAAGACAACTGTACTAGCAAAGGGACGATGCAACTCCCTTCCGGACTTCATACAAACCAGCACCGCTCTTTCTGAGAACTAGGGTAGTAGTAATGAATGTTCAAAGAGACACTTGGTGAGCGAGGAAGAAGCATGAATTCAGGAAGAGCTTGTGGTTATGTTCGGAGGTGTCATGAAAGCCACTAAACTAGCAAATGAGATGGCACTTATAACCAGCCTAAACTGAAGGCTTCCTGTCATAAAAATACTTGACTCTGGGCACACTGCAGCCATTCTTGGAATAGACCAAGCGACTGAAGGGCGAACAGCCGTAGCAGGGACTACACTTGAACCAGTCCCCAGAACACTGCTGTTAAGTTCAGATTTATCCACGAAAGCCAACCATTTCATTAATTCCCATGTTCGGTCATGAAAAGCCATGTGCTTAAAACCATTCCCCTCACCCCTAGCCACTGTCGTCAGAGAAGCTTTAAGTATCTCATTGTAAAACAGCTTGAGTACTGAATCTTGGCTCTTCAGTGCTGGAGTTGTCATGCACTATGCTCATGGCCTTACTCACACTCCCAGCACACCTTTGTCCCCTGTTACAGAACTCCCTTCAGAAGGGCTGACATTCAAGTTATGTTCTATGTGTGACTAGAGCGTTTAGATATTTATGCAACTGGCTTTCACCTTGTCTTCTTGTAACATACCACACAGACTTGTTGCAACAAGTCTGATCTTGCTAATGCGCCTGTTCCTGATGATGCCCATAATCACAATCATATGTTCATACTTTAAATGTTTTACACACATTTCTTAGCATTTATTTCTCAGAAAAGCTGTTCCAGTCATCTCTCTTCATCTGACCACCATGTGAATAAGACGGCCAGGGATGAAATCCCACCATCCATCTTTCTCAACTTCTTACTGCCCATCTTTGTTAACCCCGTGTATGACAGTGTCATGACAGCATAAACTCATCTGTGGTTTATTTAGTCACAGCATAAACTCATCTGTGGTTTATTTAGTCACAATCTTGTTATATTGGGTGAGGCGGTCTTTAGTAAAGCATTTGTGGATTCCCCTTGAGACGTAGTCATTTTTGACACCATTTTATAACTAGCCTTCTTCACCTAGTAGCTCCAGCTGCTGGATTCTGCCTACCCAAATGAGAGGAGTACTTACAGATGCGGGGAGTAGGGCACTGATGATGAAATTCTGAAAGGGATGTAAAGAACCAATTCCCGCTTCCCTGACTTAAGTCAATAGAACCACTTGGATGAGTAGGGCAAACTGGATTTGGTCTAAAATGAACTGATTAGTATACATGGTCAGAAAGCAGTGGGATAGTAAATTGATTCAGCACAGAGATGAAACAGTTGACAAATGGAAAGCTGCAGGGATTAGTGTTGAGCCCAGTCATATTCGTATTAGATTGCCAAGAGCCTGGAGGAGAGAACATGCTAAAAGGCGTGCACATTTTCACAGAATAAGGAAGTGACATAGCCAATCAGTACTGAAGAGGATGGAACCTGAAGCCAAAAGGATGCAGACAGAGTAGCCATGCCCAGATAAATAATGGACTATGTAGATTGGTGGAGAGATGAGGACTAGGTTAAAGAGGATTATGCCTCAATCAAATGGAGCAACATAGATGGCTACATGCTGTAAAAGATTGCATGTTGATCAGGAGTTAGACTCTGGAATGATAATGGATAGAAATTCAAAATCTCAGAATCAAGCATCAGATAGGAAAGCTATGAGAATAACTGGCTGCTTCAACAGAGAAGCACAGTGCCAATCAGCATAGATTCTATAATGTGTGAGGTGTGATGATACCACCTATTAGATGAATGTGTACAGTTAGGTGCCATATTACAGAAAGTCTGCAAAAGAACTGGGAGGGGAAAGGTGTCAGTGTGGGAAATGACAATGGTTATAGCTATATGGATGTGTTGGGCAAACTAACTTGGTATTCACTAAAAATGAGGAATAGAAGGTGGGAGATGAATGAGGGGTTAAGGTCCTGACTGCTCTGTCCCGTATTTAAAAAACAAACATCAAAGATTCTAAACCAGACAGTGCTGCCAGGACTTTCTACCTTACACTCAACATTACTAGCAGTGGCTTCACCAAAGAATCACTCCCAGAAGCAGCCACAAATGAAGATGCTACTCAGAGAAAATATCCTCAAGCATGTGTGTGCTACATACCCGCCCAGCTGGAGCCCTGCCCTTGAGTTCACACTCAGAGAAAATAGAGAAATAAGGAAGCAGTGCCAAGCACAGCATCAAGAGGGAGAGGTAGTGTCTGCTTAATAATGGAACTGTGTTCTACGTCTCTCTTTCTGTCTGATTAATTGTCCTCCCAGATATGCAAAGAGAGGCCTCAGATATGTCTAAGCCTATATATAGCACCACCTGACATCAAGCAGTAATAGGAAAGTCTGCAGACATCCTATCAGAGGGGCAAGAAGGAGTAAAACAATCTGAATAAAAATGATATGATTTAACTTGAAAAATGTAAGCTATATATTCCTTTAAAATCCACAGACTTTGTTCCTGAGCGGCCGAGCAGTAAATCCCTTTAGCAATAGGATTTACATGTTGAGATGAGGCGAGGTAAAGCAGTGTTAGGAAGAAGATAACACACATGCTACTTTACCGGCCCTGCTAATTTTCATGCAATTGTGTTTTGAGATAAAGAGGCCCCTCATTTGTTTTTTTATTAGCGCAGTAATAGAAGATATTCAAAATATACTGTCCTTGTGGCTACATCTGTCTTCTTTTTAGCATATGCATCCTGGGGAAGCACAGTACGGGTGGTGAGGTGTGTTCAATAATTCTCTTGCTGCAAGGCTCATCTGTTTCCTTGGGCTTTTCCTGGAGAAGTAGGGCGAGAGCTTTGTGGTGTCCAACTGTGGGGCATTATTATTTAAAGTGGGGTTCTTAATTGCTAATTGGGTTTTTGTGCTATTGATGGATTCTGTTGAGACTTGACTATGGGCAGAAGGATTTGTTTTGTATTATGGTTATTTAGGCTCAGCTCCTCAAAGGTATCTAGCCACCTATTTCCTATTGAAATGAATGAGAGTTAGGTATCAAAATACCTTTGAGGATCTGGGCCTTAGTGAAGTTTTTGTACTTTTAGTATTGTATAAGTACATAGGTTCTGATTCAACAAATCAATGTTTTTCAACAAAGCACTTAACCGCATGCTTAACTTCAGGGACATGTTTAAGACCTGTTAAAGTTAAGCATTTGCTGAAGCGCTTTGTTGAATAAGGATAAACTGAAGCACATACAAAAGTGGTTAGCTGAATTGGGTAACCTAGAGCATGGCTAATCTTTTTTAACCCACTGGAACAATAAATAAATAAATATAGTAAAAAATGAAAGAAAAAGAAACATACTCCTTATACTGGAATATACTGAGTCTACCCAGGTATATGCACCGTAAAAGCAACTAACCTCATCTAAAACATAATACAAACTCATCTTTTGCAACAATGACAGGTGGTTCATTTACGAAACAGGAACATGTTTTGGTGCTTTTTTAAAAAATCAAAACACTGTGGTTTTTTTTTAAGTTTATTTAAGGTTAAGCAAATTGAGTAATTCCACTCCCACTCTCCCATTACAACAAATCTTCTGAGATTTTGTAACACATGCAAGCAGCTGAATCACAGAGACAATCTATTCTCTGGTATTTAATTACGATATAGACTTGTCCCTAGCTGTCCCTGCAGTTCTGACCATTACTGATGCTCAATGAATTTTGAGCATGCAATCATGAAATGCATAGCTCACATAAGAGTTGGTTGCTAGCCTTAAATCGATTTCACTGGCACAACTATTAAGAAAACGTGTGTAAATCTGAAAATTCTGACATGCAAATGACCTGGCCAGAATTTGGAGAGAAAGAAGCATCATGCTGCCAGCATTCCCACTGCATATGGCTTTCCTGATTTCATATCGCACTACAGAACCTCATCATCGCTGTTGGGACATGTGATATGCTGTGTTCACTGAAGAAGGCAAGCAAGCAGAAAACATTCACCGTCTGCCTCACCCTTCATTAAAGACGATGGCCAAACTCCTATAAAATGCAATGGACCAGACTAGGTCCTCTGAAATTATGGGATAGTAGCCTAACCACAACTGTGACCTGAAAACCTCTTTTCCAGGCCAAATGTGGATCTTGGCATAAAGATGAGCCTTTCTGGTACTGCTAGAATGTCTACATGCTATAACCCTATTACCATAAGAATATGCAGGAATAAAGGCTGAAACAGACAGGATACCTTAAAATGGAACTACTGTATGATAGCATCCCTCTGGTTTTGCAAAAGAATGGGCTGCTTTTGGCACTTCCATTGGATTGGATTTGTAGTGGCTTTGGGATTAAGCTTCCGGTCACATGTCAAACGATAAAGAGCCTTTTTCTTTTGCAAGCAGCTGTTGCTGTTTGAAAACTACAGTATAAGGGTTTGTTGCATGATTATAAATAGCGAATTGCACAGACCAAGAAAAAGGGTTCATTTATTTTTTCCTCAGCGCATGTACAGCCAAACCCTACTTCTCTTATTCACATAAGATGCCTCATTTATCTCAATAGGACTGCTTAAGAGAGCAAAGCCAGCAGGATTTGGCCCCTCTGGTCTAAATCCTCAGGTATATTATTCTAGTGTGCAAATAAACATTCTTGAAACCACCTCCCATCTAGAACTGTGTCTGGGATTGGGGCTATACCAATAAAATGCCAGGAATCCTGCCACCAAAAGGCACAGTGGATGCGTCCGAGCCACGCAATAGCATTCTTGGTGGCCCAGGGAAGCTCTCGGAGCCCTCTGCTGAATTTGGTTAGTGCAGTGGTGCCCAAACTTTTCCTTTTGCCCCCCACCGTTCACCAGTAATGGAATCTGTCCATGCCTCCCTTCCACTACTGCACAGTTGGCTCAGCAGCAGAGCTTGGGCTGATGGCGGAGCTCGGGGCAGAACTGGGGATGGGGGAGGAGGTGGGGCTAGAGGCGTAGCTGGCGTGGGGGTGGAGAGGAAATGAGGGCAGAGCAGGTCTGGGAGTGGAGTGGAGCTGTGGCTGGGGCCAGAGCTGAGCTGGGGACAGAGCTATGGCTGTGGCCAGAGTGGAGCTGGGCGGGTGGTGGAGCTGAGCTGTGGCTGTAGGGGGAGCAGGGCTGGGGCTGGGGGTGAAGCAGAGCAGGATGCCACTCCCTTCCTGCCCTCTGTGGGGACTGGTCCGGGCTCCACTATGCACCCCTGAATGTTCCTCTGTGTCCTCCTAGGGGGGGCACACCCCACAATTTGGGGACCACTGGGTTAGCGGGCACTCCTTGACAATGTGTATCATTGTCTGAGCTGCATTTCAGCCACAGCTTGGATTGTCTCAAAGATCCCAATGGTGCAGGTTGGCTGCACAGAGAGCTTTCCCAGTCTGGAATCGGTTAAGGGCCCACTGACAACATGGCAGGTCGAAGCCAGGTGGGCGAGCAGTAAGGCCTGTGACAAGGAACTGATTGGTGGCCGATGTTAAACACCAGTCTTCCAGCCACAGAGACTTCGCTGTCATGTCCTGGTGTGACAGCCTCGACCACAGTGGGTGTTGTGATGAAAGACATGTAGCTGGTGAGCTAAAAAGATCATTAAACAAGGGCAAGCTGGGTTGGCACGTACCTTCTCAAGCAGCATGCCAGCTGCAATCAGCCTCCTGAGGTAAGGGGGAGCAATGTGGCTCAGAACTGGAAGCCATGAAAGATAAGTCAGTTGGAGAGTTCCTGATGATGTGCGTTGTTGAGTTGAGTTGCATGTCAACAAATTTGAGGTGTCCCAACTGACTCCATACTGGCGGACAGTATTCTGCTCTTAAGTATGAGATGGCAAGGGCAGAGTTCCTTAGGGTTGGAGCATCCACTCCCCATGAAGAACCTGCCAGTTTGCTGAAAAGGTTATTGTGTGTCTTGACCTTCACTGCTCTCTTGCCCAGGTGGCTTTTGTATGTCAGTGTTTGGTCAAGGGTCATGCCTAAGTAAACTGGGTATGCTTCAGCTTCTGGCCATTCATTATGATTAAGGCTGTCAAGCGATTAAAAAAATTAATCGTGATTAATCGCACCGTTAAACAATAACAGAATACCATTTATGTAAATATTTTAGATGTTTTCTACATTTTAAAATATATTGATTTCAATGCAACACAGAATACAAAGTGTACAGTGCTCACTTTATATTTATTTTTTATTACAAATATTTACATTGTAAAAAAACAAAAGAAATAGTATTTTTCAATTCACCTAATACAAGTACTGTGGTGCAATCTCTATCATGAAAATGGAATTTACAAATTTAGAATTATGTACAAAAAATCCCATAAATGTAAACAAACTTGTTTCTCTTAGCGACTGGCTGAACAAAAAGTAGGACTGAATGGACTTGTAGGTTCTAAAGTTTTACATTGGTTTGTTTTTGAGTGCAGTTATGTAAGAAAAATAATCTGTATCTGTAAGTTGCGCTTTCATGATAAAGAGATTGCACAACAGCACTTGTATGAGGTGAACTGAAAAATACTATTTTTTTAATAATTTTTACAGTGCAAATATTTGTAATTAAAAATAATATAAAGTGAGCACTGTACACTGTATTCTGTGTTGTAATTGAAATTGATATATTTGAAAATGTAGAAAAACATCTAAAATATTTAATAAATTTCAATTGGCACTCTATTGTTTAACAGTGCGATTAGTTGTGACTAATTTTTGAATCACAATTAATCACATGAGTTAACTGCAATTAATTGACAGCCCTAATTATGACTTTTAATTCCCTCTTAGCATTGGCATGATGGAGGTAGAAGGTGCCATAAACTGTCTAGCTGGTGCTAAGCTAAAGGCGCCATGTCTTGCAGTAGTTGGCCAGCTTTGCAGCGTCGTCACTCAGGGTCTTCTCCAACTCAGAAAAAATTCAAGCCCATAGTCCGGAGTAAATGTCCTCTGCATAGATGAACTTCTGTGACTTGGTTGGTGGCAGGTTCACTGATGTATAAATTGAACAAGGTTGAGGGTAGAACAGACCCTGGGGGTAACCCGTTCATCTGTTTTTCCCCAGGCACTTTTCTCACACACATTCACCCTGAACCGTCTGTCTCGGAGTAGCAGTTCGATGGCATCAGTAACCCATTCTGGGAGGACTCTTGATATTTTAACTAGTAGACCCAGGGGCCAGACTGTATCATACACTGCAGGGAGGTCAAGGAAAATAGTGCTTGTTTTCAGGTTTCTTTGTATTGAGATGTATTGAGAAGAGTGAATTCCAAGAATTAGTAAAGTGAATGTCATGTTCATTTTCTGGAAAGGAAATTGTTCTCATTGACCACTGCAGAAGAGCACATTGCTGGCAGTATCAGTCTATTTGCAGTATCCATTTAATCCTAACATTTAGGGCCAAAGTCAGCCTTGGTGAAAGTGGATGTATCCCCAGAGAAGTCAATGAAATTGCATCAGCTTAAACCATGGGCTGAATTTGATCTCTGGACTCTATCTGCTAAACCTAAATCTAGTTTTCCTTCTCCCTCCTCAATCCCCAGCCCAGCCTTTGTTGAGAGCATCACTAATTTGCTTCTCCTCAAGGACCACTTTTCCCAGCACTGCTTTTCATCAGCAGGAAACTGGCAGGCAGTAATGAAAACCAGAGGTTAGTACTGTCATCATTCCCAGACAGTCCTGGCCTTGGTGGGTATCAGACAGATACTCTCCCTAAAGCTTCAGGTCCCCACGGACATCAAGAATGACAGTCAAAGGCCTAAAAAGAGCACAACAATCTGAGAATCCCAGGTGAATCTTCTCTGGAGAGCAAGCTTTTCATTTGCCATCTTGAAATTCCGAGAAGGGATAATCTCTTAAACAAATGCGTTATCCTTACCAAGATTTGTTTTGGGTTTTTTTTTTTAAGTCCTATGAAAGCTCAGTATCAGTGGCATCTCTTTGACAGCACTTTGTTATCTCCATATCTTTGATGTTACATACACATAATTGCAAATCATGTTTTCTTAATGACTCAAAAGCTTACTGCATTTTTGCATCTATTCTAAGCATGGACCCAAGCATGGCCGTGCTGTCTGATGTAGGGCAAACGCTTTATCATTTGGCACTCTAGCATCAATGGTTGTAGGTTTGCACTGTCTTACAAACTCACCTCAGGAAATCTGTCAACAACTATTCTGTTGTGTGTCTTCTGGACAGTACGTTAACACTCAAAAGTGCAGGGTGATGAAGAAGACTCTAAGTCAGGGGTCTCAAACTCAATTTACCTTAGGGCCGGTGCCAGTCCTCAAATCCTCCCAGCGGGCCAATATCATCACTCATGCCACCCAGAACCCGCCCTCCACCTGCCTAAGGCTCTGGGAGGAAGTTTGGGTGGGGGAAGGGGTCTGGGGTGCAGGCTCTGGGATGGAGTTTGGGTGCTGGGTACAGGTTCTGGGCTGGGCGTGGGGGTGCAGGAGGGGGTGGAGTTGCAGGCTCTGGGACGGGGGAGGGGTGCAGGCTCTGGGAGGGAGTTTGGGGGTTGGGGGTGTGTGGGGAGGGGGTACAGGCTCTGGGAGGGAGTTTGGGGGCGGGAACGGGTATGTGGGGAGGGGGTGGGGGTGCAGGCTCTTGGGAGAAGGTCAGGGGTGCACGGCTTACCTGGGGCTCCAAGGCGGGGTGGGCTGGGAGGGACCTCTGCACACTGCTGCCCCCAGGCACCTTCCCCGCAGCTTCCCACTGACGGCAGGAGCGCTCGGGGCGGGGGCAGCGTCTGGAGGCACAGCCCCGCCCTGCCGCAGGGCCACAGGGGTGGGGCCGGCAGCCACTGGAGTGAGCAGGCAGATGCCGCTCAGCTCCGCTGCACTGCCGGGGCCCCAGGGGGTGGGGGAAACACCCATGGGGGGCAGGTGGGGCCAAGGGAGAGACCCGGCCCCAAAACTGCTGGAGCCCCACGGGCCACATTGCAGAGGTTCGCGAGCCACAGATGGCCCGTGGGCTGGGAGTTTGAGACCCCGGCGCTAAGTGTTGACTGTATATTGTAAAAAACAGGTATTTAGAGGCTTCCAAATCAGCTTTGTCAATTTTATGCCCACCAGACCTATCTAAAGGATATATAATATTATTCTCTGGTTTTCTTTCTTCAAGAAACATACTAGCTCTGTTTGGTAAAAAGCTGTACTGGAACAGTGTCCCTCTGCACTTGTTGCTTAACGAATCACCTAACCCCTACTACTACAGCAAGTTAAAGTAAAAGGGACTAACATTTCAAGGGAAATTTTCTTCAAACTCCTCCTCGCATTTTTTTAATTAAAAAAATTTAAAAAATGATTGTTCAAAATTCAATTTTATTTTTTTACAATTTTCAGCCAGCTGTAGAGCTAGTCAATAATAGGAGACAACATTTGAATATCCACTACGCCCATCATCTGCCATCCTGATATGGGGGAGGCTTTTCACCATCCTGACTAGCTTTGAAACCCAGGTTTCTCAGACAACTAAAAATTGTGCTTTCCATTGATCCAACAGGACACGCACCTAATAACCTGACAATATTATAAACCAGCATAGCAATAATCAAAGATACAAGAGGCATGATCCACTGACTCTTGCATAAAAATCCTTAGGTTAGTGAAACATCATAAAATTTCAAAAAGCTTTTAATTGAGAGCCATTTGGCCACGAAATGGAAAAATCCCAGAACTTAACTACCGGTCTTACATATTGACATTAATTTGGTGTGTGGTATAACATTGAATGATATCTCTATGAGGGCAGTTCTAGAGACAAGAAAAGAACATTTACTTCTGATCCTAGACTAATTTAAATCTAAGTCCTTCAAACAGGTATCAACTCTAGGTTTAGCTGGCAAGAGTTGCCGGCTGTAAAAGGCTACATTTTCTACCTTCTAGAGCAATTTTCTACCTCAAGATCAGTTGCCAAGTCTAGTGATGTGATTAGAGTATGGCATGGAATATCTTTTAGGACTTTATCAGTGAGTAGCTATAGAACTGTTCCTAAATGGGAGCTTTGTCAAGTGTAAACGATTCATTCATTTATTCACATTCTTCGCTTCAGTCCTGTTGGGGAAAAAACGTAATTGCATTTCTGGGACTATTTTTAAAAAAGTGTCAGAAGTGTTGTTAAGGACATAAAAGTTGACAGTACCTTAGGAGACCTGATGAGTAGGTGTAGATAGCTAAATTCCGGTGCTACTGGAGGTTATTGGCACTGAGACTTCCAAAATTAAACCTTAACCAAGATTTAGGTTATAAAGACAAAGCACCGGACCCCATGCTGGTGTAAATTGGCATAGTTCCATTGACTTCAGTGGAGTTACAACAACTCACACCTGCTTGAGGATTTGGTCCAAAGTTTTTCCTCTTATTCTAGCTGCTACAGTCAGTGTAAATTAAATTTCACAAATTCGGGAAAACAAACACCACATGGGCTTTGTGTAGAAAATGTATATGGCTTCTGAGAAAGTGACTTCATTATTTTTTCACATCTTGACCTCATCTGGGTATTAAATGACATCATGTTAATGGAAAAATCAAAAAGCAACACAGTGGTATGTTGAGTTCTCATGGTTGCGTTCAGCATGCTCAGCCCAAAGTGCTCAAGAGCTCTGCTCTCCATACAGTTAAGAATTCACAGTAGCATCAATAGTAGTTGATGCGTGGATCTATGAGGCCAATGTTTTCAAATTTGGGTGCCTAAGGTTAGGCACCTAAATCCACATTCTGTCACCTAAGTGCTTTGATTTTCTAAGGTGTAAGTTGCCAATAAAGCCAGTGGGAAGCCATGAGGTCTTAGCCCCTCTGAAAATCAGGCAATTAGGTGCAGGTGCCTCACTTTAGGCACCCATGTTAAAAAAAAAAATGTGGGCTAAACTCCAAGCTGTAATCTGAAGTTAACAGCTATCAGGAATCATCTCGTCTATCCAGAATGGGTCACACGGAAAAGGACAATAAATTCTAGGTGACCGGAGTAGACGGATCACCAGAAAAACTCTGACACAAGTGGAGTGAGCTACACTCCAAAGGGTCTCTTCTTCCCATCTCTAGCAAGGAGGTTTCAGAGTGAAACTCCCATTAGCGTTAATGGAGATAACCTGTCAGTTCTCAGTGCAGTGCTACAATAAATTGCTGGGATCTGTTCTCTATGACCTGGTAGGTCTTGGATGGAAATTACTGAAATAATTTTCCAAACCTCTTCACTTCTTTTTAAATGATATCTCTGTAGATCACACATTAGGAAAGAATAACCGGACCATCCATGGAGTGTTTTTGAACCTATTTGTTTGCCTTCCAGGATGGAAGAATGTAATTATATGATATTCATCCCAGTTTAACTGGAATAAAATAATTACAAGAATGATTAATTCTCAGGTTTGTAAATCTTCAAAGCTGGGAGTGTATGAATATTCAGGCTGAAACTGAGCATGTAATCTTTTAAAACATCGGAAAGCGAATTTCTCCGTACACTATCAAATGGAACTCACCAGCACTCCTCTCCAATTTTCATCTTCTTTTCTAACAGGTTTTCATGTGGAGATCAAGCATGTAACACTGAAGTATGCTTTGTACCATAAGACTGCACATTCATATCAAATAAAACTGCCTGCCACCTCCCCAGTTGTACTTTTCTAAGAGACCCTTTCATCTAAGAAAGCTTGTGTAGACTGCTGAAACCACAGGAGACCCATGACTGGCTTAATTGCTGTGTGGCCAATTCTCTCCCTGCCCAGAGACTGCCTCCTGCAACCACCACATAATGGGCCCGACCTTACATTCCTTGTACATCCACTGAAGTCAAAGTGGGCTTTGAATGCAAGAGGAATATAGAATTAGGCCCAATGTATGCATTTTTTTTTTTTTGGACTAGCAATCAAAGGACACTAGCTTTTCCTTGAACTCACAAATGGAGCAGAAGACAAATCTAATGGAATAAAATTCCAGCTCATTCATTTTAATAATTAAATCAATCAAACAAAAAACCTGCTCAAATGTATTGGTTTGTTGATTAATTCGAAGCCCTGGGATGCAGCTTAAATACTCCTCACGTGGGCCATGCAACTACTAAAAGGAACATAATTGTGATGTAGTTATTAGATTTAAAATAAATATGACCCAGATTTTCAAAAATAGGAGCCTTAAGATAGTAATCTACATCCTGATTTAGGCACCTGCCTGGTTTTCAAAAGTGCTGAGTGCTCAATAGCTCCTATGGACTGCATTTCTGCTAAATTTGAGTTTAATTTTGAAAATGTTTCCATTTAGGGGACAAAAATAACTCAGACCTAGTGCCGGAGTTTTCAAATTCTGCATGTCTACCCAGATCCACTGAAAACTCTCAATGTGGGGGAATTGCTGCATTGATTCCATGGCACCTAAACTCAGGAGTTTGAAAAGAACAGCTGCCTCAACTATTCAGAAGCCAAAGTTAAATTTATTACATACATTTTTTTTAAGTAAATATCATCAGTCTACATCAAAGTGGTGCACACTATCTTTGCAAAATGCTAATAAATAGTTAGATGTGTGCAAAAAACTAACCAAGGAGAGTGATTTTTGGGTTAGTACCTGTGCTTCAGATCTCAGCATGAAAATATGTCTCCTGCTGGAGAAATTACCAAGGGGT
Organism: Eretmochelys imbricata; assembly: GCF_965152235.1. Classification (NCBI taxonomy): domain Eukaryota; kingdom Metazoa; phylum Chordata; order Testudines; family Cheloniidae; genus Eretmochelys; species Eretmochelys imbricata. The sequence continues at coordinate 104,604,125 of NC_135578.1, forward strand.
TTATCAGGGGCTCAGAATGAAAGAGCTGATATAGCCTCAGCTTAGAAAATGTGCCCCTATATTAAAATAAGATATTATTTAACCTAGAACTAAAACAAATGAATGTCGCTCTCTTTTAAAAAGCACACTTATACTGTGAGAGCCAGGAAAGACCATACATAGAGTCTTATATCTTCTTTTCAGTATTGTGGCAATCACACACATACACACATGGGGGGTGGGGGGGTGGGGAAATGGGGCTACTTTTTCTCTAATTTACAAATAATCTTAAAATTTAACCAAGAAAAACAATTTAAATGGACTTCTTATGAACTGGTGTTTCTAATTAGACCACCTTGTTGAGCTGATGGGCTCCTGAATCTCCAGTAGTCTCCAACCCAGCTCATTTTCTATAAAGGTGACTGCAATCCAAGGGCTGAGGTTTAGCACCGATATTCTGCTTCTCGAATGCCCCTGTAAAATGTGAATTCATGAAAAACACTAGAGAGACAAGGTGGGTGAGGTAATACCTTTTACTGGTCCAATAAAAGATATTACCTCATCCACCTTGCCTCTCTCTAATATCCTGGGACCTACAGGGCTACAACCATACTGAAAAACATTACTCATTACTTCCTAGTAGGAAGCCTAGAGCTGTAGTGAAATATCCTATCTTTGATGCCACCTAATGGACATTTGGGTCCATGACAAGCAAGTGATTGAGGGAAGGTCACATTTTGAAGGACTGTCCCACTTGTGACTAAATGAGTTATTAATGTAGAATAATTTAGTGCATACATGCCTGGATAAAATGGCAGAAAGTGCTGCACTGGATCACTGATGTATGTCCCACATCTTATAAGTAAAGTTATAAAAGAAAAAAATAGACAATTAGAGTCTCTGCTTAAACAATATGGGTGGGATTTTCGAGGCACCTAGGTGACTCTGGAGCACAGGACCCATCAGAAGTCAATGAGACATACTCCTAAGTCACTTAGCTACTTCCCACCCTTCAAGCCTTGCTAAGGACTGATTTTTGTCAGTTACAGTACATCGCATTCTAGTGTAATGAGGCTCTCCCACTACACAACCTACACCAACTGAATGTTTATCAACACAGATTACTCTTTGTGCAAAGACACAAATCAGCCCGAAGTTGCAGGAGGACGCACCTGTCCAAAGAGGGGATCAGGAAAGGGAAGCAAGACAGTTTATCAACACTAATTCACAGTAGCAAAAGAAGTGCCCTAGGATGGGTGTAATGTTGCCAGCCATAACGTTGGTAATTGCTAATTTATGCCAAGTGTCAACTTCATCAGTAATAGTAGGGATTTTAATTTTTTTTTTTTTTTAAGAGTTGGGTCTGAACTTAGGGTTGCCAGGTGTCTGGTTTTCAACAGGAACACCCGGTTGAAAAGGGACCCTCCCTAGCCCGGTGAAATTGAGCGAGTGAGTGAGGGTGGGGGACAGCGAGCGACGGAGGGAGGGGGGATGGAGTGAGCGCTAAGGGGCTTTGGAGAAGGGGGCAGGGTAAGGGTGTTCGGTTTTGTGCAATTAGAAAGTCTCCAGATCAGAAATAATTTCCGAACCACTGAACTATCACACAGTTTGGATATGAATTTCATCTCTGATTCCTGACTTTAAAATGGACCAAGCCAAAACCCTGGATCCAAAATCATCATGCCTTCATTTGAGCTATAGTGGACTCTGGATCTTATGGCTGAAGTCCACCTCTAGAACTTTTACGTAAAGATGGAGTATTGTGGCAACTAAGCCTTTGGCAATGACTAGCTTCTGTTCCCCCATCAGTTTGCTTTTTATTGCTACTAACCAATGTATTGTGATCAGTGCAAGAAAAATTTCTCTGTTTATTTAAGTTTCAGCCTCCTAAGGTGTTAACACAATTAATCCTCTTGAGTGCTGAGTGTCACAGTTCAGGGTAATTATACCTTATTACCCCTCCATGGTCCCTTGAGGGCACCCACTTTTAGGTCCTCAGCCATCCAGTCTCTTGGGCAGAGATCTACATCTCTCTCCTTCCTGACCAGGGTTATTCCAGGCTTCAAAGTTCCCTGCCTACACTGTGCAAAAAGAAAAGGAGTCCTTGTGGCACCTTAGAGACTAACCAATTTATTTGAGCATGAGCTTTCGTGAGCTACAGCTCACTTCATCAGATGCATACCGTGGAAACTGCAGCAGACTTTATATATACACAGAGAATATGAAACAATACCTCCTCCCACCCCACTGTCCTGCTGGTAATAGCTTATCTAAAGTGAGCAATAGATAAGCTATTACCAGCAGGACAGTGGGGTGGGAGGAGGTATTGTTTCATATTCTCTGTGTATATATAAAGTCTGCTGCAGTTTCCACGGTATGCATCTGATGAAGTGAGCTGTAGCTCACGAAAGCTCATGCTCAAATAAATTGGTTAGTCTCTAAGGTGCCACAAGGACTCCTTTTCTTTTTGCGAATACAGACTAACACGGCTGTTACTCTGAAACCTACCTACACTGTGATATCTCCAGCAACCTAGATGGGCTAAACAGGCCAGCGTCTGTGTTTAGCTTTCTTTCTGAATGCGATAAGCAGCGTAATTGCCAGCCATTACAGTTACCATACAATTCCTTATAAGTATCACATTTATTAGTAAAGTAAAAGTATTTCAGAGAAAACATATTAAAAACAAAAGAATCTACAAGCATGTTAAAAAACTTACCAGAGGCCATCCCAACTCCAGCTTTGGGTTCTGGTAGGTGTCAGTCCTTCAAAACCCACAGCTGGGTTTTCCCCATAGTCACAAGTTCATAACGGTCTTAGATTCAGAACCAGAACAACCATGAATAGTTCAGTATTTCCTTTATAGAATGCGGGCCTTAGATCTTGGCCTCATGGAACAAGTGAGCAGCAGACAATGACTCACTCCTTGGGATGTAGCTTCAAAAACCTGGGTTTTGCATAACCTGCTGTGGGAACTTTGCATTCACCTCCCCCTAGATATTCCCCAAGAAAACCACTTAACTTTTTTTGTTCCAAAAGCCCATTCTTGTCTGGCACATTGTTCAGTTTAGTCCTTTGAATTCCCAGGTCTCACATCTGTCACATCTCCCCCCTTGAGTGGTTACATACAATCCTGGCCCACAATTATATCTTAACCATTCATTTAGTGCAATGGACCCAAAGATACTTAAACTTAATTCAATAAGGTCTCCCAAGGATATTGCAGGAAATTGACATATGTCACACTGAGCACAGTTTTAAAGTGTATTGTGAGATGCCCCAACTAAGACCATTCAGCTACTCTGTGACATGCTAGGCTATCACTACATTATGCAGAAACCTGTAAAACAACTCCCACAACATTGAGATGTCCCTTTCATAGTTCTGGCTACTTTAAGAGGGAATTAACAACCTTATTCTATACTTCTACTCTTTTTTTAGGATACTCCCTTCAAGACTCCAGTGGCATATGGCAGGTGGTAACATTTAGCCTCCTTTTGCACCAATAGTTCCATATTTTGGGTACAGACACTGAATTTCTTCCCCTGAACCCCTACCATTTCTCCCATCAACAGCGCACGTGCTGGCATTGGAAGCAGAGTCAGCGGTTCTCTGGACATCACACACGTCAGCATCAGTATAGAGCACACTTCTCCAACACTGTCCTCTGAAACCAACCAGTTCCTCGGCACTGAACTCTCATCGTGTGTGTTTGTGGAGACATTGGGCCCATTCATCACATAGAAGAATTTAGCTTGTACTCTGCTCTTTTAGGCCCTCATTCAGCAAGGTACTTAATTACATGTCTCACTTTAATGCATTTAAAGTTAGTATTACCACTGAGGTGAATGGGACTGCTTGCTTAAAGTCCATGACTTCAATGGGACTACTCACACCCTTAAAGTTAGGAATGTGCTTAAGTACCTTGCTGAATCAGGGCCTAAAATTACATAATTATACTGTACTGTTTTTCACTTTCTTATTGCTGTGTGAAAGACCTACACAAACTCGAGAGAGGAAAATAAGTGACTATTCAGGGGACACAGTGAAACCGAGTATAAACCAAGGGCTGTCAAGTGCACAAAGTAAGCAAGCCGAAAACTAAGAGAAAAGGTCACTTTTTTCCCTCTAATCTCTTACAGTTGTACTAACTTTAGGTGTTACTTGTAACAGCAGCAAGTAGAAATTTTTCAGACAGAAGCAATTTTTAAGTTGTCAATGTGACTTTAATTGGCCAAATAAAAAGGCCACATTTGGCCATATCACTACTCAAGTAGTCCAACCTTGCTGGGGTGCCTTTACTGTATATAGGGGATGTTTTTTATTGCTAAATAGTGTGCAGCTCAGATATGTGACCTGTACAGAGACTATCCAAAGGTATTAACAAATATGCCTGAGAAAATCAGTTATATGGAGACAGAACCATTGCCATGGTGCTGATCGTTAGGAATTCATTTGAGATTTATGTGACTGTTGCCTACTGTAATTTCAGATCCTGGGTTAATCTACACCAAGGATACTCATTGGTTGGTGAGTGAAGAGATTCTCTTGTATTGGCTGATGTCTATAGGATAATTCTGCCCAATCTACTCCCCGCAGAATGTTCTTGTGTGGTAGGTTTCCCCTATAGCAGCTATCAGCAGCAGTATGAAACTTACTAGAATCTGTATTGTGTCTATGATCCTACCAAATTTCACACCGCCACAGGGGCTGAGAGTAAACACTACTCCAGAGGAGCCTGATCAGAATTAATTTTCTCTTCCCAACTGCCAGCAGAGTACCCAGAATAAGAACAAGAGGGAAGGAAACCAGACAGAGAAAAAAAGATAGAAAACTGAGAAAAAATAGGAAGGTAAAAAGAGAAAAGGAGGGAGAAACACTTTGCGTCTGGGATGCAGATGCAGAGAAAGGGTAAAAGAGAGAAAAAAGGAAATATTCTGTGTATTTTGTATACTAGGCCACACTAACCCCTGTCTAGTAGCTTGCTACCTCTCATATGCCCTATACATTTTCTAGAGGGATCTGGATTGGTTCTCTGTAATCTCCATACAAACCAGGTGGATTAAATTCTATAGAATTCTATAGGGTTCCTATAGATATATTTCTTATACATTTTCTATAGGAATCTCTCCAACTTCCCTGCAGAGTAGCTGGCATTGTAACTTATTGATTTGTTCCCTACTAATCCTACAGGAGTTTTCTATGAAGACAGCAGTTCCCAAGTTCATTTGTTTCTAGATGACATCAGACGGGATTTAAGTCGTTTCCTAACTGGTTAAGATTGCAGTGAATATGGAACCCATACTCCTTATAGTTACAAGACACATAACAGTAGTAACACTCAATACAGAGATTTTTTTTAAGAAAGACAACAGCATGTTATTTTGCTTTCACTTTTTGCTCTCTTTTCCTTTTCGACTGGCTGGCTACATTAATTCTATCTCCCAGGTTGCCAAGGCTGTGAAACGGAGAACAGGAACAGCCAGGTAATCAAATTACAGACCACTGAAAAGGTCAGGCAAAAGTGAAAAGGACACTGTCAATTACTTTTGTATATAGGTTGTTTTATGTCTCCATTTTTTGCAGTGCCCTTGAAAAAAGCTCCAAGATCAGATTTCTTTCTGGACTTTTTCTCAAAGGGCTCTGTTCTTTTTACATTTAGCAAGCACAGAGCTAAAACAGGCATGGCATTTTTTGTTTATGCCTTTGCTGGGGCACCATCATCATTGATAACGTCTGTTCAGCTTTGGGAATGGGTCTTGCTAAGAACATGTCTGGGCCCTGGATTGCAGGCTGGGACTTTTGAGAACTTAGGTTTGGATTCCAAGTCTCTACTTAGCCACAAAGCCAGGCGCCCCCGGTACTTTTCCAAAATCCATCTACCTGCTCACCTTCCAATCTGGCCATCTCTCCTTCAAAACTCTACTGGGCATTGGTCTGCCATTGCTGCATTGAAACTTTTGCTCTTGGTGTTCTTTGCTCAGAAATGCCTTTGAGGGTGCTATGTGCCAGGTTGGTCTCTCCCTTCCCCGTGAGATCTGAACCCCAGTGAGTGTGAATGATCTGATTTCTTTTTTCTAAGAGGCCCGAGAGTTACAATTGAATTACTCTGGAAATAGCTTGGAGCTTAGCAGAAAGGGATGGCAGATTTGCAGGGCCCTGTGACCAGATGCTGAAAGCTCTGCAGTGTGATTTATGTCAACTACACTGAGTAGAGAGAAAAGGAGTACTAGTGGCATCTTAGAGACTAACCGATTTATTTGAGCACAAGTACTCCTTTTCTTTTTGCAAATACAGACTAACACGGCTGTTACTCTGAAAACTGAGTAGAGAGAGGAAAAAGGGGATCTGGCTTGGAGTGTGGAGAGGCAAGAGTGTGAAGGAGGGGAAGGGGTCAACTTTGTGGTCAGAAACAGGGAAGCGATCAGGGTCAGAGACAAGGAATAGATGGACTCTCAACTTCTGAGCTCTGACAAAGTTTCAAATAGCCTGAAATTTATTACTTGTTCTTTTGCTTTGTCCAGCACCGTAGTTTTTGTTAAATAGCTGATATTGCAAAGCCAGTCCAGAGGTCTTTCAGAACAATGTGGCAGCAATGGGCAGGACTGGCATCTTTTTTCCACCTGGTAACAGCTAGGCAGTGGTGTGCTGTGATTACTGTACTAACTGGCTAAGAAGTATAGACACTACTATTCAGTTCTAAAGCATCCTATTAGTTCTGCTACCCTATCCCTCACCCATCCCCCTGCCCCCAACTTCTTTGTCTCATCCACCTGTTATGCCTGGTCTTTTAGACTCTCTACTCTTTGGAGCAGGGATTGTCAATTACTTTATGTTTGTACAGTGCCTAGCACAATGGGGGTCGGAGCTAGTTGAGGCCTCTAGACCTACCAGAATAGAAAGATTACAGTTTTATTAATAAAATTTCCCTTTTTTTAAAGTGCCATTCAGAATACAAGGGATATTCCCCACTAGATCACAACCATTTAAGGTAAGTCACAGTTTTGAAGGTACTTGACACTGTCTCTTTAACTGACAAAAGATGCAGCATATTTCCATTCTGACAATGATCATAATAAAAATGAGAAACAATACAAACAGCAAGATCAATTCTACCCTCCAATACATGAATGCATGTTGCTGTGCATTTTTTGATGTCGGGAAAAATACAACATAAGGACTGGAGCAGAAGGCCAAAGTCAAAGCATGTTCTGGGCATGTTCTGATCTGCTTCTGATCCTGTGGCTCATGCCCGTCTCTACTAAACTTAACAACACAAACTCACATGTCTGGGCTCAGGACTGAGATATTAATCTAGGCTTGTTAGCAATCTCAGTTTGAATGCACGGGCTGAACTGCGGGGTATTTATATTAAGCCCTGTTTGATTCTGCATAACATTAAAAGCTATCTTGTGGGGCTTATAGCTGAGTCAAGCCCAGAGTCAAGCAAACAAGCAGCAATGTTAATTGGAATAATACCTGGTGTTATTATAAACTGAAGAAACTGGGAACAGTAAAGTCATTTATTTGAGTATCTGTCAGGTCCAGTTTGTTCATTCTAATCCAGGAAGCATCTCCCTGGATGAAACGGTGCTCTGCGCTGCCCTCCGTGGGTACGGTTTAAAACATTTTATATGGAGAACCCCATTGCTCCCTCTGAATTGTCTTTTGTAACAGGCTCTGCTCTGGGAGGGACAAACCCCTGAAAACCACCATATTAGTACAGAAGTGCGTGGGAGCAGCATGCCAGAAGCAGCACTTTTGGGCTAAATTACACATGCTGTAGTTGGAACACAAGCGCTGACAGTCTTCTGATAGAAAAGCAAGTAGGTTACTACCCTCCCACTCTCTTCTGTCGACACACTATGTAGCATCTTCAGTGCTTCCCAATGCTTTCCAAGAAGCCTCTCAAAGCAACTTCTGAGAAATCCTTTGTTTACATAAGATGAAATACACTCTCCAGAGACAAGATGCTGAGAATATTGCAGCAATTTTTCTATACCCGAATTCCAGGTCACGCTTTTATTACCAAAATCTTCACTTTTGTGACAGGGATATGTTATATTTTAAAACGCAAAATAATAAAAAGCCCAAAGACAGACGTATACTTGATGCTTATCGGACCTGCTTCAACACTCACATGAAAAGACTCCCATTGACTTAAATGGGAGTTGGACAAGGCTCATACACAGCTTGTCAACAAAGGGTTTCCAGCTGCTTCACAAAGGTAGGTGATTAGTATTATTCCAATCAACAGCTGAGGAAACTGAAGTGTCTTATCCAGGGTCACACAGCGAATCTGTGGCAGAACTAGGAGTACAAAACAGAAATCACTCCCAATCCCTTGCTCTAACCACCAGACATTTCCCCTTCCTTAACTGCTTGTATAATCTCTTTGTCTTTGCTAACATTGTTCAGTGAATTAAATGACACATTAAACCTCTAGATTTCCCAACACTCAGAGCTGAATTTAGTTCTTACTTGCTTTTAATGGAGGTTTGTGTTCAGCTGCTTCTATTATGGCTGAATTTGGAGCTAAACTGGCATAAAATGCATCGTCATTCAGCACTGGGAGCACAGACCAGGCAGCACCAAAGGCCTTCATGCAAATTGCATTTTATGTTTCTGTCCCAACGTTTTCTCAATCAGTTATACGTACAGCATGTGCAATGCCGTCTCTGTCTCGCAAAAGTGCACTCACTCCTTGCACAGTCTAACAATGTCAAAGTTCACAAAGTACAAAGCATTCACATCCACTAATGAGCCACAAAACATTCTGAGTCTAATTCCCAATCCTACTCTCACTGACCTCAGTGACCAAGATCTTCATGACTTAAATGGAAGCAGAAGCGCTAAAGGCAGGCATCTGGTTGACAAACATGGACAGTGTGAGTCCCAAGCAAGGGGCTGTAAACTGGTTTCCAGACTGATTCAATACTGGTTTAGAGAGACACGGTGGGCGAGTAAATATCTTTTATTGGACCAACTTCTGTTAATGAGAGAGACAAGCTTTCTCTCATCAACAGAAGCTGGTCCAATGAAAGATATTACCTCACCCATCTTGTCTCTCTAATATCCTGGGACCGACATGGCTACAAGTACACTGCAAACATCAATACTGGTTTAGCAGTCAGGACACAAAAGGGGCCTGTACTGTTTCCAAAACACTTGGGGTAAAATCTGGGCTTCACTGAAGTCAATGGGAGTTTTGCCACTGACTTTAATGGCCACTGACCTTTGTTTTTGAAATCTGTAACTATTATAACTGTATATTCTTGTTATCCATATAAATGCACTAATAATCAATAGTGAGATGGAAATCAAGGATATACTGTTTAAATGGACTAGATCAGGGGTTCTCAAACTTCATTGTACCATGACCCCCTTCTGACAACACAAATTACTACATGATCCCAAGAGGGGGGACCGAAGCCTGAGCCCACCTGAGCCCCACTGCCCCGCGTGGAAGGGACAAAGCCAAAGCCTGAGCCCCAGCACCTTGGGCGGGGGGCCAAAGATGAAGCCCAAGGGCTTCAGCCCCTGGCAAGGGACGTGTAACCTGAGCCCTGCCACCCAGGGCTGAAGCTCTTAGGCTTTGGCCCCTGGTGGTAGGGCTCAAGCATCGGCCCTGGGCCCCAGCAAGTCTAAGCCAGTCATGGAGACTCAATTAAAATAGGGTCACGACCCACTTTGGAGACCTGACCCACAATCTGAGAACTGCTGGACTAGATGAGGGTTTCAGAAGGGACATGGAAGAAAAATGATACTACGGAGGGGAGTGTCTTCTGAATACAGAGGGTTGGCAAACACAATACATCAACAACAAGCTCAGAAATGCCAAGCCGTTAAAAACATATACAAATAAACTAAACAAAACAAAGCACGAGGCACAAAAGTGCTTCACTGCTGGGCTGAACAAACTGGGGGCATTTTTCTTTAACATTCAATGATGCTGGCAAAAGGACTCCCACTGCAGCAGCTCTGTCATTTTGGCTCATTTTGTGGTTTTTTTTAAGCTGGTGCTTGACAGTGGCTTCCCTTTTTTAGAACTAAGATGGACTGTGTAGCATACTGAAGTCGTTTTCCTTCCAGCAAGTAAATACAAGAACCCACTATTGTCCCTCCTTCTAGGAAAGGTTTTCAGATTGATAGACTTTGCAAAATGATACAAGTGATAAATGTGGATTGCCATAAGGAAATCACAGTGAACCCTTCTCTAATTCAGGAATCACAGGAGGCTGCTGGAGGGGAGATGTGAGAAGACTCCCCCGCTACCCCACCCCAATCCCTTCCCATGGGAGAGTCAAATTAGGCTTTCAGTTAAAGCTGCTCAGACAGGACTGGTACTTCCTACTAAAAACAAAAGGAAGGGGACTATTTTGGATTACTCAAAAGTCAGTCTTATTTTTCTGACTGTACAACCTGAGTCCTTCCACTGCACTCAGTGTTCCCACGGCCTTTGTGAGCAGTGACAATGAAAACACCCAGAGCAGGCTACAGATTTTGTGGACAAACTCTGAAGTATTTAGATTGCTAAACCGTACCTACATAAATCTAGCTGATCCTCAGTCACCGGAACACATGTCCAGGGTGTTAGATAAACAGACAGTACATTCTGGGGGATTTGGGAAAACTGGGATTGTCACTACTTTTCCATTCTAAGAAGGCTGACCTTAGTTATAATTATCTAGGATATATTCTGTCTTTCAATAGATCATACACTGATAAATGGAGCATTCAGTCTCACAAATGCATCTCCTTGTCCTAATGTATGCAATGTGTTCCAGATGGGAGGAAAAACATTTTTTTCCCCTACACTTGCTTAGCTGTTTCCAGACACACAATGGTACACATCAATAACAGGTGTGTAACAGCATAGATCCACTGAAATCCATTTAGGTTCACCTATTTAACATCAGCTGAGGATTTGACCCTATATTTCTGCACACAAAATAATATCCTATAACACATACGTGATATTAATAATAACATAAAATCCTAACAATATCCAATAGATACTATTGTAAGAGAAAACCGCCATACAAACACAAAAGATTGCAATTGCACAAATAATTTTGTTTAGCCCAGGCTATGTGACTGCCAGCTTAACGCTGTTCATGGGTAAAGCATTTGTGTCCATTTTGTACAAGTAGGATTTGGCCTCAGGATTCTTAGCCAAAATTTGTCCTCTTGCCCACTTGTGGTACCCAGCCAGTTACCCTTCTCCTCCCCAGAGGTGCGTGTATGTACTACACACAGGTTCAACAGAGATCGCACTCACTCTGATTCTGGCCACCTTTGGTCATGCAGCAAGCCGCTCCTTTGATAAAGCTTTTCCACCATAACCAGAACAATGTTTACAAACACCAGTCTTCTCAATCCTCTCCACCAGCACGCAGAGATTTCTATAACCAGACTCCATGAAGTCCAGCAAGAACCTCATTGTGTCCATCTGATTAACCTAGAAACTGCTCAGCACATGCATTATTATAGTCTTTAATTACCTGATCACATTCTATTTTTTCCATAGGACCCTGGCCTCATCTGTTGCAGAAGTTGAAAAGTATGTAGTGAATGAGGCAGGGAATTACAGGAAGAGAAAGGATGGTCTTGTAGTTAAGGCAGTTGAATGCTGTCCTGGAGAACTGGATCCCTGCCTTTGCCACAGAGTTTCATTGTGATTCTAGTCAAGTCACTTAAACCAAACTTTTCTACTAATTGTGTGTATCCCATTTCCAGGGTGCCCAGCTTGAGATATGTGGGGCCTGATTTGCATTGACAGCTGTAACTGAAGTCAATGGGAGATGGGTGTTGAGTATACGAAGTGCTGTATAGTCCTACATACTCTGAAAAAGCAGGTCGTAGGTGTCTCACTGTGGTTACCTGAAGTCCCTTGGCAAAAGATTTTTTCCTTTAATCTCTACGCTTCAATTCCCCCCTTGTATGAGGATAATACACCACTTCACCTCACAGGGATGTTGTGTAAATAAATGCATTAAATGTTTGCAAAGAATTATATTACTGTGATGAGAGCACCATAAAAAAAGCTCAGAAGTAAATTAATAATTCTGTATTCAGAGGGTTTGGAGGGTGTGTAGCAAATAAACCCCGGAGCGACACAAAGAAGGGTGATGATTAAAAAAAATTGAATAGCTAACCATTCAGTGAGTACCATCCATCCTACGCTCTGAATGAGGCAGGAGTTCTGGGGGAAAATTAGTATAGGTCAGGACCATTTAATTAAAGACGGTCTCATAATGCATACCGCACAAAGGAGCTGAATTAATGTCACATGGGCAAACTTAATATTCTTTTAGTGTAATTTTTGGATGCAATATGCATAAAGAATTGTACGATGAAATGGAGACAGGGGAAATTGTTGAACATAGGGATATTAGTCATGTCAACAGTTTCACGAGACAGACTGCATGAATCAAAAGTCTGTCTGGTTTAGTAAAGGTGAACTCTTCCTATAACAGAAGCCACTAGCCATCACCTTCAGCTCCCAACTAAAACCTCTCCAACGCATCATCAAGGATCTACAACCTATCCTGAAGGATGACCCATCACTCTCACAGATCTTGAGAGACAGGCCAGTCCTTGCTTACAGACAGCCCCCCAACCTGAAGCAAATACTCACCAGCAATTACACAACACACAACAGAACCACGAACCCAGGAACCTATCCTTGCAACAAAGCCCGTTGCCAACTGTGTCCACATATCTATTCAGGGGACACTATCATAGGGCCTAATCGCATCAGCCACATTATCAGAGGCTCGTTCACCTGCACATCTACCAATGTGATATATGCCATCATGTGCCAGCAATGCCCCTCTGCCATGTACATTGGCCAAACTGGACAGTCTCCATGTAAAAGAATAAATGGACACAACTCAGACGTCAAGAATGATAACATTCAAAAACCAATTGGAGAACACTTTAATCTCTTTGGTCACTCGATTACACACCTAAAAGTGGCAATTCTTCAACAAAAAACCTTCAAAAACAGACTCCAACGAGAGACTGCTGAATTGGAATTAATTTGCAAACTGGATACAAATAACTTAGGCTTGAATAAAGACTGGGAGTGGATGTGTCATTACACAAAGTAAAACTATTTCCCCATGTTTATTCCGCCCCCCGCCCCACCACTGTTCCTCAGATGTTCTTGTCAACTGCTGGAAATGGCCCATCTTGATTATCAGTACAAAAGGTTCCCCCCACCACTCTCCTGCTGGTAATGGCTCACTTTACCTGATCACTCTCGTTACAGTCTGTATGGTAACACCCATTGTTTCATGTTCTCTGTGTATATAAATCTCCCCACTGTATTTTCCACTGAATGCATCCGATGAAGTGAGCTTGTAGCTCACGAAAACTTATGCTCAAATAAATGTTAGTCTCTAAGGTGCCACAAGTACTCCTTTTCTTCCTATTTAGAGGCTGTTTTAAAATGATATGAATATAAGAATGCAGGGAAATAGGATGACTTCTGGAACATCTAAAACAACAGGGGAAATAAAAGCTACGTCTACAAGAATAAAATCCAGCTCATCGATGAACTTCATTCATTGATGTCAGTTCCATTAATGCCCCATGAAACTAGGGGTCTGCACCTGAGTCAGTTGACCTACGGCAGAAGTGGCAAACATTACTGAATTGCAATGGATTTATTTCAGCTGTTAAGGTTTACAACCTTGCTTTTCACACAATTATTCATTTTACATTGTCATAGTAAAAAATATTGAGGAACAAAAGCTTTTAAAAAAATCCCACAATTCACTTGCGAAGAAATTCTCTCTATTAAAGAGAGCAGCTTCACGTGATTGGTTTAACACAAAAAACAGATGAAACATGGAGGTTTTGACTAAGTTTCACTTTGAGATTTAGGGTTTGTTTAAACCCAGAAACTCAAAGCCAACGTCTGGACATGGGAAACATGAAGCAAAACCAGAGGAAAAGCTCACAGACACCCTTTGAAGTAAACTGATGAGTTTCACTCAACTCCAGTCAGAGCTGGCTCTAGGTTTTTTGCCGCCCCAAGCAAAAAATTTTTGGCCACCCCCCCGCCCTTTTTTTTTTTTGGCTTTTACACATGTACCTGCCTGGGCCTGAATCAGGGTCCTGCCAAAGGAATTAACAGTACTGGGGTTCACCCGGCTTCCAGCAGCATCCACCATTTTTGCCACCCCAAGCAGCGCACCGAATTGCCACCGCCGTGAACAGCTGAAGATAGAAGCTGCTGCCGATCTACCATCGCGGGCGGCTGAAGAGACAGGCTGCTGCAGAATTGCCACTGCAGCGGAAACGCCCTAACGGCACACGGACTGTCGCTCCTTGCAGATTGCCGCCCCAAGCATCCGCTTGGAACGCTGGTGCCTGGAGCCGGCCCTGGCAGCCGCACCTCTGCACGTCCCCCTGAGCCACAGCGTTAGCCAGCAGGTCCCTCTCGCCGCCTGCAGCTACTGCCCCCGCCTGCATGCCTCAGGGCGCTAACTAGCCAGCTCGCCCCGAGCTCCCCCACTCCACCGCCTTAACTAGCGGCACTGCTGGAGTCTCCCAGCATGACAGATTTGCACTGCCTTCTTTTTCCTTACAGTCCCGCCCTGCTCTGCCCCTTCAGGGGCACATGCGTGCAGGGCTCCCCCGGCCAGCCATGGGTGACACTGCAGCCCCCAGCCACGGGAACGATCCCAGGAGTAACTTGGTTGTCGTCTCCCTTCTCCTCTCCCCCCCTGCTCGCCTGCTGCACGCGCGCTCCCCATGCAGAGAGAGACCACAGGGAAGCCCTGCCATTGCGCAGGGAGGCAGCGGGGGCGGCTGCAGTGGTCGGGATTGGAAAGCAATCCCTGCCCCTCACAGGCACCCTGCCGAGAGCTGTCCCCTGCCCCGTTAGCACAGCGCGCCCTCATAGCTTTCCTCCGCCCTGATGCTTCACCCCTTGCACAACCGCTCTCCTCTCCTCCCATCTGCGGGGTGTCCCCCTTGCCTCGCTCAGTCACCCCCGCACACGTCCATTCCCCGACGCGACCCCCTCCACACTAAGCCTTTGAGTGCTCACTCTCTTCCTACAAAGAGGGGCGCCCTGTGGCTTGGCTGACCGCCAGCTAAGCGTCGTCTCCTCTATCTTGACCTTGACTTTGCCGCTTGACAGCGAATCTGGACCCAAGGGGGGTCTCAGCCAGTCAAAATCGCTCTCCTGATCTCAACAGAGTGGCCCACACGGTGGATTTTTCCGAAAAAGAAGGCTGGCCGGAATGCCGCCCCTGGAAATGTGCCACCCCAAGCACGTGCTTGCTTTGCTGGTGCCTAGAGCCGGTCCTGACTCCAATATTCATCACCCATTGATCTGATGCTATTCAAATGTCCCGCGCGCCAACCTCCTTCCACTCCTCCACTTCTGTCTTGGCTCGCAAAGAGCCTACCCTTTCCGCCTTTCCACCTTTCCGCAGTTACCTGATTCTCTTGGCACCCCTTGTGGACTAGTTAGAACAGACCATGTGAAGTCAACCCCTGACCCTCCACGGAATAGCACATCTGCCTTCACGAGTGGCTCAGCCAATACCAGTCAGAGATCCCTGAGACACCTCCCAGGGTCAAGACACACCAGGAATGTTCTGGTGGATCAGCCAGTTAAATCCTAACAGGGAACTGACTAAGTGAAGAGTATTCAGTTGTACTTGGTTTCACTGGCAGATAGGTATATGACGAGAATTTGCCTGTTTGAAAAGACCAACAATAAAAACCTGCATTTGATCAAAATTTGCTCTGATCTTGTGTTTAAAAGGAAAGGGCAGCTTTCAGCCACATTCAAGCTCTGTGCAGCACCTGGTTTCTGGACTGTGCTTTGGGTATTCTTGTTGTAATAACACAATAAATATGTAATGACAATTGAGAGGGGGTAAGGGAAAATGGCTAGTGGAGACTCTGAATTAAATAGGTGGCCTACCTCCATCTCAAAGGCTGCACAAGATGCAGTATAGTCTGTTCAGTGCTCCCTGACAACAGACAGAGGAAAGGCTTTCTTGTTAGGGAAAAAACACAAAAGATTCCTGGAATGGCATCTGATGGGAAGAAGTCTCTGAGCCTGACACACTGATTTCAGAGGAAAGTGCTCACTAACTGCTCCGTATGCTACTGTTACAAAACAATGAGTCTAAACAAATCTGGAGAACTAGGTTCAGGAAACATTTTGGAAAGATTTCAATGAGCAAATCAAGGTCCATTCATGCTACTGGAACACAGATTTTGAATGAGACTCTGATAGTCTGAGATAGCAGAGTTTCTCTCCAGACTCAAATATCAGAGCACAGAAGTCCAAGGACTGAGGTTTCCAGATGACCTAGTATCTAGCTATCTTAGGTACTTCTATGGCCCACGTGACCACAGTACCTGAGCAGCTCACAGTCTTACGTATTTATCCTCACAAAACCCCTGTGTGGTAGAGAAGTGCTGTTATCCTCCTTTTACAGATGGGGAACTGATGCACAGAAAGGTTACATGACTTGCCCAAGGTCACACAGGAAGTCTTTGACAGAGCAGGGACTTGAACCTAGGTCTCCCAAGTCCTAGATGAGGACTCTAATCACAGGGAAATCCTTCCTCTCTATCAATAAGGGCTATAGGGAGAGCACCCATAATGTTTTCTCAGTGCTACATAGTACTGCCCAGTGTATTACCCTCAAACAGGGGCTCTTTTTTATTTCTCCAGGAGCCATTGTGAAGAAGGGTGGAGTGTTCACTTTCTAACAGGGAAAATTAGAAAGGGAAGGTAAAGAGTCGGTATCAACCCTAGAGAAGGAGCGGTGTGGGGGTTTCCATGTTACACTCTGACAGACAGACAACTAGAGCCTGGATGGTTCTGAGGGTTGGTTATAAAACACAGAACTTGTCACCTTCGGGTTAGTGGTTTGAATCTGGCCCTGGTTAGTAGCAAGTGAAGGTCATTAGTATCTGACAGACGCTTGGTGAAACAAGCTGGGAGGAGCTCAGTCCATATGCTAATGGACAGGTTACAAAAGCTGACGGGAAGGAGGGAGGCATTCTCAGCCAAGAAGCCAAAGCCTGCATGGGCTTCTCACCCCCTTAGAACACTGCCATGGGTGAGGCACACTAGGGTAAGCCCAATGCCAGTAAGCTTGCCCTGCCCATGCTGTGAGTTTTCGGTCTCCAGGGCTGTCTATCTGACTCCTTTTTTGAACACTAGGTTCACTTAAAGACATTTACAAAGAATGACCAAAGCAAAGAGTAAGAAAAGCTTTGCATAAATCTTGAAATCAAGAGCTATATCTAGATATCCAGCTGCTCCAGAGCTCTGCTTGGCACACCTGAGGAGGAGCAACGTGGCTTGAAGTCATCTTTGTGTTCCCCTGATCCCTGGCAAACTTCGAGCAGGTTCTAGGTTGCTTTAAGTTATGGTGACTTGTAACACCACCTGAGGTGCTGTCAAGCTGGGCAGAGATCACCAGAGCACAGCAGACACCCTGCAATGCTCCCACCCATATGCTAGGGGATGCAGGAGTGCATTACCAGTTATTAACTCTACACCAGCAGATGATTCCCACACGCTACAGGAATTCTTAGCTTTATGGTCTCTTTTCCCAATTGGAGTGGAGCAATGAAACTGCAGAGTGGGCCTGAATCCATCCCTAGAATCATAGAATATCAGGGTTGGAAGGGACCTCAGGAGGTCATCTAGTCCAACCCCCGGCTCAAAGCAGGACCAATCCCCAACTAAATCATCCCAGCCAGGGCTTTGTCAAGCCTGACCTTAAAAATATCTAAGGAAGGAGATTCCACCACCTCCCTAGGTAATGCATTCCAGTGTTTCACCACCCTCCTAGTGAAAAAGTTTTTCCTAATATCCAACCTAATATCCAACCCTGATAGTTCATATCATTTCCCCTTGAAATAAGCACAAAGGATGCTCCTCCTAACACATTTCTTCCATCTCCCTCCTCTGTCTCTGTCTCTTCTCTCCTTCATTCCCTCTTTCCTTCTTTCGTTGATTCATGATCATTGCAAATGTGTTGCATGATGATTAGCTGACAACTGTTTAGACTTCCTTCACAGAAAGCATCATTCTGAAAGCTTTTCCAGCTTCCCCTCCAGATGATGTAAGCTTGGGTGAGAGCCAGGTTGGGTTATGAGTGAAAATTCTTCCTTTCAGGGTCAGACACTTTAAACATTCTCCTATTTTTAGGCCTGATTTCAGTCTCCTGCAGCCAATGGCTGAGCAGAGCAGTTAAGGTTATTCAACTGCAAATGTCTGTCAGAGTTCAAACAAAGCTTCACTTTGTAGCAGGTTACAGTGTTCCACAGCACAGGAGCCTCTTTTAAAGGAAGGCTGCAGCTGCTTTGCTCAGTGCAGCATTCTGAGAGTTCACATGGTGAAGAGAAACACTTCAGGCTCCCACCATCCATCAACTGTGATTGTAAACCCAAAATAACAGTTTGAATTTGATCTGGCACTTCAGAGTCTTCTGCTGGCGGCTTTATGTTCCAGGCAGCGCTCTGGAAATTCACACCGTGGGAAATGCATCGCATCAGATATAAACTGGAAATTGGCAGCTTTCAGTGGGGGTCTCTTTGTATAGTGCTGCCGCCCTGGTCCGGAATGTGGAGCCTGAGTTTGGGGCTTAAAGAGATCTGATGCCATCAAAATCGTGTAGAGTTTACTCACTCGATATTGACCCTACTGCCAAGTCACCGCACACCTGCTCACCACAGCTCAGGTCTGTGTCAGACTCCTAGGGCACATGGCTGCGTGCACCTACATAGTCCAGCATGCAAGAATGAGGCTGAGGCCCCCTTCAGTTGTCATCGATCTATTCCCCAGCCAGACACCCCCTGGACAGGCTCCTCACGATTCCACCCTGGGTACTCACCTCCCTCCAATGGTGGTGCAATCCAAATCCAGTGATGGGAGGGGTTCCGTTTGCAGCTCCATGGCCCACAGTATTCCTGGTGTTGGATGCGTCTGACCTCAGCTGGGGAATGCATCTTGGTGGCCTCAAAACTCAAGGACTATGGTCACGGGAGGAGCTGTAGCTTCACATAAACGTCAGAGAGCTCAGGGCCATCCGCCTGGCATGCGAGGTGACACTTCCCCATCTCTCCGGTCGAGTGGTGCAGGTACTGACAGACAATACGGCCTCCATGTTCTATGTCAACAGACAAGGGGCAGCCCAGTCATAAGTCCTGCGTCAGGAAGCCCTTCGCCTGTGGGACTTCTGCATCCAGCATGCTATCCACCAAGAAGCCTCCCACCTCCTGGTGTTTGGAACACGCTGGCTGATCACCTCAGCAGTCCTTCTCTCACCACGAGTCATCCCTCCACTCGGAGGTTGCCTAGATGCTCTTCCAAAGGTGGGGAGCTCTCCAAGTGGACCTGTTCGCCACCAGATAGAACATAAAATGCCACCAATTCTGCTTGCTACAAGGCCTCGACAGCAGCTCGCTATCAGATGACTTCCTTCCGTCATGGTCAGAGGGTCTTAAGTATGTCTTTCTGCCAATCCTGCTGATCAGCAGGGTCCTTTTCAAGATCCAGAAGGACAAGGCGCAAGTCATTATGATCGCCCCAGCCTGGCCTCACCAGCATTGGTTTGGCACTCTCCCGGACATGGCAATGGCAGCCCATGGGCTCTCCCCAGCCATCTGGACCTGCTTTCTCAGGATCACAGATGGTTGCTGCATGCAAACCTCACCTCTCTCCACCTCACAGAAGGGATGCTGCGTGGCTGAGCCCTAGGGTGACCAGAGGGCAAGTGTGAAAAATCAGACAGGGGGTAGGGGTAATAGGTGCTTATACAAGAAAAAGCCCCCAAAATCGGGACTGTCCCTGTAAAATCGGGACATCTGGTCACCCTACCGAGCCCCGAGCAGCAGGCCTGCTCCACTCAGGTCCAGCAGGTTCTTCTGGAAAGCAGAAAGCTCTCCACTAGAGCTACCTACCTCGCAAAGTGGAAGCGCTTCTCCTGCTGTGCTTCGGAGCAGAATCTCTCCCCTATAAGTGCCTCTTTACAATCCTGGACTACCTCCTGCATTTAAAGCAACAGGGCCTTGTCTTTTCATCAACTAAGGTGCACTTGGCGGCTATATCAGCATTCCATCCGCATGTCCATGTTAGATCAGTACTCTCAAATAAGATGACGATCAGGTTCCTCAAGCCTTCGAGAGGCTGTTTCCTCCTGTCTGTGATCCGGTTTCCCAATGGGATCTCAATCTAGTCCTTTCAAGGCTTACCGGTCCTCCTTTCAAGCCTCCAGCCTCTCGCTCTCTCTACCACCTGTCGTGGATGGTCGCATACCTTGTAGCTATTACATCGGCGAGGCAAGTCTCTGAGATTAAAGCTCTTACGTCGGAGCCCCCGTATACAGTGTTCTACAAGAATAAAGTCCAGCTGTATCTCCATCCTGCCTTCTTGCCAAAGGTGGTGACACACTTCCATGTCAACCAGGACATTGTCCTCCCAATGTTCTCTCCAAAGCTGCATGCATCCAATGGGGACAGGTATCTGCATACCCTAGATGTCAGGCGTGCCCTGGCTTTCTACCTGTAGTGTACTAAGCCTTTCTGCAGATCGACTCAACTCTTCATTGCGGTGGCTGACAGAAAGAAGGGCCTCCCAGTGTCGTCCCAGGGGATTTTGTCCTGGATCACCACCTGCATCTGTACCTGCTATGAATTGAATCATAGAATATCAGGGTTGGAAGGGACCTCAGGAGGTCATCTAGTCCAACCCCCTGCTCAAAGCAGGACCAATCCCCAATTTTTGCCCCAGATCTCTAAATGGCCCCCTCAAGGACTGAACTCACAACCTTGGTTTAGCAGGCCAATGCTCAAACCACTGAGCTATCCCTCCCACAGCGGGTGACGCCCCCACCAATAGTAACTGCTCATTCCACGAGAGCTCAGGCATCGTCGGCCGCTTTCCTGGCTCATGTCCCCATCCAGGGCATCTGCAGAACCACAATGTGGTTGTCAGTACATATCTTCACGACGCATTATGCCATCACCCAGCAAGCCAGGGATGACACTAGGTTTGGCAGAGTTGTGCTGCAATCAACACATCCATAAACTCCTACCCGCCTCCGAAGGTACTGCTTGGGAGTCACCTACAATGGAATGGACATGAGCAAGGACTTGAAGAAGAACAGAACCAATTCAGTTTACTTGAGAGAGGGTAAAACTCTGTAATGTAAGAGTCCAATTTCAGATAACTTAGATGTATAGTCATTGGCAGGTAACTTAGGTATATAACCACTTATGTGTACACTGAGGAGACTGTCCAAGAGTTAAGCACATAAACAATACGCACTGTAAATAATTTTGGCACAGCAATATACCTACCAGCTGGGATCACTATTCAAAGGAATATTAGATCCATCTTAAGGCATAACAGCCTAGATTGTGTAAAAGTTCTGTGTAAGCTCAAAAGCTCATCTCTCCCACCAACTGAAGTTAAAATAAAAAACTCAATGATAATGGGGGAATTCAACTATCCCCATATTGACTGGATACATATCACCTCAGGAAAGGATGCAGAGATAAAGTTTCTTGACACCTTAAATGATTGCTTCTTGGAGAAGCTAGTCCTGGAATCCACAAGAGGAGAGGCAATTACTGATTTAGTCCTAAGTGGAGCACAGGATCAGGTGCAAGAGGTGAATATAGCTGGACCACTTGGTAATAGCGACCATGATCGAATTAAATTTAACATCCCTATGGCGGGGAAAACACCACAGCAGCCCAACACTGTAGCATTTAATTTCAGAAAGGGGAACTACACAAAAATGAGGAGGTTAGTTAAACAAATTAAAAGGTACAGCACCAAAAGTAAAATCCCTGCAAGCCGCATGGAAACATTTTAAAGACACCATAGTAGAGGCTCAACTTAAATGTACACCCCAAATTAAAAAACATAGTAAGAGAACCAAAAAAGAGCCACCATGGCTAAACAACAAAGTAAAAGAAGCAGTGAGAGGCAAAAAGGCACCCTTTAAAAAGTGGAAGTTAAATCCTAATGAGGAAAATAGAAAGGAGCATAAACTCTGGCAAATAAAGTGTAAAAATATAATGAGGAAGGCCAAAAAAGAAGTTGAAGAACAGCTAGCCAAAGACTCAAAAAGTAATAGCACATTTTTTTTAAGTACATCAGAAGCAGGAAGCCTGCTAAACAACCAGAGGGGCCACTGGACGATCGAGATGCTAAAGGAGCACTCAAGGATGATAAGGCCATTGTGGAGAAACTGAATGAATTCTTTGCATCGATGAGGGAGATTCCCAAACCTGAGCCATTGTTTTTAGGTGACAAATCTGAGGAACTGTCCCAGATTGAGGTGTCATTAGAGGAGGTTTTAGAACAAATCGATAAACTAAACAGTAATAAGTCACCAGGACCAGATGGTATTCACCCAACAGTTCTGAAGAAACTCAAATATGAAATTGCAGGACTACTAACTGTCGTCTGTAACTTATAATTTAAATCAGCTTCTGTACCAAACAACTAGAGGACAGCTAATGTGACGCCATTTTTTAAAAGAGCTCCAGAGGTGACCCTGACAATTACAGGCCGGTGAGCCTGACTTCTGTACCGGGCAAACTGGTTGAACTATAGTAAAGAACAAAATTGTCAGATGCACAGATGAACATAATTTGTTGGGGAAGAGTCAACATGGTTTTTGTAAAGGGAAATCATGCCTCATCAATCTATTAGAATTCTTTGAGGGGGTCAACAAGCATGTGGAGAAGGGGGATCCAGTGGATATAGTGTACTTAGATATTCAGAAAGCCTTTGACAAGGTCCCTCACCAAAGGCTCTTAAGCAAAGTAAGCAGTCATGGGATATGAGGGAAGGTTCTTTCATGGATTGGTAATTGGTTAAAAAATAGGATACAAAGGGTAGGAATAAATGGTCAGTTTTCAGAATGGAGAGAGATAAATAGTGGTGTCCCCCAGATGTCTGTACAGGGCCCAGTCCTATTCAACATATTCATAAATGACCTGGAAAAAGGGGCAAACAGGGAAGTGACAAAATTTGCAGATGATACAAAACTACTCAAAATAGTTAAGTGCCAGACTGCGAAGACTGCGAAGAGCTACAAAGGATCTCTCAAAACTTGGTGAGTGGGCAACAAAATGGCAGATGAAATTCAATGTTGATAAATGCAAAGAAATGCACATTGAAAAACATAATCCCAACTATACACATAAAATGATAGCTGTTACCACTCAAGAAAGAGATCTTGCAGTCATTGTGGATAGTTCTCTGAAAACATCCACTCAATGTGCAGCAGCAGTCATAAAAGTGAACAAAATGTTGTGAATCATTAAGAAAGGAATAGACAATAAGACAGAAAATATCATATTGCCTCTATATAAATTCATGGTACACCCACATCTTGAATACTGTGCGCAGATGTGGTTGCTCCATCT
Source organism: Eretmochelys imbricata (assembly GCF_965152235.1). Lineage (NCBI taxonomy): Eukaryota > Metazoa > Chordata > Testudines > Cheloniidae > Eretmochelys > Eretmochelys imbricata. The sequence goes on from NC_135578.1 coordinate 104,627,546, forward strand.
CAAAAAAGATATACTGGACTTGGAAAAGCGTGAGAAAAGGGAAACAAAATTTATTAGGGGTATGGAATGGCTGCTGTATGAGGAGAGATTAATAAGACTGGGACTTTTCAGCTTGGAAAAGAGATGACTAAGGGGGGATATGATAGAGGTCTATAAAATCATGACTGGTGTGGAGAAAGTAAATAAGGAAGTGTTATTTACTCCTTCTTATAACACAAGAAGTAGGGGACACCAAATGAAATTAATAGGCAGCAGGTTTAAAACAAACAAGAGGAAGTATTTTTTCACACAACGCACAGTCAAGCTGAGGAACTACTTGCCAGAGGATGTTGTGAAGGCCAAGGCTATAATAGGACTCAAAAAAAGAACTAGATAAATTCATGGACGATAGGTCCATCAATGGCTATTAGCCAGGATGGGCAGGCATGGTGTTCCTAGCCTCTGTTTGCCAGAAGCTGGGAATGGGCGACAGGATGGATCACTTGATGGTTACCTGTTCTGCTCATTCCCTCTGGGGCACCTGGCATTGGCCACTGTCAGAAGATAGGATACTGGGCTAGATGGACCATTGGTCTGACCCAGTGCAGCCGTTCTTATCACCCAATAAAGATACTACCTCACCCAGCTCGTCCTCCCTTTAAAAACACACACAGGGTCAGTGAAATGGAAGGTAATGTCTAAAGATGAGAATCTGGAAGCAGTTACAATGTGTAACTACGTGTGTAATGTCTAGACAGCTGGGGCTTAGTCCTCTGCTTTATATGTCAACAAACCAACTGTCATTTTTTAGGGAAGCATATGGATTGGACGTAAATGACGACTATCAATGAGTATCATGAAGAGCTCATTCATAAGTGCTGGCCATACATTCTGAATTAGCTAATCTTCTGGAAAAATCACAAAGGACAAGGTTTGAGGTATAACCAAATGCAGTTGCTTGGCGATGGATGGAAACCATGATGACCGATTGTCATAATTGTTATGGTGCAACACGTGTGCCTGGGTCACAACAGAGAGTGTCAGCTGCAGACTATCTTCAGTTCCTATCAAACGCATTACACCAAACGGGGAGCGAGGTGAAGGAGGAGAACTCTGTTCCTCAAACAAACCCCATTTCTCCCAATTATTTGTCATTCTTGCCATGCCAAGCAAAAGAGGTGTTGGTGTCTGAAGTGACTGTAATTTCATGGTAGTTACAGTAGACGTATCCCACCATTCGATTATTAACGTTCTTTTAACTCTCTGTTGATCTCTCCGCATAAGGGTGTAAAGTCTTTGAAAGGACGTGAAGTGTTACGCAAGCCAGGCACTGGAGAGGCAGCTTTAACGTAAACATTCCCCTTTCCCTTGTCCCCATCAGCACCCTCAACTCTGCTTTAGAAGGGACTCTTTGCCAGTGTAACAGGATAGCTGTCCTCTTAAATAAAATTGGGCCCAACGCTCCTGGTCCAGGTTTTCCTTAGTTTGCTGCAATGAGGAGGGCAAGACTGCCACTGGGAGTTACAAATGAGAGTACAGAGTCCCGAGAGAGATCCCAGAACAGGAGCTCAGAAGCAGGGTAGAGCTGTGCTGAGAGCTTCAGGGAAGGGATGCCCCTGAAGGGGGAAGCAGTGAGAGTTCCCTAGTGAGCAGTGGAGCCCAAGCAAGAAAATGAAAGCTGAAGGCGGTCAGGGAATCACACTTCCCCGGACCAGAAAGCCACAGCCAGAAAGCTGAAGGCTGAGAGTGGCACAGGAAGACGCCTGCTGGCTCTCCGAGAAGGCTGGGGAATGATGGAGGGGTAGGCCCACTAATGTCTCCAGGAAACTGGGACCACAGCTGAGAAGGAAACAGGATAAAGAAGCACTCTAGGTAGAAGGCCTGGGGGAGGAAGGGTGAGACATGCTAGAGCCGTACTGAGTGCCGGACTGTTGGGACTAATGCACTGTTTGGACTGTGCTGGGCGGATTCTGATGGTAGTGGGATTTTTGGTAATAAAGTAACACCATATAAAGGGCTATTAATATACTCCCACAGCTGCACTGAGTTTATCTGAGGAACCAAGAGAGGAAAGTGAGGTGAGAGACTGCTGGCAGGGCCACTCATTCATATTAAGCATGAAAGATTAGTCAAACATCATTGCCTGTGGATCTTTTACACACACAGAACCAACTTTTACTCTCTGTTACACCAGTGACTTTGGCTCAAAGACTGAGCCTAGTTTTCATATATAGGTGCCTAAATAAAGGCACCCAGTTCAACATTTGGGCAGGCTAAGTGCCAATTTGGGCACCCCAAATTTGGATGTGAGTGGACTCACTCAGGCCCCCACATTTGAATATTGGGCTCCCTATCAATGCTACCAGGCTACAACAGTTTGTAAAACAGGCCAATGGTTTCTACCTTACCATAGCTCATAATGGCTGGTCAAATGGAAGCTCCCTTTAGGGTCTTCTAACAGAGATGTTTATAAAAATTTAGGATCCTAATTTGAGTCTGAAGTGCAATACATGTACATGATATAAATCAAGTAAGTCCAGTCACCAGACAGAAGACTCTCTTCATTAGATAAGCCCACTGTGGTATTTGCCCACCAGCTGGAAGAGAAGTTCAATGTTATTCAGCAACTGAAATTAGCCATCCCAATTATTTTAGATTGTATGAATTTTACTGCTAGTGGTTTACTTAGATTGTAAGCAGTTTGGGGCAGGGACCATCTTTTTGTTCTGTGTTTGCACAGTACCTAGCACACTGGGGTCCTGGTCCAGAACTGGGGCTCATAGGTGCTACCGTAAGACAAATCAATAAGAAGAGCATAAACCAGAAGAAAGATGAAAGTTTTAAGTAGTGAGTTGCTTGTTTCAATGGAGTTAAACTAGTGATGAAGTTAGCCCCCCCCCCCGCTTTTTTTTTTTAAATAAACGCTTTGGTTTTATCAGACTATCCAAGTCTAAATCAGACCTCTCCTTCCCTATGCCATTTACTGAAAGCCATTGCTCAATTATCATACAAACCAAACAAGCCAGATATGACATTTAACAGAAAGAGAAAAACACAGAGAGCAGGAACCTGAGTCTTAAAGGAAATCTCTAGTGAAACCACAATTGTGCAGCTGTCTCTGCGCTGCTACTTCTGAAGCACATTTCAACACACTCATTAGCATTTTTACAGAAACAAAATATTTAGCTATTGGTAGTGACATTCATCACTACTGTCAAATGTTGAGCTAGCTAATATTTTTGGCACACTGCAAATGACAAGAGTTGAGAAACCATGTAATGTTTGATTAACCCCCATGACTACTTTGCTGTGGAATTTTTCTACTGCAACACTACATTAGTACTGAGAAAAGGCTACCTCCCCCACCTCTATCAAAAAAAGGCCTATTTCCTGTATTGTCTTATCAGGCTGAATTACTAAATCTTGCACAGGAGGGAAAGATTTGTGTTATGGTAGCAGCTAGACCTTCACCCATCCATAATGAGGCAGAGAGGCTGCTCAATGTGCTGCCTGGAGTAGGTTATTCTTTGGGGATGCAATGGGTCTCTCTTTCTACACAGTGTATTGTACAGTGGGATGAACACAACCCTTAAGAAACTTTGGAGAGCACTGAACAGAATGTTGCTTATTATGCATTTCCATTTCAGCTACCACTAGAATTCCTGTCATGTCATGAATTATGCATTTGTAGGGAGGGGAGAAATATAAACTAGTTTGGCCACACATTTGGGAATCTAAAGTAGCCCAAGGGCTCTATTGTTATTTATGTAGTAGCAAAAACAGCACTATAAAATATAAGCACAGCACCAATCCAACAGCTAGCCCCTGCCTGAAAGAGTTTATGCTAGAGAGGCACATTTGGGTGGGATACAGTACTGGACCAAAACAGAACAGAAACAAAATGGTCATTGTGGCTGGGATGCTTTTCAGAATAGGTGGTTTTTAAGCAATCTAGTTCCATGCAACCATTGCATATCAGCCCCCTGACCTCTCACATGCCTCGACCTATTGGTTCTTCCTGAGTGACCTTTGGCGTCATTCTTTTTCCTCTGATCCCACTGTTAAGCAGCCACTGGGCAGAAGGAACAGCAACCTTTAAACCCGCTATAATCACTTGTTAAACAGCTCCTGTGTGGAAGCGGAAGGAGGGGAGTGGTAGAGCTGAAACTGACACGGTCACTTGCTTCTTTGTCATTCATGAGAAGAACATTGTTCCCTGGTGTAAATCCTTGAACTCTGACTCTTTATTAAATTGGGGATGCTAAGGAGAAGTTAGTTGCTCGATAGCTATGGAGTGGGTGTGAAGGGACTGCTGCTTATTATACCAAAAACCATCATTTCATTGCAACCCTGTCTCCCCCGCCATGCCCCATTTGTTAATCTCTCTCTGTCTCTTGTCTCATCATATGATTAGAATCTCTTTGGCGTAGGACTGTCTTTTTATAACACATATGTACAGCACCTAATGCAACTGGGCCTCAGTCCCTCATTAGGGTCTCAAAGAGCTACCACAGGACAAATGAATTAATAATAATCTCACGTCTCACTTCTGCTGCGAACCTAACACAAGTTGTGTGTTTGTTAGCTAGTTAGTGGGGATTTTGCCCTGAAACAAAATACTTCATTATAAACTTAAATCTAATTGTAATTGGAGAGGGCGGATGGGGGAAGAAATTTCTTCTCCCACACCATGAGTGGTAGAGGCAGGTCCTTACTTTACCACATGCCATTTCATGGGGCTCTGGAAGCTAGTGGGAGGAAGGGGCTCTGGAAAAGCCATTTTCATTCTCAATGAAAGCAACTGCAGCAAAGTCACGAGTTGAAGAGCTCTCCTTATTGCTCCCTCCAACCCCAACACCTCACCCCATATCTAAGTAGCAACCTTTTCGTCTTCTCCTCCTTCGCTCATTCAAAGCTGAGGAAGAAGCGGGAGGGGATAATACTCTTGGAACTCACCAATAAATATCTATCCCATAGGTGAACATGGCTGCAGTCCAAGAGGGTTAGATCAGTGTAATTCCATTGTAAACTGAGTGAAAGTTCACTGTGGAACTGATCTAAATGGGGCCTCATCTTCACTAGAAGAAAAAGGTGTGTTAACACATGTTAACTAACAAGTTAAAATCCTAGTGTAGACAAGGCAAGATGTAGTTTTAACAAGTCAACTGTTCAAGGATTTACCTCAACCAGCATGTGTTAAAATTACATTTACCTTGTCTACACTAGTTTTTTAACACAGTTAGTTAACATGTTTTAGCTAATGTATTAAAATACACCTTTTTTCCTTACACAGATATGGCCATGGAGTCTTTCCATGGATTTCAATGAGGTTTGGAACAGGCCTTATATGAGGACTGAAAGTTTATCAACAAGCCCGGAAATCACAGAATTGTAGGACTGGAAAGGAGCTTGAGAGGTCATCTAGTCCAGTCCCCTGCACTCATGGCAGACAAAGTATTATCAAGTGAGTAGTGACTCAGTGTTTTCTCTCTGCTTCACTGTAAGTGGAGTTTCTCTATAGACTTGTTTCCTGTAAGTGGGTTCCACTGCCCTGGATCATAACCCATAAAATGAGAGCACGCTAATGGTTGGTTGGCTGTGGTCAGTGACACAGTGACTCAGTGAACAAGACTGTGAGGTTATAGCAACAGTGGGCCTGTTATCACGTTTTTAATATCCTCTGGTGCTAGGGACCACTAAAAAGCCTCTAGAACTGCTAAGTGTTTGGAAATTGAGAAGGGGAAAAATATTTGGGGAGACAGTAATCTAATAAAACCAGCTTGACTGATTTTTTGTTTAATATTACAACAGCTAAATTTGCTCTGGGGGGGAAGCCCTTGAGAACTGAGTGGACAGTTTCAACCTGGAATGAAGCTGTGCTGCCCGATCCCGAACCCTTGAAAATGGTGCTCGATAATGTAAATGCTCCAGGACCTCCATTAATGGCGATACCATCAGTTACTGCAAGACTGAAGCTCCATGGCCAGTGTTGCACTCTAGCTCACAAAGGTTAAATGAACTGCAGTGCAAGAGTAATGCTGCACACCACACTTACTTTGTTTCCAGTGCATTGCACAGATTAGTCCTATACAGTAACTCCTCGCTTAACGTTGTAGTTATCTTCCTGAAAAATGTGACTTTAAGCGAAACGATGTTAAGCAAATTCAATTTCCCCATAAGAATTAATGTAAATGGGGGGAGTTAGGTTCCAGGGAAATTTTTTTCACCAGACAAAAAACTATATTATTATATATATATATATATACACACACACACACACACACATAGAGTATAAGTTTTAAACAAACGATTTAATACGGTATGCAGCAACCATGACTGTGAAACTTGGTTGAGGTGGTGAAGTCAGCGGGTGGAAGAGGGTGGTATAATTCCTAGGGAATGCCTTACTACTAAATGATGAACTAGCATTCAGCTGAGCCCTCAAGGGTTAACACATTGTTGTTAATGTAGCCTCATGCTCTACAAGGCAGCACGAATGAAGGGAAGGGAGACAGCATGGCAGACAGAGACAGAGACACACACCTTGTGTGTGGGACAGAGAGAGAGATGCGCATTGCCCCTTTAAGTATGCTGACCGGACTCTAAGTACATTGCCTTTAAAAAGATCAGGAAGTTGAGACAGCAGCTGTGGTCTCTCCCTGCTGAGCCCTGTCCTGTCCCCACCCTGCTCTATATGGAGAAGGGGTAAGCGGGGGGCAGGAGCTGGGGGAAGGGGGACACCCTGACATTAGCCTCCCTCTTCCCCCCTCCCTGCACGGCAAGCAGGAGGCTCCCAGGAGCAGCTTCAAGGCAGAGGGCAGGAGCAGCACATGGCAGTGGGGGGAGGGACAGCTGAACTGCTGGCAATTGATAGCCTGCTGGGCAGCTGCTGCACAGGGAATTTAGGGGAGCAGGGAGCTGATAGGGAGGCTGCTGGTCCAGCCTGGTTCCGAGCTCCCACCAACTAGCTGCAATGGGCTGCTCTTCCTGCAAGCAGTGGACAAACCAGGCCGCTGCCGAACAACGTTATAAGGGAACATTGCACAACTTTAAATGAGCATGTTCCCTAACTGATCAGCAACGTAACAACGTTAACCGGGACAACTTGAAGTTAGGAGTTACTGTACTGTATTTGGGAAATGATACTGCAGTCATCTGTCAGCAGTCCGTTGGTGGGTATAAGGAAGAATGCCAGAGGGAACCTTAAGGACTCCTAGCTGAATGATACAACGAGCTGGGTTTTTGTGGACTACATCAGTCTCCTTCCCCACTGATGCCATTTCAACGAAGCTTGTGTGAACACTTCATTCCACAGCAGTGCAAAATTCCTACACTGCAATTCTCACCCAAACCCCTGCCAAACAGTTAAACGTTTACAACATTTCATACATAATAAAAGCTTAAGGACAGTGAACATTCTGCAGAACCAGAGAAATCCCTGTAGTTTGGTTTATTTCAGCCAGAGTCCACTATTTAAAAGCAATCATTGTAAACAAAAAGCAACTCAGTAATTCTTCCAAATCACCTGCACATTTGACGTGTTGATACATCTGAAAGCTGCTTCTGACTTTATTCAGAGAGAGAGAGAGAGAGAGAGAGAGAGAGAGTTTGAAATGCCTCTGGGTACATTTCTGGCTCTGCTCTAACTTGCTCTCTACAAAGACAAATCACAATAATAAGCAGCACTGCAGAATCAATGGTTATCTTGGAAAGACTGGTTTGATGTCGATGCCAACTAGCTGCAAGTGGAATTAGCCCATATCCATTTTCCTCCACAGAGTATGAGTTCCTCATTACACTGCATGCACATTCACTATAAAGACTCTGCTATGGAAATTTCACATGGGTGCTCATATAAACTGCTTAAGGAGGGTCAGATTCAATAAGTACACCATCTGCCTTCCATGCTGTGAAAATCCAGACACCACCATGCTGTTTCCCCCTCCCCCGCAAAATGGAATTCTGTGGTCATGTCGCAGCCTCCACGCTATGGACGGCAGGCAAAGTCTTCACTACATTCAGCCCAAAGTGAACCGCACAGAAAACTTTGCTCCCCACCTATATCATTAACCAGGAATCACACGAATATGAGACTTCCCAATGGCATTCCAAACATTTTCATCTGTCTCCAAATAACACATCTGGCCCTTGAGCCTTTTGCCCATTTTCAGATGGGCAGAAATCTCTGAAGGCCCATAGGAAATCCCAGAATGCAATGGGAGTGGATACACTCTGTAAAGCAGCAAGATGCAGAGAGGGCCTGCCTCATCTGTTGTCTGCCTGAAATGCTAGAGATCATAGCAGAGAGAGAGCTCTATTCTTCCACAAGTGGGCAGATGGATGAAATCTTTTGTGAAGGGATGACACTGGCAGGACAGGGCAAACACTGGACCATCACTTTACATTTTGGATTCACAGCTGATAACAATGGGCCCATCATAGCATCACTTGGCACATGTATAAAACTGAACCACTCAACCAATCAAAACTTCCTCCTACATCTTAGAAAACATGGTGACTGGCATTCACTCAAAAGAATTCCTCCCAGTCATCACCCTGGACCGTTCCCATCATCACTCTCCTCAAACCTGAGAAAACAGAAATTACAACTAAATATTGCAGATAGAATTTGTTACATTTTACAGAGTGACCTGCTCTGGGTCTGGTTTGATTACTGGGTAGAAGTTCGGCATTTGGAGCTTGAGAGTCAGTTCTAATACTGAGGAGGCTGATCAGATTGACTGGAGGTGGAACATGCAGGAGTGGAGGAAACAGTGGGTCTCCCTGTTCCCAGGAAGCCCCACCACAGGTACACTGAGGACTTTAAGCTTTGAAGATCCAGCAGGGGCAGAACCAAGAGAGAGCCACTTATGATGACATCCATCCCTTGTGTAAGATGATGCTGATCCTGTCATCATTCTTTCATGGTAACCCTCCTCACTCTAAAGCTCACCCTGGGAACAGCTTCTGTTGAAGCCCTCATGGGAGCATAGTTCCCGGAAAGGTAGTGATACTATGCAGTAGGGAGAAGCCCCAGACAAACACTTGGAAGCACCAGGCCTCCATACAGATGCCTTCAGCCTCCACAATTATCCCAAGATCCCAATGGATCTCGAGTCACCTACTGTTTTTCTATTCCTTCCGCAAAACCAATTTCTCTATCTAAGTTCTGATATGACACCCATCACCACAGTAACTAAGCACCAAAGCACAAACCTCACCCTTTGAAAGACCAACTAACATGAAATTTCAGTTTGAAACTCAGTTTTCTGGCCCCATGTGGGATTGTAAGAGCGATACTGGTGTGGTATCACACTTCTATCTGTGCCAAGCAAAGTATTGTGTAAGATCAGAGTCCAGTGTATATCAGAGGCAGTTGATAGCATTTTCAGAAAAGAGCAAGCTGGTTTTCGGAAAGGTTGTGGATGCACAGAGCAGATCTTCACTCTACGAAACATAATAGAACAGTGCTTAGAATGGCAATGGCAACTCTACATAAATTTCATAGACTTTGAGAAGGCTTGTGATAGCATTCACAGGACCAGCCTATGGCGCATTCTGCGGGCATACAGAATTCCTTTCCATATAATCAGTGTCATCAAAAGCTTCTGTTTCAACTATACATGCGGTGTTGATCACAGTGAGCTCAGTTTTGAAGTCAAAACAGGAGTATGTCAGGGGTGTGTCATGTCTGCAATCCTCTTCAACATTGTCATCGACTGGGTAATGCAGCTGTGACAGGTTTGGTCACAGAGATCCCCTTGGGATTGTCACCTGATTTGCTGAAATTACCTCTGAACCCATTTTCCCAGCTTGGGACTCCAGAACCCTGCCTTGTGGAGCCAGACATGTTAGCCTGCTGCAACGCAGACCCAGGGTCTGGGACACACCCCCAAAGCCACAGACTTTAACTAAAAACAGCTCAGGTTACCTGTCTCCAGCACCCAGACCCCAATGGGATCCAAACCCCAAATAAATCCATTTTACTCTGTATAAAGCTTATACGGGGTAAATTCGTTAACTGTTCACCCTCTATAATACTGATAGAGAGATATACACAGCTGTTTGCTCCCCCCAGGTATTAATCACTTACTCTGGGTTTATTAATAAACAAAAGTGATATTAAGTATAAAAAGTAGGATTTAAGTGATTTCAAGTAATAACAGCCAGAACAAAGTAAGTCACAAAGCAAAATAAAACAAAACACGCAAGTCTAAACCTAATACATTAGGTAATATCTAACCCTCAAAGATGTTCCAATAAGCTTCTTTGACAGAAGAGACTCCTTCCTAGTCTGGGCCCAATCCTTTCCCCTGGTACAGTCTTTGTTAGATCCAGCAGACATCTCAGGTGGTAAGCAGTGGTTTTCTCATGACTGGCAGTCCCTTTTGTCTTGCTCCACCCCCTTTCATAGCTTTGTCACAAGGCGGGAATCTTTCTTCTCTCTGGGTCCTCACCCCTTCTTCTAAATGGAAAAATACCAGATTTAAGATGGATTTCATTATCAGGGGACATGGTCACATGTCACTGTAAGACCCCTAGTCTCCATTCCCTAAGGGCTGGCCCACACATACACAGGAAGGCTTTCAAGTAACTAAGGCCATTTACAACTGATTGTTTCTGGTGCAACCTTAATGGCCTCCACTTAATATGTTTACATCAGTAATACAAGTTTATATCTTGTTCTCCTAACTCCAGATATAGAAATAATACATGCAAACAAACAGGATGAACACACTTAGTAGATTACAAGATTTCTAATGACAGGTTTCAGAGTAGAAGCCGTGTTCGTCTGTATTCGCAAAAAGAAAAGGAGTACTTGTGGCACCTTAGAGACTAACAAATGACACCATACAAGGGTGTAAAGCATATTCCAGTTATGTCATATTCAGAAGCATATTTACATAAAGCATATGGAGTGCAACGTCACAGCGGCGTACAACAGAAGATATGCCAAGAGGCATTAAATGGACACTCTTCTCATCCCTTGAAGACCTGGACTTCGCAGATGATGTCGCTCATCACATACCCAACACCATATACAAAAAAAAACCAACAACAACTCGACACAACACATTCAGCCAGCAAATTGGACTGAAAATCAATCGCAATAAGTCAGATATCATGACCATTAATATTGCCTCACCATCACCAATATGGATAGAGAATTATGTTCTCACCAATGCAGAAACATTCACATACTTGGGCAGCATCATCAGCCAGGATGGTGGAACAAGCCAGGACGGTGGAACAAGCCAGGACATCCAGAACAAAATCAATAAAGCCAGGAAAACCTTCAAGAGCTTAAATGCAGTCTGGAAATCATCAAAATACAACACCAAAACCAAACTCAAGATTTATCAGAGCTACATACTTTCAACACTACTTTATAGTGCAGAATGCTGGGGAATGAGAAAGTATGACATGTCCAAACTATCTTCATTCTATACAACCTGCCTCAGAAAAATCCTCTGTATCTTTTGGCCCAGAACAATCTCAAACCAAGATCTATTGACACAGCGCAGCCAAGAGGATCTGAGCACTATCATTGCCAGGAGACATTGGAGATGGATCGGTCATGTGCTTCGGATGGAAACTGATTCCATCACCAGAGTAGCAATAAGATGGACACCTGAAGGCAAGCGAAAATGAGGCTGCCCAAAAACAACATGGCGAAGAGCTGTGGAAGCAGAGCTGAAAAACCTGAGGCACAGCTGGGGAACCATTGAAAGACCTTCCAGAAACAGACAGGAGTGGAGGAGCTTCGTCACTGCCCGAAATGCCAGAGGCATAATATGAACATGATGATGATGATATGGGGTTTTCAATTTTTTCAGTATTTAAACTTTTATGTAGGTGATTTGATAAAAAGGATGTTCCGATATCAGGGTTTATCACAGCTGTGGGTAAATAGCATAGCTTCTTCAATAAACTAAGCCCTAGGATCATTTGTTGCCTCTAGAGTAAAAAAAAAACCAACAGTTTACAAGGTTCAATAAGGTGATATGTGGTAACACTGGATCAGCCCTGCCTACATTTACACATGATGACATAACTCCTTTTGGATTCAACAGAACTGCACACCTTACTGAAGACAGAACTGGATTACTTAGGACAGAGTCTGATCTCCAGTACTCCAGTGTAAATCAGAATGACCCTACTGAAATAAGTGCAGGTGCCCTGAAATCAGTGTAACTGAGATCAGAATGTCTGTGCTTCAGTGGTAAGTATACAGTGCCATAGATCTACAGTGGAAATGCTCAGCTTACAGAATGCTAGAGTAAACTGCCATATATATGGTAACTTGCGAGAACAGTCTAATCCCCATTTATTCATCGGTATGTTGGGAAACACGACTGGAACAGTTCCCATCCAGAATTCCTCTCATTTGCTCTTTATCCCACGGAACACAAGCTTTTGGGCCTGATTCTGCCTCCATTTTGTTTTGGGCAGCCAGCAACCTCCTGGCTCAAATGGGAGAAAGCTGCTTCTGGTCCACAGGCATAAAGGGAGTTATCTGACATCCACAATGAACTCAAGTTTGGTGAGTTGCAAAATTTTCATGGGTGAAATTTCCAGAAAGTGGACTGTGCTGTCACCCAGCATCTGCACTATAACATCCTAGTGGAGCATTCATGGTGTATGCTGATTTTGCAAAATTAGTTTTAGCTTTCATGGAAAGACTGTTAGTCACATCAAGTATATGTACCAATGGTGCCACCCAGAGGTACCTGAGCATAGCACACAGGTCTGTGTGCAAAAGATATATCTATGTGCAATTATGGAATCCAGGCATAATGTCACACCATCAGTTTTTAATCTGTATTAGGAATTAGTCTTTAAATCAACCACAGAATAATTTTGCTCTTCTTTTATTTTTCAAATTTCTTGCCTATCAGTTTTCATTTGATATTTGTTTTTTGTGATGTTTCCTATTGTATTCTTATTTATTTTCCATGTAAATTAAAATAGTAGTTCTTAATAAACCAGTGTCTCTAGTCTCTATTTGTATACAAGACATATTGTTTGATTTTATTGGTGGTTGCTACACACAGCAATTGGAATAGCACCAGGTGTTCAATTCACAATGGGATGCCACTATTTTTCATACCCATATAATGGTATATGATTTTGGATAGCAGCAAACACATATTTGAATGTGAAATTTAAATAAGGACAGAGGGAAACATTCTCTTCTATCCAGAGCAATTGATAATTCTCCTCTAGCTGGTATTTATGTGAATCATGGTTCATAGAAACAAATATCTTTCTGATGTGAAAAAACAACATTCCCACTCTTATTTTCAGCTGTCCAAAAGACTGTATTCCATGGTCTCCTGTGGGGTGCTGAGCACCCTTGAAGTTCTCAGCACTTTTCAATCCTAATTTATTTCTCTTTTCAGGAAACAAAACCCCTAAACTGATTGTGTGACATTAAGATGTAGATTTTCAAAGTGGTGCATGCTGATCTCCATCAATATCAATGAGAGACGAGCTGTTAAGAACAAGTCCCTTTGAAAAACTCCCCTACGGAAATTAATGGGATCAATAACCCCAGTCATGCAAAACAAAAAAAATGTTAATACCGAGATTTATAGAAATAGACAGATAATTGATTTTGAGATTTTATTTACTAATGCTTAAAAACGTGAGTACAAAAATACACTGTACCTGCTTCTAGCTACAGACACCTTAAAATTACTCATTTCTCACAGATTGTCATAAGAACTGGGAGAGCATGTACTATTTTGGCTTCAAAGGTCTGTGTCTTTGCTAATCCAAATCAAGTGGAGACTGAGGGACATGCTCCCTTGAAAACTAACTTCATAGGGGTCCTAGCTCATCTGTCCATCCTGCTTACTTATCTCTGGAAGAAAGAACATTATCAAGATCCCTGCACTAACAATCACTCATTTTACTGCATCAGCATTTCCAGATTGAGCGTACTTTTGGATATGTAACAGATAGGACTTCTTAGATCATCCAGAGAGGGAAAGGGAGCCTAGCCCAGATACACAGGTGGGCCTAGCAGAAGAAAATACAGTCAGAAGAAAATACCCATAAAATTGAGTTTGATCCATTTGTAAAAGCCTGCCCTCATCGACCAGTGGGCAGATAGGGTGCTCAATGAGAGAATATCCACCATATCCCAAATGCCTCAGTGATGCATGTGGTATAAATGCCTAGAGATATGGACACATATATGGAGGTGCCCTGTGATTGCAATAGCACCTTGGACAGGGTAGACTTGAAATATCCAGAAACTTGCCAAAAAATACAAAAGAGGTAATATTAGGTCGGATTTTGTGATGTTGGCCTCACTGAAAGTTGAGGGCTCTCAGCATCTTGCACAAGGAACTCAGCAGCTAGCAGGATTGGCCCCTTAAATTTTGCACTTGGATTACTCATGGTGGAATTCAGCCAAGCAGACAGGGGGTCCTCGTCTTTAGTAACAATGGTGCAATTTGAGAATATCAAAAACAAGCGTAGAGTAATTTACACAGCCCATCAAACATTTTCACATACAGTAAGCATAAGGCAGACTTTATCAAAGAAACAAGAGCTGTTGTATCACAGATGACTCATTTGCTCACACACAAACAAGTTTTATCAATAATCTGTGTGCTAGAAAGGAATTTTTTTAAAAAATAATCAATTACTGTGGGTCTGATCTCCAGGTCCCAGCTTCCACTTGTGCACACACAATTTTGTCCAAAGGGTTTTTGCTCCTGGAAATTCTAATGCCTGCCAGAATCTAACAATAGTGTAAGCAGAGGTTTGTGCTGAAAAAGTGGTTGCACAGGCTGATGACAAAATTGTTCAACCACCAGAGATCTGGTAGAGGCCTTTCTGAAAATCAGATCCGGCATAAATGCTCATTTTGCAGCACTATTCTGAAACAGCATTGGGTGCAATGCCATAATTCCTCCTTCCCTTTTAAATCAAGGTGTCATAAGAATACTGGAGCAATCTGTACCTGAGGACAAATGTAAATACAGCAAATCATACTCAGTCGTCATATTCCCTCTTTCTGTGATTAGCCATGTGGAGTGTAAGGTGTATAACGTGCACTGACCTGTACTTCCCTGTCCGTACTTGTAGAGCTCTCATACCGCACTGCTGGGCACCTCCTACATCATTCACAATATCGTCTCCAATCATGATGGCCTGTCACAGCAATGAAATACAGACAAAATTGGTGTCAAGTGAATTTTATTTCTGCCATACTTCATCTTTCTTGACATAATAAACTGCTTGATTTGATGTTTAATACTGCCATCATACAAATTAAACAAGATAATATTGTCATCATATTGATTAAAAGTCATCCTACACTGAATATAATTCACACTGCACCTCTGCTGGCTATACAGTTGAACAGTATATATCCACACAATTTGAAATCAAATCAGAAGAGCCAAAAATGATTAGGCACAGTACAAAAACAATGTAGAAATTCATAAAGTTAGTCCTACATTCCTACCAAACATGTTTTTATGTTATGGCAATGGCAGATAAGATAATATAAAGTTTTAAACATTTCCTTAGAAGTTATACTATAAAGGCTGATCAAAATGTTTGCAAATCTATGAAAAAAATAACTTGGGAACATTTATTCTCAAATCACAGTTGGGAAATATGAAAATTTAGACAGACATGCATCACAATGCAGTCCAATGTCATGTTATGCAAAAATACATAGCATTTTCCATGTATGTAGCAATGATTGCATCAAAGTCAGTTACTGTCTATGAAAGTGAAATACTGTATAAGCAAACTAAAGTACATTGGTTACAAAGCAAAATTTAACTGAGAAAAGTCTCTGTGTATTGTGACAAATACTCTGTCCTTGACTCCGTGAGTCCCGCATTTCCTAGCGGATTTTGCTAGCCTCAGAGGCTCACTGTGACCCTCCACGTAACCCTGCTCTCTCTAGAGACAAGGGTCACAGTCTACTGAGCCATTTTCATCATAAGCCAGTGAGGGAGGTGAGGAGAAGTTATCTTTCCTTGCACAGTCTCTGTTGTCTCCCAGTCTCAGTGATTAATCAGGGGGCAAAGGTGGGGGGGGAGCCTGGGCCCACCCTCTACTCCGGGCTCCAGCCCAGGGACCCTATTAGTATCAGCTATGGTAGCTGACCTTTTAGAAACATGACATGTACAATTCCTGGGCTACTTCCTCCACACAGCAACCCTCACTTCCTCAAGCTCCACTTCACCCTTACCTCAGGTCCTCCTTCCTTGTGCCTGATATGGTGTGTACTACTCAGTCTCTCCAACAGCACAACTTCCTCCCACAGCTCCTGACATGCACACCCATCTGACTGACTGGGAGGCTTTTAACTGTCAGCCAGCCCCTGACTGGCTTCAGGTGTCCCAATCAACCTAGCATTCTCCCTGCCTTCTGGAAAGTTCTTAATTGGCCCAAGGTGTCTTAATTGACCTGGAGCAGCTGCCATTTCACTTATCCTGGTACCAGGGATTTGTTTAGCCTGGAGCTAATATATCTATCTCCCACTACTTTTCTATAGCCATCTGGCCTTGCCCCATCACCGTGCATGCTCAATACACACAGTTTTCATATGGTGATATCTTTGTTAAATCAAAATCCATTTGTTTCAAACCAGAGTCGTAAGTGACAAATTTCAAGTCTTTGCTGTCACCCTGCCTTCCCCTCCTTTGGATTTAAAAATGGCTGACTGCTTTATCTCAAACTTCCCCCACACCCCAAAAAGAAAAAAATAACCTCTGAGCAATCACAGAAAAGTTCAGCCCCAAATTATGACTCAGCATTCTTTCCTCACCCAAATCTCTCAATAAATTCTGGACTGCACCCAAGATAAACAAAGGCAGTTTACATTAGAGGGCTACAAAGTGCATTATAGGGTAGACTGGGAAAATACGTCTTGTTCAAAAACATGTCAAACAACAGGTTTTAGCTCCCATTTTTCAAACATGACTATGCACCTACTATAGACAGAGCCAGTTGTGTTTGAAAATGTATTAACTAGTTACATGACCAAACTATCTTAGCTGCAAGTTTGCTACAGTAGCTGCTTAACTTGCAACCTTACCTAAAGTGCTACCAGGCTTCCACAATAATTATACCTCACAACTCTCTCTCATTACTCATTTTTTGCCGAAATTTACTTCTCTTCCACATTAAACTTGCTATCTCAATTATTCTAACATTGACACAGTAGAAATATAGACTTGTTACACTGGGGTTACACACAGTATTTATTTTTATACTATATAAACTGATCACACATTTTAAGCGCTCTGCCCTACATTTTTTCTTGTGTCCCTCATTACAGGTCCATGTTCCACCTACGGGCCTTTGTAGGTTAAAAGGCACATTTGTAACTGGACCAGAATTGCCTTAGATGGCAATGGTGTTGCCAAGAATAGCATCAAGGGGACTCCACTGAGCATGCACAGAAAACCAGCCTAGCATTTTTCCATCTGAGTAGGGCGGATAAATAGGCCATTGTCAGAGAGGTCATGGGAATGAGTCACGTACACCACAAATGGGGGTTGGCTTCTCTAGTAACCATATTCTAAGGGGAATTCTGATTTGTTTTTGTGTGTTTGTATGTGTGGCGTGCAACAGCTTTATTAAAATAACATACAGAATCTTTCTATTTTAGGCATCATTCCAGTTACTACTTCTAGCTAATATTAAAACCTCTTCTTTCCTAGCCTGGTCCTTGAAACACATCTTTTTCATATACGATGCAGCCACATAGCAGCATGCGTATCGATGTTCCCATAATGAGGGCCAAATTTAAGAGCCTTTGCTCTATACAGTCACACTGTTATCACAGTCCCCTCTGCTGCTCTTTAGATAGAGCACAAATGAAGACTCACAAACTGAAGTAACAGAAAATTTGGTTGCCATAGTGTGTTGGGTCTGATGCTGGGGAGGGAATGAACTATTTCCATAGATTCACAGAATTTAAGGACAGAAGAGATGACATGCTCTGGCCCTTCATCACCATACCTTATAACTATTAAAATTTTCAATTTGTAGCATTCATGGAGCTATTCTGTGTCTGCCTCATTGTTTCAAAGAGTTTAAGGCCAGACAAGGCCAGCAGATCAACTAACCCAATCTCTTATATGTACACCCCACGCCATTAAGTTTCACCCACTTACTCCTGCACTGAGCCCAGTAACTTATGTTTGACTAAAGCATGTCTTCCAGAAAGGCATCCAGTTTTAAGAGACGAAGAATCCACCCTTTCCCTTGCTAGTTTATTCCAATGGTTTAATCACTTTCACTACAAGTGACAGTTAAAAGCTTGTGCCTGATTTCTAATTTGAATTTGCCTGGTTTCAGCTTCCAGCCACTGGCTCTTGTGATGCCTTTCTCAGCTAGGTTGATGAGCCCTCTAGTACCTGGTGTTTTCTGCCCATGAAGGTACTTGTATACTGTGATCAAGGTGCCTCTCAATCTTCTTTTTGATAAGCTAAACAGATTGAGCGGTTTAAGTCTCTCACTGAATGGGCATTTTGTTCAGCCCTGAGACCACTTTTGTGGCTATTTTCTGCATTCTCTCCAATTTCTCGACAACAGGGAGCACTGGGGACTGGGGACTGGAGCAGCGCCTCCCTTGATATTTCAATGTGAAGCAAACAGGGATTCCCCGAAGGAGTGCTAGCTGGGAAATAACAAGGCAGCCAAATAGCCACCTTCTTCCTGATCTAGGACCAGAACTCACAATGCTAGCAGCTGACAATGGGGGCCATTAGCCCTCACACACACACACACACACAGAGCTCCACAGGCATTGGGAAAATGGGCAGGAGCAGAGCCTCTTGCTTTCCCTCCAGTCATCTCTCACCCACAAGCATCGGCTTCAGTAGCTTTGAAATTAGCCCCCTCATCATCAAACTCCTCCCCCTCCCTTCAGGCAGCTCTCCATGGCTACTGGTGCTTCCCTGACTCCGGCATGGGAAAGGGGGCAGAATCCATGGAGAGTCAGTGGAGGCTGCAGGGAGATAATATGAATGAGTTTCTCGTCTCCTGTATGTCAGCAGGACTCTATTGCAGGCATGACCATCCTCAGATTCAGTGCAGAGCTGCCTTCCACAAGGGCAGGGGCCCATGTGGCCTTGGTTTTGGGGACTGTAAGGGTATATCTACACTGCAATTAGACACCCGTGGCTGGCCCGTGTCAGCTGACTCAGGCTAAGGGGCTGAGGCTAAGGGACTGTTTAATTGCAGTGTAGACATTTGGAGTTGGGTTGCAGCTCAAGCCTTGGTGCCCTCCCACCTCACAGGAAGTCCTAGAGCCTGGATTCCCGCCCAAGCCTGAACTTCTACATTGCAATTAAACAGCCCCTTTGCCTGAACACCAGTCAGCTGGCACAGGCCACCTGCAGGTGTTTAATTGCAGCAGTATAGACATACCCTAAGAAGACATGAATTCTTAAGGAAATGGGTCTTCACTCCAGTTCTAAAACCCTAAAAGGGGACTTCCTTTGAAAAAGGGAAACCATGAAGATGGGTTTCTGAAGGATCTGAGCACTTGTGAGTAGCTGAGAAGGCTGCTCACCAGTGGTGTGTTATATTCTGCATAGGCAAGTTTTCATGCAAGAAGACAGTCAGCTCAGAAAGTGCAGCTGCAAAAGAGCACTGATGCCTATCCAGGCCAGCTTGTGGCATACGCATACAAAAATGTACTCCAACCTCGGGGGATTTCATAGATTTACTATCGGTGAAGGGCAATAATCACTAAAGGAGGAGCAATTATTCCCAAATCATTTAGGATTTAAAAAAATCATTGGCAAGAAGATAGAGGTCAAGAGGTGCACTGTCAAGGGAAATAAAAAAACTCTACCTGTCAAACCTAGGTTTAACTTCCTCTCTGACTGTAATATGGAGAGAGAGAAAGAGAGAGAACTGAAAGGTCACACACCCACTGAAAGCAAGAATTAAAAGATCCCCACTTATGATCACATTTACAGAGGGAACACAGGTGATTAGTCTGTTCAATGAGCATGTGGAAGTTATTTCTTTTTAAAATTCAACTAAAAATTTACCAAAAAAGACAAAATGTACTAAGGCTGTCAGAAAACCATGACAATATTAACTGGATATATCAAAAATTGGAAGGAGTTGTAATATATATTTTTCTACATCCTATAAAATGCAAGCAATGAAAGAGGGTTTATATATATTTCTTGAAAGAATGCATATTCTCCAAAAATTACACTTTACGGAGGCGCTGGATGGCTCAGGGAAATTGGTCATTATATATTTTTAAAATAGCCCTTTATCTCCAGGATGCTGGTTCAAATCCAACCCCAATCAGCAGTGATGAGAAAACAGTTACTGTGAAATGGCTGATCAATGACATCTGACAGCCACAAAATAATCCCTAGTGGATATATGGCCATATCATAGATATCACCGCTACAACTGGAAATCTTGTTGGCAGTCTGAACACATGTGGACTGAACCATCTTCTCACCCCCAATAGTAGTCCATGCTAGTAAGCTTATGGAGCACTGGTAGGGCAGTATGTGGAAACTTTCTCTTACTGTACCTGTTCTGTGAATAGCGGAGTTTAGCCAGGGTTGCCGACCTGGAACCACACCCACACCCACCCACACCCACACCCACACCCACACCCACACCCACACCCACACATTCTGAAGGAGAAGAAATTACAGATTAAGAAGATGAATGACTCAGCCAAAACATCTATGCTAAACAAAATAATAACTTTGTGTTTTTTTACACTTAAGCCAAGCTCACGTGCTGTACTTTGAAGTGAAGTGAAGTGCATGGAGAAGGTAAATGGAAAAGATGCCACCGAAATATCTATGCCAACTTTAATAGAATTTTCATACAGAGTAACCTCCAAGAATAAAAAGTATTTTTGCATAAGCAGATTTTTTTTACAGGCTTAATAGCCATAATCATGTTAAATATGACTGGGATGTGCAGCAATAGAAGTCTATATGCAAAATCTTAACTAATGTATTAAAATCCTTTACAAGAGAAACTTCTTGTATTTACTTTTCTCCTCTTTCCCCTCAGCCTGATAATCATCTAGGCTTTGAGATTCCAATTCACTTTAAAATGATGTGTATATCTGGGACCCCTACTTGCTGAGCAACCAAACATGCAAAGGGCATCAAATGTGAATTCTGACCTGCAAGATATTGTACAATAAGGCAGATAAGATAGAGACAAATACGCTGGGACACTGGGGCAGTTTTCCAAACACCTAATGGGCAGTTATATTTGAATTGATCTTTCAATGGAAGTTGAGCGCCTAACTCCTATTTGTGCCATTACAAATCTCTCCTAAACCCCAGAGGGGCGATCCCATCCCAAATAAACGCAGAAAGTACAACCACAGAAGTAGACACTTTCTACCACTCTTGGAGTGACCTCACTGGGTTTTATGCATCACTAACTCCGGGGTTTGCAGGTAACAGAATCAGAATTTGTTAGCTACCTGTAGTTTATGTACTCTGATATGACATGCCATAATTCCCATTAAAACAAGAAAATCTGCTATAGACAGAACTTTTTGTGATAATATAATATTTCTGGAACCTTAACATTATTTAGGTTTTATTGTAAATTTGTCAAAATCATCCATAGTTTCATCTGCCTTAAAACATTTGAATTACGTATTTCAATAACCTATAAGATGTGTTATTCTTTGCCATACTACTGAACCATAAGAAGGCTCTGGCTACCTCTTAGAGATTTAAATTTCCAATCTACTAAAGTAATACCATCAATCTGTTATTTTTATGCCACTGAGGAAAGATTACAATGAAAACTGGACTTCAGGGAGTTCCTTCTACTCCAAGTGCAAGTTGAAAACATCTCAGCCGTAGAAGACAAAGTCAGGGTCTCAGTAAGAAGCAGTCATCAAGGGAAATGACTGGTGATTATTGATTAAAGCAGTCTGAGAATTTTAAACATTGACACAGCCTACTATTACCGTAGTGAGATAGCATTGTAAAAAAAAGATATTTTTTCATTAAAAATAAGGTAATAGAAAATTGTAATATATTTTATAAAACACAATTCGTCTAAAATTATTTAACGATTGTGTGCTACTGCTGATTTGACATTTAAATTGATTTCAGAAATGGAATAAATTATTACTGAGTATTTTATAATGGTAGAAGCAATTAAACTGCTCCTTATTTTGCAGTCATAGGTATAGACATACAGCACATTTAGGAGAGAGAGAAAAACATTATATAACAGATCATTAGGGAACCAATTGTATTGTAAGAACTCTGTACTTTTATATGTGTACACACACACACACACACACACACACACTCTCTCTCTCTCTCTCTCTCGCTCTTACATTTGCAAAGTCTAGTTAGGAAAAGCCAGAATTAATGCTACCCAAACAACTTTGATTTGGCCCCCTTGTGCGTATGCATTATGGTACAACCTATTCTTCAGCCTACATACTATTTTTCTGCAGTGAAAAGTGTCAAGCAACTTAAACTATAGGTAGCACTACCAGCTCTGCCTATAATATAATTTCTTTCAGTTATTTAATACACACACACACAGTTTTTATATATAAAAATATATATATTGAATATATAAAAAACATTCTATATAGACACACGCAACGTGGAGGCGTCTATCCAGGCCCTGGTCTTGACTTGCTGCGAATGAGGCCTGCATGTCCCTGCTGATGAAACCCAGGCTGAGGGAATCACTTGGTATGAGAGGTGTTTCCCTTAGGAAGCAGGTAAGAGAGCTGCAAGAGGAGATGCTTCATCTGCGTAGCATCCAGGAGCATGAGGATCTCATCAACAGGACGCACATGTATACATCTGGGACAGAGGACATTACCTGTCTACAGAGGACTACAGCAGCACCAGAGGAGGAAGGAGGAATGGCTGTTTTAAAGGGAAGAGATTGGCTGCTGGCCACATTGGCATTAGACAGTGCTCCACCCCACACCCAAGTCGACTGTCTATTGTGGTGACAAACCAGTATGCTGTACTGGTAACAGGAAGTTGAGGAGCAGAGCCCAGTGACTGAGGAGGACCTACCTACTCCAAAGGTGGAAGACTCATGGCCACTGCACCCAAGAGGAGGCGGCGTAAGGTGCTGGAGGTCAGAGACTCTCTTCTGAGGGGCATGGAGGCACCCATCTGCTGACCTGACATGATGACCAGAGAGATGTGTTGCCTGCCTGGGGCCCATGTCAGAGATGTTATGGAAAGGTTGCCGAGGCTCTCTGATCACTACCCTATGCTCCTCAGCCACATGGATACCAATGATCCTGTGAGGCAACCCTGAGGAGATCAGCAGTGACTACAAAGGTGAAGGGGTCAAGGCACCAACTGAACTCTTGTCCATCCTCCCGGTTGAATCATAGATTAGGGTTGGAAGAGACCTCATAAGAACATAAGAATGGCCATACTGGGTCAGACCAAAGGTCCATCCAGCCCAGAATCCTGTCTACCGACAGTGGTCAATGCCAGGTGCCCCAGAGGGAGTGAACCTAACAGGTAATGAATGACCTAGTGATCTCTCTCCTGCCATCCATCTCCACCCTCTGACAAACAGAGGCTAGGGACACCATTCCTTACCCATCGTGGCTAATAGTCATTAATGGACTTAACCTTCATGAATTTATCCAGTTCTCTTTTAAACCCTGTTATAGTCCTAGCCTTCACAATCTCCTCAGGCAAGCAGTTCCACAGGTTGACTGTGCGCTGAGTGAAGAAGAACTTCCTTTTATTTGTTTTAAACCTGCTACCCATTAATTTCATTTGGTGGGCCCTAGTTCTTATATTATGGGAACAAGTAAATAACTTTTCCTTATTTACTTTCTCCACACCACTCATGATTTTATATACCTCTATCATATCCCACCTTAGTCTCTTTTCCAAGCTGAAAAGTCCTAGCCGCTTTAATCTCTCCTCATATGGGACACGTTCCAAACCCCTAATCATTTTAGTTGCCCTTTTCTGAACCTTTTCTAATGCCAGTATATCTTTTTTGAAATGAGGGGACCACATCTGTACGCAGTATTCAAGATGTGGGCGTACCATGGATTTATATAAGGGCAATAAAATATTCTCCGTCTGACTCTCTATCCCTTTTTTAATGATTCCTAACATCCCGTTTGCTTTTTTGACTGCCACTGCACACTGTGTGGACGTCTTCAGAGAATTATCCACAATGACTCCAAGATCTTTCTCCTGATTAGCTGTAGCTAAATTAGCCCCCATCATATTGTATGTATAATTGGGGTTATTAGGAGGTCATCTAGTGCAACCCCGTGCCCAAAGCAGGACCAACACCAACTAAATCATCCCAGCCAGGGCTTTGTCAAGCCGGGTCTTAAAAACCTCTAAGGATGGAGATTCCACCACCTCCCTAGGTAACCCACTCCAGTGCTTCACCACCCTCCTAATGAAATAGTTTTTCCTAATATCCAACCTAGACCTCCCACACTGCAACTTGAGAC
Organism: Eretmochelys imbricata; assembly: GCF_965152235.1. NCBI lineage: Eukaryota > Metazoa > Chordata > Testudines > Cheloniidae > Eretmochelys > Eretmochelys imbricata. The sequence goes on from NC_135578.1 coordinate 104,652,009, forward strand.
CACTGCTTCTTGTTCTGTCATCTACCACCACTGAGAAGAGCCTAGCTCCATCCTCTTTGGAACCCCCCTTCAGGTAGTTGAAGGCTGCTATCAAATCCCCCCGCCCCCACTCTTCTCTTCTGCCGACTAAATAAGCCCAGTTCCCTCAGCCTTTCCTCATAAATCATGTGCTCCAGCCCCCTAATCATATTCGCTGCCATCCACTGGACTCTCTCCAATTTTTCCACATCCCTTCTGTAGCGGGGGGCCCAAAACTGGACACCATACTACAGATGTGGCCTCACCAGTGCCAAATAGAGGGGTATAATCACTTCCCTTGATCTGCTGGCAATGCTTTTACTAATGCAGCCCATTATGCCTTCTTGGCAACAAGAGCACACTGTTGACTCATATCCAGCTTATCATCCGCTGTAATCCCCAGGTCCTTTTCTGCAGGACTGCTACTTAGCCAGTCGGTCCCCAGCCTGTAGCGGTGCATGGGATTCTTCCGTCCTAAGTGCAGGACTCTGCACTTGCCCTTGTTGAACCTCATCAGATTTCTTTTGGCCCAATCCTCCAATTTGTCTAGGTCACTCTGGACCCTATCCCTACCTTCCAGCATATCTACCTCTCCCCCCCAGTTCAGTGTCATCTGCAAACTTGCTGAGGGTGCAATCTATCCCATCATCCAGATCATTAATAAAGATGTTAAACAAAACCGGCCCCAGGACCGACCCCCGGGGCACTCCTCTTGATATCAGCTGCCAACTCGACACTGAGCCGTTGATCACTACCCATTGAACCCAACAATTAAGCCAGCTTTCTATCCACCTTATAGTCCATTCATCCAATCCATACTTTTTTAACTAGCTGGCAAGAATACTGTGGGAGACCGTACCAAAAGCTTTGCTAAAGTCAAGATATATCATGTCCACTGTTTCCCCATATCCACAGAGCCAGTTATCTCATCATAGAAGGCAATCAGATTGGTCAGGCATGACTTGCCCTTGGTGAATCCATGTTGACTGTTCCTGATCACCTTCCTCTCCTCCAAGTGCTTCAAAATGGTTTCCTTGGGGACCTGCTCCATGATTTTTCCAGGGACTGAGATGAGGCCGACCACTCTGTAGTTCCCCAGGTTCTCCTTCTTCTCTTTTTAAAAGATGGGCACTATAATTGCCTTTTTCCAATTGTCCGGCACCTCCCCCGATCACACGAGTTTTCAAAGATAATGGCAATGGCTCTGCAATCACATCAGCCAATTCCCTCAGCACCCTTGGATGCATTAGATCTGGACCCATGGACTTGTGCATGTCCAGCTTTTCTAAATAGTCCTTAACCTGTTCTTTCATCACTGAGGGCTGCTCACCTCCTCCCCATACTGTGTTGCCTAGGACACCAGTGTGGGAGCTGACTTTGTCTGTGAAGACCAAGGCAAAAAAAGCATTGAGTACTTCAGGTTTTTCCACATCATCTGTCACTAGGTTGCCTCCCCCATTCAGTAAGGGTCCCACACTTTCCCTGACCTTTTTCTTATTGCTAACAAACCTGTAGAAACCCTTCTTGTTACCCTTCACATCCCTTGCTAGCTGCAACTCCAGTTGTGTTTTGGCCTTCCTGATTACACCGCTGCATGCTTGAGCAATATTTTTATACTCCTCTCTAGTCATCTGACCAAGTTTCCACTTCTTGTAAGCTTTCTTTTTGTGTTTAAGCTAACCGAAGATTTCACCATTAAGCCAAGCTGGTTGCCTGCCATATTTGCTATTCTTTCTGCACATTGGGATGATTTGTTCCTGCGCCCTCAATAAGGCTTATTTAAAATATAGCCAGCTTTCCTTGACTCTTTCCCCGCCTCATATTAGCCTCCCAGGGGATCCTGCCCATCAGTTCCATAAGGGAGTCAAAGTCTGCTTTTCTGAAGTCCAGGGTCCATATTTTGCTACTCTCCTTTCTTCCTTTTGTGAGGATCCTGAACTCAACCATCTCATGGTCACTGCTGCCCAGGTTGCCACCCACTTCTACTTTCCCTACCAATTCTTCCCTGTTTGTAAGCAGCAGGTGAAGAGGAGGACCCTGGTTCCTCCAGTAGTTGTACCAGGAAGTTATCCCCAACACTCCAAAAACTTCCTGGATTGTCTGTGTACTGCTATATTGCTCTCCCAGCAGATGTCAGGGTGATTGAAGTCCCCCATTAGAACCAGGCCCTGTGATCTGGAAACTTCAGTTAATTGTCTGAAGAAAGCCTCGTCTACCTCATCCTCCTGGTCCGGTGGTCAATAGCACACGCCCACCACGACATCACCCTTGTTGCTCTCACTTCTAAACTTAACCCAAAGACTCTCAACAGGCTTTTCTCCACTTTCTCCAGGCAAGGGCTCACACAGGGACACACACATGCTGGAGATGAATGCATGGCTGTGCAAATAGTGTTGATGGGAGAGCTTCAGCTTCCTCGACCATGGGATGCTGTTCCAGGAAGATGCTCTGCTGGGAAGAGATGGGGTCTACTTGACCAAGTAGTACTCTGAAGGACAGGATTAGAATTCAAAATCACCCTGACAAATTGGAGAGTTGGTCTGAATTCAACATGATGAAATTCAATAAAAGATAAGTGCAAAGTACTTCACTTAGGAAGGAAAAATCAAATGCATAACTACAAAATGGGGAATAACGGGCTAGGTGGTGGTACTGCTGAAAAGGATCTGTGGGTTAAAGTGGATCACAAATGGAATATGAGTCAACAATGTGATGCAGTTGAGAAAATGGCTAATATTATTCTGAGGTGTATTAACAGATGTGTTGTATGTAAGACACAGGAATTAACTATCCTACTCTACTAGACACTGGTCAGGTCTCAGCTGGAGTATTGTGTCCAATTTCTAGTCAAAAAAGAACTAGATAAGTTTATGGAGGATAGGTCCATCAATGGCTATTAGCCAGGATGGACAGGGATGGTGTCCTAGCCTCTGTTTGCCAGAAGCTGAAAATGGGCGACAGGATGGATCACGTGATGATTACCTGTTCTGTTCATTCCCTCTGGGGCACCAGGCATTGGCCAGTGTTGAAAGACAGGATACTTGGCTAGATGGACCTTTGGTCTGACCCAGTGTGGCCGTTCTTATGTTAATTCTGGGTACTACACTTTAGAAGAGATGTGGACAAATTGAAGAGTCTTTTGTGGAGACTCTACTTTTGTTCTTTTTTGTGTTGTTGTTTCCTTTAACTTAAGTAATAGTCCTTCCTTCTGAAATACTCTAAGATGGTGGAGAGGAGAAAAGAGGGTGTGGTAAAAGGAGAGAATCAGAGGTGGAAGGAAGGACAGAAGGAAGGACAGAACAATTGAAAAGGGAGAGGAGGATGAAGGGATAATTAGGGAGAAGAAAGGTGTATGGTACAGGACACGCAGCGTGATAGGAAGAGGAAAGTAATGGAAGGGCTCAAAGGATCACAAGAGGAAGAGGACAAAATATGGAAAAATTACATTGTATATTTCAGGAGTGAATTTCCTGCATTACAGTACTTCTACTAAGTGATTGAGAAGAACATGCAGTGGAGAAGAAATAGAGGAGGTCACTGCACTCGGGTATTTATACTACATTTACACTAGTAGACAAGGTCAGACTCTGCTGTCTAATTAGATTTGTGGGTTGGGCCAGAAATTTTTTTCTTTACAATGTTATTGTAAAGATTCTTCATCAGATCTTTCGAAGATTTCATGGGAATAAATATATGTATAATGTAAATATAATGTAACATTTTAGAATGGCCATTAAACAAAGCACTTTTCATTTGCCAGTGTGGGCCCAATCCTGAAGTCCATACTCCATCAATCTTTCCACTGGTTTCAATGAAAGTTTTGACTGAGAAAAGATTGCCAGTTGGTGCCCCAGAAATATACTTTTTTTATTCAGGTGACAATAACTGCGCAGCACATCTAGTGAATGTTGTACAACACATCTTACCTGCTGTGGCTCAACTTCCATCTCTGCCAAGGCTGACTGGAAAAACATTTTTGCCGGCTTTCCCACCACCTCAGCTTGAACATCACAAGCATACTAAGAAAAAGGACAGAAATAATATTGTATAGATTAGAAATGGATTTGTTCAACTCCACATTCTCTGTAGATTGTATGAAAGAGTATGCGATTACTGACTGATTCCTTTCAATAATGTATGGATTAGTAGATGCAGGTAACTAACAGAGGATTTGGATAATACAAGAGTTGACTGTTCTGTTAGGGGCAAAGGCCCTCTAGAAATGTGTAGAATTAAGAATTGGGCATATTTTCCAACATGAAAGTAGTTTTCTAATTCTAATCTTGCTCACACTTGAGTCACAAAAATTCATTGTTACAGCAATGATGTGCTTTGCTGACGAACTTGTGTTCAGGAATTGTGGGTGAATTTCAAGGATATGGAGGTTTTGTGAACCATATAGCCCATTTTTAAGGTTGAAAGCCTTATTTAGCTGTAGTTATATACCCATGTTGTAATAAATAAGACGTTCCTAGCTAACAGGAAGCCTGCACTGTTTATTATGGACAGGCAACCCTCCCCAAAAGCTACATTGGCACAAATGAGTTCACTGCATTCACATGGTACAGTATATATACATGCTCTTTATTTTTCCATTAGAATGCTCCCTGTATCCCCTCCCCTCCCACTTTGCTCCTTTCTCCCTAGTTGCTCTGAATTTATTTTTAATCCCTCTCTGAGCCTCAGGGCAGGTCTACACTACAAACTTGCATCGGTAAAGCCGTAGCGCTTCTGGTGAACATGCTCTAAACTGACGGGCAAGAGCTCTTCTGTCAGCTTAATAATTCCATCTCAGCGAGAGGCAGTAGCTATATCGGTGGGAGAGCAGCACTGTCTACACAGGGAGTTAAGGTCAGTATAACTATGTCGCTAAGGGGTGTGGATATTTTCATACCCCTGAGCAATGTAGTTATACCAAAATAAGTGTGTAGTGTAAACCTGGCCTCAGTAAACGGGGCATAACTCTTCCCTTCACTCATATTTAGCGCGACTTATCTAATAGGCCCCATTCCTATTATGACTTCAGCACACGCCTAGTTTCATGCATGAGTCATCTAATTATAATCAATGGCATTACTCATATGCTGAAAGTTGGACATGTGCTTAAACATCTTGCTAAATCAGAACTTTACACTGTAAGCTCTTAAGAAAAAGGAGTTTCTTACCATGCACATTCCTAGCGCAAAGCCTTGCATAAAGGGGCACCAGTCCTGGTTGGGATATCTAGCCTTTGTAACAGGAATTCTCTCTGCCCCATTCTTAACTGAATTTCTTAATTGTATTTTTCCTCTCTGACTCCTTTTTCCACTGTCTTTCCTTCCCATACAGGAGCCCAATAATATTAAAGTTCAAGCTGAAACTTTTGAATACATAATATAAGAATGGGGTCAGAGCCAAGCAGAATGAGTTCACCCATTCACATGCGCAGCAATGCAGTTAATTTATAGTTATTTCCTCTCCCAAAATGAGCAAAAAGAATCACAGAAGATAACACATATTTCTATCAGTTATTTTGAGCAAGGTGCACAGAGCAGGTAAACATAATACAAGCTATAACATACCTCTAATGCCTTCATATACACTCCAACGTCAAGTTTCAGACCATCGGTTTCTTTATAATAGCGTCTGGAAATGGAAGTGATAAAGAAGTTGGCAATTGAACATAAACTATATTCTATTAATTCTGTGCCTATGCAAATGTGTGTATGGCTGGGACTAGAAGATAAGTAATTAAGAATTCTGGAGCCTTAATTTACAGTGAATTGTACTATGCAGTCTGTCCGCTACTCAATGTGGTGCGCTGCTAACGGGGAGACCTAACCAGATCCCAAGATCAAATTCAGACCTGCCACATGTTGCATAATTCCACTGACTCCAATGAAGTTCAACCATCCTATGCCAGGGCTGAATCTGGGACATTAGTTCGGGGGTAAGCTGCCTGAGGGGGCTCCTCATTCAAAATAACACAACCAGTTTAAGAGCGCCTCTATTTTCTTGACTTTTTTTTCTTAGAAGTTCATCTATCCAAAAAGAGATTAACTGCAAAATTATTAGCATTGACTTCAATGGAGTTGCAACTGCTTATGTCAGGCCCAACATAATTCTCTGGTTCTATCTGGCTACAGTTCTTAAGTCATAGGGTCTACACCTCCTCCCAGTGCAATCGATCAGTTTTGCCATTAAGTTTGGCAATTGCTGCACAGTATTGGGACTGTATTGTACAAGCCACAGGATACACCACTTACACACAAACAATTCATGGAGAAAGATCACATAATATATTAATGACTAAATTTTTTCACATATCTGTTAACAAATGCTAAAACTTTACAGTTTGTTATTATCATTTGTATTGTGGTAGCAGGCAGTGGCCACAAACAGATTCAGAGCCAGACAGTGGTAGTCACAGTAGAAACACATACACTTTTCCCATGTGTTTCCTGCAAAGTTTAAATGAATACTGCAGGGAGATGTTAGTGGAGAATCTTGCTGATTCACTGCGGCAGGTGTAGTCTGTTAACTCCACCCTGGATAGAAGGGAAGTGTGTGTGTGGATTTTTCTCTTGAGTGGTCCTGTGAACAGGACTGTCTCTAGGCACCAGCAAAGCAAGCACGTGCTTGGGGTGGCACAATTCCAGGGGCGGCATTCCGGCCACCCTTTTTTGCTTGGGCGGCATTCCGGCCACCCTTGGGCAGTTGCACTCTCGGAGCTTGGGGCGGCAAATGTTTGCTTCGGGCGGCAAAATACCTAGAGCTTGCTCTGCCTGTGAACAAAGGGCTGGAGCTGAGAAGTTCTAAGAGGGAAGTCGAGAAGCAATCTGGAGAAAAGGCTTACACTGTCATTTATGGCCAAGGTCTTCAAAATTGTTTTGGGTGCCCAACTTGAGATGTTTTAAAGGGACCCTCTTTTTCAAAAATTGCAAAGCACCTATCCTCTGAATCAGCTGCCTCAAGCTGAACACCCAAAATCACTAGTGGCTCTGAAAACCTTGGTGCCTGCCTAAGTGTTATAATGAGTTATCTTTTAAAATAAAGCCATGCCTCCTCTCCCTCCTCCCCCCCCACAATCTTCCACTGTGTGTGTTGGCTGTTTTTTGGAACAGGAGGAGCACCATCCGTTCCAGCACCTAGGACACAATACGTTGGGCTACATTTGGCAACTTGTTTTCTTTAGGCTGGAGAAGTACTACTGGGGAGGTGAAGCCTTTCAAAAAGCTGATTTAGTCATAGTTATTTTTGAGTTTTTAAAGAGCAGGTTATTAATGCTAAACCAAAACAGAGATAAATACCGGTGGCCCTGAAGGAGCCATTCTTGTCTGTTGTGCAACACACATTTTGTTTTGTTTTTTTTAAATGTTAATTCTTGGCCCCAGAAGCTGTAGTGACAACTTCTTATCTCAAGGGCTCAATAGACCATAATGGAAATGGAAAAATCTTCTTAGTTTGTGGATTATTGACCTGTTGGAGAACAGCTTAATGGCTGCCCAGGAGCAGTTAAATCCATTGTGCTGCTACCCCTTGACACATTTTGTCTGTGGATTCTTCAATATGGGTGAAAAGTCCCTACAACTATTCATGTAGAAGAATAAACAGAAAGATAAAGAAAAAGATTGAGAACCAGCAATGTCATCACTTTTGTACATCAAAGAACCAGCTGATTGCAAATAACACTGTCCTTCCAAATATAAAACAGAATGACCCTATGTTATAGATCTGCAACACAAAAGTGATAAAACCTTTGAATCCCATGTGTATTTATTTATTTGTGTTGCTTTAAATTAAAAACAGGCTGACCAATTTTTTATTAAAGATTCTTTTTAAAAAACATGTGTTCAAATTCTGTGAGCTCAAATTTCATCTGGAGCCTATTTTTTATGACCAAGCACATGGACACTACAGACAGGGGTGCTATAGAAATTGCTGAGCTAGACAGTCTGCTAGATAGGTTTCCAGACCCTGAAAACAGAGGTTGTATGAGACACAGTGGCACAAATGATGTCAAGAATAGGGTCAGCGATCTAAAGTGCCACGTAAAAAGCATCAATGAACTGCCCTTACTGTTCACGTATGGAATTAGAGTAATTAAAAAAAACAGAACACCTTGACTGATTTCTTCTAAAGTTTTAGTTCATTCTCTAGAAAGCAAAAGTGTCAGAGTCACTGAAGCAGAATGCCCTCCTCCTGAAAATGGAGTGATTTACATTTAGCATCTGTTTTGGACTGAGAGTGGGAATTGGCTTTGTAATTTCTTCTGTCATGCCACTGTCAGAAAATTAAGCTGTTTACGCTAGACTATAGAAGGTTAATGGCTGTTCTAGCAAAGGTCAAGTGGCCATTTTAAAGAGAGGCTGTGCTGAATAATCGAAAATGGCAGAAGGATAAAGCATAAAATCTTATCTGACTGCTCATTGTACATTTTTTTCAGTCATGTAGGGACCTGTCTGCAGCCTGATCAGGAAAACTTTAAAGATCTGTACTAATGCAAATTACCATTATAATAAGAAAATATAAAAGTACTAAATAATCTTAAAAGCTTTGGGGTAACTTGACCATACTTAGGGCAAAATTAAACACTGTTATTTGATTTGTCTTGGTATAAATGCTGGCAGCTCATACTTAGTCATGATGGCATGCAATTTGCCTGTCCTGTAAAAAAGAAAAATTAAATCACGTGCAATGTAAAAACAAGCAAAGGCTTTTAAAAATAACTTGTGAGCTAATTCTTTTTTACATGTGGTCATTTGATTTGTTTTCTTGGATCATGAAGTGCATTTTGGATTGTTTTTTTCTACTCTGCAGGGTCTGGAATTTTATTTTCAAGTTAAAGTTGTATGTAGTTCATGTTCAGATTTTGACAGTATTAAATATAGCAGCTTTTAAAAAGTGTCAAAGCCAGAATATAATTTCATGATCTTTTTCATGACAATTAAATCACTATGTAACATTTATATCCTCTTCTGGGACAGTTCTCCGTCCCATTAAAACCAATAGCAAAACTGCCACTGATTTTACTCGCAGCAGGCCTGGGCTCTATCCTCAGCTTGTGTAAACTGTAATAGGCCTGACGATCTCCCACTGTTACTATATTGGTTGAATTATCTTAACAGTGAATGTTGCCACCTAGTTCTCTTTCAATTTTAAGCACCCAGAGAGTGGGTTTGATTTCTGTCTCATGCAGGTGTAAACTGGGAGTAACTTCATCAAGAGACAGGTTTCAGAGTAGCAGCTCTGTTAGTCTGTATTCACAAAAAGAAAAGGAGTACTTGTGGCACCTTAGAGACTAACAAATTTATTTGAGCATTATGCTCAAATAAATTTGTTAGTCTCTAAGGTGCCAAAAGTACTCCTTCTCATCAATAGAGTTACATAGGTGCATAACACGTGTGAGATTAGCATAAGAATTGGAATCAATCGCGTAATTTATACAAGGGTGCTCAAACTGCTCAGAATCCAAGGGTGCACTGGTAATTTGCAGTGTGCAGATTACTAATCTCTTTGGATACCAATGAGTCAGATTTTACAGCCATTCTGTTCGAGAAGTGTTTTCTCCCCCGTGCCTTACAGTCTTCAGCTTAGCTTCCAGTTAACTAACTTTTAAACACAGTTGTCTTTTCAGGAATGTGCCACTGGCAGGGCCATCCCTAGAGGAGTGCAGGGCCCGGGGCAGAAGTGACAGATTTGTCTCTTCTGGGACTGACCATGTCGGCCAATTGCACTGGCCCGCGGGGCCCACCAAAGCGCAGGGCCTGGAGCGGTTGCCCCAATTCGTCCTACCTAAGGGACAGCTCTGGCCACTGGACTTTTCATCTCCATCGCCTGGTTCAGAATATATGTCCACCTTTATACAACTTTTGCAACTTTTGTATGTCTGTTTGTGTCCCAAATTTGCATAGGCCCTGAAACTGCCCCTCACTCTGAAGGCATGCATGTATATAAAATCTTTGTTCGTGAATCAGTATCACACATAACACCAGGACAGTACTAAAAATAGCACCTGCTAGTTGAATGCTACTACTTGGCCAACAAAAGGCCTATCAACCCACATGACAAAATGAGGTATCATAATCAAAATTTTTAAGCCCTAATTTTGCTGACACCACATTGTACATTCTGGCAATCTCAGCAGAGAAGCCAAGGATTAAAGGGATATGAAGACTAAACTAACCTCTTATTCCTAGAATTGGTCCCTCAAGGACACTTCCCATGCTTAACCTGTCCTGCGCCCATGATGCTGTCGACTCTATACCCATCACAAGCACACTGCTGAGTCAGAAATAATTTTTTTAATTATTTTGGTAATAATCTTTAATTATAATTATATTGCTATACTATTGTTCATTGTTTAGGTGCCATATATCACTTCCTACGTACAAGGCAAGACTCATCATGATTCGTTCCAAGTGTTCCCTTAGACTCTTAAGATCTTCAGTTTCTTTTGTGGAGTCTGTGTTGATCTTTCTTACTCTGTTACAGCACAGCAACTTAAACCCATGCTAAACTTTAAATATGGGCTTCCGGATTAGCTGGAACCAGGCCTCCGAGAATAGCTCCTTCATAGAATCATAAAATATCAGAGTTGGAAGGGACCTCAGAGGTCATCTAGTCCAACCCCCTGCTCAAAGCAGGACCAATTCCCAATTTTTGCCCCGATCCCTAAATGGCCCCCTCAAGGATTGAACTTGCAACCCTGAGTTTAGCAGGCCAGTGCTCAAACCACTGAGCTATCCCTCCCCCCAAATCAGAAGTTCTTATTTTTCAGTATCATAGAATATCAGGGCTGGAAGGGACCTCAGGAGGTCATCTAGTCCAACCTGCTGCTCAAAGCAGGACCATGCCCTGATTTTTGCCCGATCCCTAAATGGCCCCCTGAAGGACTGAACTCACCACCCTAGGTTTATCAGGCCAATGCTCAAACCACTGAGCTATCCCTCCCCCCTCAGTATAAGCTGAAAGCTGTGCTTATAATAAACACTTGCCATGCTATGGAACCTGCGCCATACCAATGAGCCCCCTTTACACCAAGAGCATAACCGAAGAGTGAATCTATATTAACAGGCAAATATTGTTTAGCCTCCAACCTCCAAGGACTTTCAAGCAACTGTATAGAAACCAACTTCTCATTTACGTGGTTCTCATAGCTCATGGTGGAGCCCCAGCATAGAAGCCATTCTTTAGGAATGCTGCTTCTCTAGTTAGTTTTCACAGATATCTTTTGAAAGTAGAATGTGCCCTGTGATGGCCAACTTATTTCACACAGACCACTGAACAGCAATTAGCCTAACATAGCATCAACTCACTACTGATCAGGGCAGGGTTTGAACCTGGAAGTGAAAATTTGGCTCACTGTTCACTCAGACATAAGGAACTTTGTTACCAGCCTTCTGAGCCATCTGATCCTCCCCAACATTAGCCTGTAATGGCTTCATATGCATGTGGAGTTTATGGACCACCTCGAAGATCACCAACGCCAGGAAGACCCAGCTCTCACTGTGGGTCAAAGGGCTTGGCTTGCAGCAAGACACCTCTGTTTGAACAGGCCATCCCACAGGCTAGACCAGGGGTTCTCAAACTTCATTGCACAGCGACCCCCTTCTGAAAACAAAAATTACTTCACGACTCCAGGAGGGGAGACCGAAGCCTGAGCCCGCCCAAGCCCCAATACCCCGGGTAGGGGGTCCGAAGCCCAAGCCCCACCAGTCTAGGCAGGGAGGCCAAAGCTGATCCTGATTCTTGCTTATTGAACTTGGCTCTTGCGATTCCTCCAACTTCTGCTCAACAACTATCATCCCTGACGTGCAGCCCCAGACCAGCTGTGACCTCTAGGTCGTCTATGCCCCGGTCCCTTACACACGTGAATTGGTGGCTACATCCCCCAGTTGGCTTTGAAAATCTCAGTCATTGTGTCAGCAGAAGAGAGCAATGGGATTCATGAGGTCTGGTGACAGGTATGTACAAACAGACTTGGAACACCAGCAAAATATACAGCCCTAGGTGTACTAAGTAACAGTGCTTAACTCACCCTCTTCCCAGAGATATGAGAATAGGATTTTCCAGTCCAATCAGAACTCTGAAAGCTTCATTGAGATTTTTGTAGGAGAAATTGTCCGCTGCATCTCCAATTACCACGCAGTTTGGGTTTGCTTTATCAAGCTGATCAAATTCAGGGACCAGATCTAAAGAGAAAAGAAACAAAATAAAACACAAATCCCACCTCTTGTAAGAAACAATTGGAATTGCTGGTTTTCTTCTAGTTTTGCGTCTCTCCTCTATTCATTGCCTGATGGGCAAAACTATGAATGCCAGGTTAATATCTACATGCCAGCCCCTTTTAGTTTCAAGTAGCAGTGGATCATGGACCACATGCACCTTCCCTCCACAATGTGGCATGGGAAGGAAGGGGAGCAGAAGGAGACATGGGGAGAAGGTTAGCAAAATATATTGTATTTCTTGACTATGATACAATAAGGGAACCCAGAGAAAACAGCAATATTATCAAGAGGTCGAAGGCAAAAAAAAAACAGCCTTCCTGTACTTCAGCAGCAAGTTTGTGGGCTCCAATGGTGTATTTATTTCTAGAACTGAAGTACTTTAGATCCCCAAAACACAGGCATTTTGGTATTTTGAGAAAGGAATGCATGAATAGGAGATGGCAGGCACGCATCAGTTGTTTAGAATGACTCGGACACAGAGCTGAAGATCAGTATTTCAGTTACATTTTGGAAAGGAGTTTGGATTGATAACAAAATACAGCACATCTCTGCATTCTCAAAAATGACATCTTCCAAATGGGACCACTGTCAAGATAAACTGACCTAACAGCCTAATAACCTTCCAGTGTCCTTTCCCCTTCCCTGAGATTTCCACTCCATCCTGTAATTTCCCTGAGGATCTTTTCATATCTTCCCTTCCTTAAATACTGCTTACCATCTGCCTTGAGGACTCTGGACCTCATCCAAAGCCCATGATGTCAAGGGAAAATACTTTGAATCAAACCCTATGTCTTACTGAGAAAGATTAGAGAGATTCAGTTTCCCTAGGAACCTGTTTATAACTCTCCTTAATTGACCAGAAGGTTGCTATTGAATGAAATGAGATGTTCTTTGTCCCATCACACTCCTCCTTCTCCACAATCTAGGATGTGAGGTTGGAAATCAAAGCTAGATCTCAGGGCCTGGTGTGGGAGAGTGTCCTTTTCAGAGACCATGAGAATATGGTAACCCATTGTCCTCTTTCTAAGGGAAGGCAGCATGATTACATGGTTAGAGCACAGGACAGGGACTCTAGAGAAGGGTGTTTTGATAAAGGAGGTTTCCTCAGTTATGCTGCTTAGGAGGTGAGGAATGAAATTCTGCTCCTTCCATTTCCCTCCAGAAGACCCTCCGTAGATTCCAGTTTCTGGCCAGTCTCTATTGATAATCAAAACATCCTGTCAGATGCCATTTTGATTTTCACACAGAGAAGAATCTGCTCTCTCTTAAACATAGTGCTCTTGGTGATATTGACACCTACAAAAACTGAGCATATTATTTTAATAAATCACACATCATACATTCATTCCTGTCATGTCGAACAAAAAAAATAATGAAAAAAGAGTAGGCCAAGCCCATAAGACCTTGTATTTTAATTTTACAAGGCCCTGGGATTTTATTCCCCACCCTCCCTGGAAAGAGCTAACTTTTGCAGTCCTGATAAACTGATCTCTCCATTTTATGAAATCCCAGTTTTGCTCCAGAGTAACACAACGTGAGCTGACCAAGGACAGCCAAGTAGGGATGTAGGGCCTGCTTATGCAGCTGTTTTGCAAAATTGGAGCTACATTGTGCCTTCTGGCACATCCCTGAGCAAGGTGGGGCATTTATTGCCCCACTCTAGGAGTGGCTCCAGGAGGCACTGTGTAGTAAACTTGTTGGCCTACATTAGGAGCAAACTGTGACCCACTATGTATGGTCAGCGGAACTGGTGGCATTTTGGGGAGTCAGCGCCAAGGCTCCATCATTCCCCACTCCACTGCATGCATAGCTACTCCAGAGGGAGCGTAAATCAGCACACACTGTCCTCTTACCTGTGGGCACCTGTATGCAAAGTCTGGGTAGCCCAGACACATAGGTGCATCTTCCATTGAATTCAATGGGAGAAGTATCTATGCAAGCAAAGAATTTGGCCCATAATGCACTATAAGGGTGAAATTCAGCTTCTGTCGTCAGGGCCCCAGAAGGTCCCCAGCACAATGGAACTGCAGAGACTCATTCGGTATGCAATTTCACCATCTTCCAGCAGATCTATATACCATTTCAATGGATCTGTGACAGGGTGCAAGGGCATCACAGTGCCTGATCCCTGATGAATAAGAGATTCATGCAGCTCAGCCTCCCTCTCCTTTTGCCCAGATAAAGGCTGCTTGGGAGACAGAAGGAGGAGAATACCACTGGGAAGATGAGACTGCAAACCCAGGACGGTGAGGTTTTTGTTCTCTTTATTTGCCTGTGTTCTCTGTTTTATTGCTTGTTATAAACATTGTTCCTTAAAGAAAAAGCGTTGACGGCTGTGCGTTTCTGCTGAGACTAAGTCATTCCACCTGCTTACAGATCTACTGGGTGGCACCAGGGTAAATGAGAACTGAATCTGGCCCCATCACGGACATTTACTACAGCTACATTACTGGAGAAAATGGAATTAAAGAGCTTTTCCTGACAGGAAAACATCAACCAGATGTTCTTATCCTCACAGTTTTCTCAGTGAAAGTGACATCTCTCCTGACCCAGACTGGCTGTCAATCCACAGCATGCTGAGCTGCTAATCTGTATTAGTTTCAAAGTCTACGGAAGTGTTGTCCCACCATCATGTACGAGGAGGTGTGGCCTCAGGTTTCGCTCCTTCAGAATGCGACAGGCTGCCGGTGCCGGGGCAGTGACTTCATTCACTGAAACGTTGAACCCCAAGCGCTGAAGCTTCTCCACTAACTTGCCTCGAGTGGCCTGGGTTTCATTGGTGCAGAACCGCAACTTCAGGCCAGACGCTTTGATCCTGTTGTGTAAAATGAGTGGAGATGCTAATCAGACAGGTAACGTGTAGGGAGAGAAAGATTTGTCACCTCAAAGCTCATGGATAACCAGGGTGGGAAGGAAAGGGAGGAATACATTTTAAGCACAAACGCAAAGATTTAGGAGTATTATTATTTACTTTTAACATAGTGCAACAAAAGTAACAGCACTTTACAAACACATCAGAAGACAAGGCCCTGCCACAAGGAGCTCAGACTCGAACTCAAAATTGTAATACGCATGAAAAGACCAGGTGCCAGCGTGGAGTAGCCCCCTTCTCTATGAACACCCATCCCCCTCACTTACTGCACTTACTGACAGTCTGCAAATGTTTTAAAGATACCGTCCTAGGACCAGGCATGACCGTGGATCACAGGACGTGACTTTCCTGTTGCACTGTAGATCTAGGGTGGTATCTAGCATTTAAAACTGCAGTCTACTTTCAGCTTCCCCTGAGCTACCTTGGGGCTGTGGACCCCTTATGATGGACAGCCCACCCAGCAGGGAGCCCAAGCAGCACATGAGGCCTGGAGCCTACTGACCCAGTCCAGAAAGTGGTCAGCACAAAACGGAAAGTGTCTGGCCAAGGCACACTAGAATCATATTGATTCAGCTCATCTCATAGGCAACCTACACCAGCAGAGCCACAGCCATAAAATAGAACTGCAAGCAATGCTGGCCATTCCCAGGGGGTGAATCACCCTTTCAAATGCACTTTCTCTCTGTGTAACAGAAGAGGTAAATCTAGCTCTGCATCTTTCAGCCTTTGGTCCAGAGAGTTGCACTCGTTAACTGAGGGCATTATATAGCCATAATGACAAAGGTTAGCATGATATCATCATGTAGTAGCATTTTAACTCAGATTTGCACCTTCCCACTTACTTAACTTCTGTTCCAATGATCAACCCTATTATATGGCTATTGAATTACAGTGCAGGGGAGTTACCCTGTTATATAATAAAACAATAATATTTTGCACTTGTATAGTCACAAGGTACAGCCAGGCCACTTCCTCATGTTGCAATAATGGTGCTCATATCAATATGTGCATGAGTGCTGTAGCAGCCACATTTTAATCTCTTCCCCAAACAAAACATCTGTGCTGTTATTTGTTGACTTCATTGGGAGTCTGGGGGCTGAGCAACTCTGAAAAACAGGGCCCTATTTGGTAGGTACCTTTATATGGATTTATTTTAGGCATCCAAACTTGAAAATGTTGGTCTTAACCTCCGTGTGCTTCAATATACCCATCCATGAAATGGAGATAAATGATCATGCTTGACTATCTCACAGAAATATTGACTGGTTTAATCAATGTTTGTAAAGCATGTCTGGCTCCTTAGAGAAAAGGGAAGTAGTTATGGTCCAGTGGTTAGCGTACTGAACTGGGAGGCAAGAAACAAAAGTTCTATTCCTGGCTCACTGCTGTGAGATCTTATGCAAGGTTTCCCCATATGTAAAACAGGTATGATGGTACCTGTATAGCACTCTGAGATCTACAGATGAAAGGTGCAATATCAGAACTAGTTATTGTTATTATGATTAATTACAGTCATATTGACAATTATTTCATGACTCTATCCTGTGACATGATATAAAGGCCAAGATTTTCCAAAAGCAATTTAGTGATTATGGGTAAGTTTTCGTTGCCCAACCTGAGATGCCACAAAGAGGCCTATTCTTAGAGGACAAGCACTGAGGATTTTCTGAAAATCAGGCCCTTGTAAGGCACCCCAAAATGGAGCCATGCCACATCACTAGTTGCTTTAAAATATCTTGGCCAAAAGGACTGAAGTTAATATGGATTTAGGTGCCTAACCTTAAACACCAGTGTTTGATAGTTTGGAACTAATTTTATACATTTTTATTAAAATGTTGTAAGAAGAAACAATAGTTTTTTGTAAGGAAAGGATCATTCTGCTCTGCTTCTCCTCTCCAGATGACAAAATGTGTGGATTCTTTCCCCAATGAAGTTCATAGTAGCATGGTAGCAACAGAAAAACTAGTTAGATAATATATATTTGGTGAAGAATCTTCCATCAGAAAGAATTCTTAGAAATCTGATCCTAATGTAGGGCGCCCCCTCTACACATTTACACTGTCTGGCAACGTCTTCTTCAATAACACAGGTGATTCATTTCTTTCTTATTATTTGTCTTTCCTAATCATAGGTATGTGAATTATCAATTACACTTAGTGGTTAATTGCCCTTCATAAAGATAGCTTTTCTATTTTAAATTAGGCAGTTAATATATTGTAACTAATAGCATTCACTTGTACATTATAAATATATCTTCATTGATTAGAGCAGTGAATGTGAGATTAACTCACAAGTTAATGAAGCAATTGAGTGAAGAAGTGCAGGGTGTACCCAGGGAATAATTATTGTTAATGAATTATGATGTGACCTTCTCAGAACAATGAACAATTGGTGTGACAGTTAGATGACAGTATTTCACATCTGTTATTCTAAACATGATTTCAGGTACAGTTAAAAAACAAAACGATATATTTTATATATACAACAAAACTTTAGGGAGCGTTTTACAGTTAAAACAATTTAATTTAAACACAAATTGTATTGTCCCATCCTTGGAAAAAATCATGGCTCATGACTGGCTGAAACAACCATGTGATGAATAAAAATCTACTGTTTATTTCCTCAAAGGTCAATAAAATGAGTTCTAGAACAACATTAAACAATCAAATTTTATTGCAAATAACTACAACTTGATAGGTTATGATGTATGCAGCAAAAATTATTATTCAGCTCACTGGAAGAGAATAATAGGGTTTTTTTTAAAATATATTTTCTAACTCTTCTCCTCTTTAGAATGTTAGAAGGAAAAACACTTACACTTCTGAAACTCATGACCATATTGGAGACATTCAGAAATATTTAACAATGCTAATATCAACCTCATATTTTGATGACCATCAATATTCACTGTCTTTCAGACCAATGACTCTTAGTGTTTATGTCAACAGAAGTAGGTAACTTCTTTGCAGAGCTGAGCCCATACTAAGCAATGAGTAGACTTGGTCAGAAAAATGGGTTTTTTTCCTGTGGAAAATGTCTATGAAAAAGAAAAAAATAGTTCTCCAAAAATGTTTGGTGAAAAATCAAACACCGAACATTTGGATTTGGAAATGCTGCCGGGTCACCTCATGATTCATTTCTTTCTTATTATTTGTCTTTCCTAATCATAGGTATGTGAATTATCAATTACACTTAGTGGTAAGTTACATTGGGGTACTCAATGCTTTTTTTGCCTCTGTTTTCACTAACAAGGTCAGCTCCCAGACTGCTGCGCTGGGCATCACAAAATGGGGAAGAGATGGCCAGCCCTCTGTGGAGATAGAGGTGGTTAGGGACTATCTAGAAAAGCTGGACATGCACAAGTCCATGGGGCCGGACGAGTTGCATCCGAGAGTGCTGAAGGAATTGGCGGCTGTGATTGCAGAGCCATTGGCCATTATCTTTGAAAACTCGTGGCGAACCGGGGAAGTCCCGGATGACTGGAAAAAGGCTAATGTAGTGCCAATCTTTAAAAAAGGGAAGAAGGAGGATCCTGGGAACTACAGGCCAGTCAGCCTCACCTCAGTCCCTGGAAAAATCATGGAGCAGGTCCTCAAAGAATCAATCCTGAAGCACTTGCATGAGAGGACAGTGGTCAGGAACAGCCAGCATGGATTCACCAAGGGAAGGTCATGCCTGACTAATCTAATCGCCTTTTATGATGAGATTACTGGTTCTGTGGATGAAGGGAAAGCAGTGAATGTATTGTTTCTTGACTTTAGCAAAGCTTTTGACACTGTCTCCCACAGTATTCTTGTCAGCAAGTTAAGGAAGTATGGGCTGGATGAATGCACTATAAGGTGGGTAGAAAGTTGGCTAGATTGTCAGGCTCAACGGGTAGTGATCAATGGCTCCATGTCTAGTTGGCAGCCGGTCGCAAGTGGAGTGCCCCAAGGGTCGGTCCTGGGGCCGGTTTTGTTCAATATCTTCATAAATGATCTGGAGGATGGTGTGGATTGCACTCAGCAAATTTGCGGATGATACTAAACTGGGAGGAGTGGTAGATACGCTGGAGGGGAGGGATAGGATACAGAAGGACCTAGACAAATTCGAGGATTGGGCCAAAAGAAATCTGATAAGGTTCAATAAGGATAAGTGCAGGGTCCTGCACTTAGGATGGAAGAATCCAATGCACCGCTACAGACTAGGGACCGAATGGCTAGGCAGCAGTTCTGCGGAAAAGGACCTAGGGGTGACAGTGGACGAGAAGCTGGATATGAGTCAGCAGTGTGCCCTTGTTGCCAAGAAGGCCAATGGCATTTTGGGATGTATAAGTAGGGGCATAGCGAGCAGATCGAGGGACGTGATCGTTCCCCTCTATTCGACATTGGTGAGGCCTCATCTGGAGTACTGTGTCCAGTTTTGGGCCCCACACTACAAGAAGGATGTGGATAAATTGGAAAGAGTCCAGCGAAGGGCAACAAAAATGATTAGGGGTTTAGAACACATGACTTATGAGGAGAGGCTGAGGGAGCTGGGATTGTTTAGCCTGCAGAAGAGAAGAATGAGGGGGGATTTGATAGCTGCTTTCAACTACCTGAAAGGGGGTTCCAAAGAGGATGGCTCTAGACTGTTCTCAATGGTAGCAGATGACAGAACGAGGAGTAATGGTCTCAAGTTGCAGTGGGGGAGGTTTAGATTGGATATTAGGAAAAACTTTTTCACTAAGAGGGTGGTGAAACACTGGAATGCGTTACCTAGGGAGGTGGTAGAATCTCCTTCCTTAGAGGTTTTTAAGGTCAGGCTTGACAAAGCCCTGGCTGGGATGATTTAACTGGGAATTGGTCCTGCTTCGAGCAGGGGGTTGGACTAGATGACCTTCTGGGGTCCCTTCCAACCCTGATATTCTATGATTCTATGAGAGTTGTAGTTTGGGTGCCTCATGTCTACATTTTCTTCTCCAGGCTGAGCTTCCCGGCCAGACTATATCAAAACTGAATAGAAATGTTTTGGTTTTCAGACAACATTTTTCAGTTGAAAATCAAAAATGTTGCAGTTTGGAGATATTTGGATTTTCAATGAAAAGCTGAAATTTTCCACCGATAGCAGACACTTTTTACTAAATTATTTATGTTGTTGAAAACCTTGAAGAACAGTTTTGATGGAAAATTTTTGACCTGCCCTAATACTGAGCACTTTGGCCTGGATCAAACTCCTGGCACTAAGCAGTTGTTCAGTCATAGTAGATGCATATTTTCAAAGATATTAGGAGGGATATTTCAGTGTTCACCTTAGTGCATGTGTATTGAGCCTACAAGTCATTGCTCTTTGACAGGTTTCAGAGTAACAGCCGTGTTAGTCTGTATTCGCAAAAAGAAAAGGAGTACTTGTGGCACCTTAGAGACTAACCAATTTATTTGAGCATGAACTTTCGTGAGCTACAGCTCAATTCATCAGATGAAGTGAGCTGTAGCTCACGAAAGCTCATGCTCAAATAAATTGGTTAGTCTCTAAGGTGCCACAAGTACTCCTTTTCTTTTTGCTCTTTGACAGACTATTGTGCCTATTACCCTTGCACAGCTATGAACTTTGTAATTGTCAAAGGACTTGACTCTACAGTCAAACCACACATAGGATGAAATCCTGGTCCCCTGAAGTCAAAACTCCTATTCACTTCAACAGGGTCAGGATTTCACCCATGGAAGTGTTACAAAACAGGGACTGAACAATTGCATTTGTTGAATACAAGATGCCATGCAAAGCAAGTCAATACTTATTATATTTGAAGCCATTGCCCCTGAATTAGCAAAGAGAAATGAGAAATCCTGTGTTGTTAAACTGGTTCAGCTATTCATGGTCAAAAGTTGTTAGAATCTGCTATAGGGCAACTTAACAGTGATCTCTAGTGTTAGCAAGTCTGTGGGGGTACTGAAGATAGTAGAAAGGAGGATAAAAGTAAAGATCAAATTATTTGCAACAAAACTCGTTAGAAAAGAATCCAACCTTATCAGTTAAAGAATAATCCATTCAAAAAATTTCCTGCAGGTATAAACATACTAACCCTCCCCTTATCAAAATTAAAAATACAACAACACACTTTGGCCACATTTGTAGTGGAACTACAGATTTATGACTATTTGTATTACAGTAGCAACTACCAGCTCCAGTCAAGACTGGTACACCCCCATTTGTCTATAGCAGTGATTCCCAAACTGTGGGGCACACCCTCCTAGGGGGACATGGAGGAATGTTTGGTGGGGTATGCAGCGAGGTCCGGGCCAGCCCCCATGGGGGGCAGGGATGGAGTGCCACCCAGCTCCACTCTGCCACCTGCGCTGCCCCAGCTCCGCTCCACCCCCTGCTCAATTCCGCCCCCCTGTGCTGCTCTGGCCCCAGTCACAGCTCCACTTCGCCCTCTGCTCCGCCCCCAAACCAGCCCTGCCCTCATTCCCTCTCCACGCCCAGGCCAGGTCTGCCTCTAGCCCCAGTTCTCCCCCATCCCCAGTTCTGCCCCCAGCTCCACCTTCAGCCCAAGCTCCTCTGCTGAGCCAACTGTACAGTAGTGGAGAGGGCAGATTCCATTACTGGTAAGAAATGACGGGGGGAGGCCCAAGACAGGAAAAGTTTGGGCACCACTAGTCTATAGCCACTGGCCGTCTCTTGTCTGATACACAGATTATAAGCTCTTTAGGGCAGGTACAATCTTTTTGTTCTGTTTGTATAGCACTTAGCACAATGGTCCATGACTAGGGCTCTGAGGCGCTGCAGTAATACAAATAATAAATAACTAGAATGTGAATAATGAAATGATCAGGGCTCCAGCAATGTCAAATATATCGCTGCTGTGACAAATATTTGATTCAAACTCTAAAATTATTATAAATCAACCATGGTTTGAGTTCAAGCTGTGTACACAACCAAGCAGTGGACCATTAACAATTATTTTGTACCCATGAACTGTCTGAACAGCTTTGTGAAGATTTTTGCACTTGCCAGGTATCTATGGACATTCTAAACCTGCTTTTCACTTGTGATTTTTGAGTGTGAGTGGTTCCCTTGTCACAGAAGCCAAATCACATTACATTTTCCAATATGGCCTCTAGTCCCTCTTCTGCTTCCGATTAACTCTGTGCAGAAACCCATGGAACTCAAACTTTGCGTGTGAGTTCAGAGTGAAATTTTAACAGGGAAAAACTGGGTTCTTACCTCTTGGAAGCTCAAAGACAGCAAACCTGTATAACCTATTTCTGATGCAAAAATATTTCTCAAGGCCCTTTCAAAGCAATCTGGAAATGAAACAGAGTTCACACAACTCTAGGCTGCATACTTAATTTTGCAAATATTGTTTATACTTACATGGAAGGCAACAGACAGGAGGAAGAGCTGACTTTAATGTAATCAACACTGTGAAATAAGGAATTGGGTCACAAAAGAAATCTCCATGTCAAGAAACTAAAAATGGATAGGTTAGTAACGAATTAAAGACCAACAGGTGGAGGCTAGATGACATACTTTCCTTTAACACTTACAGTAGGAAGAATTTTTTAACCTGCCTAAAACTACAAAAATCATCGCAGTCTCACCCAACTAATCCCTAAATCATAGATCGGGGCACACTCCTGACTTTGCTTGTATTGTGAATGTGTGTGTACAGGATGTATGAAAATCAGTTTTTTAATTTCAGTTGAGAGCTGTCCCTCATACTACACCAGTTCTTTGAACTGACCTTTACCTCATTCTGACAGAACAGGACAAGACTCTGAGTGACAATGTCCCACAATGCAATTACTGTGCGTCAGATGAGCTGGTCCTTTACAAATCACCTCGAACTTTACACATCTGCTGGCTGTCAGCATCTGCCAGGTTCACTCACCCGAAAATAATGAAAAAACTCTCATTATTGTTCCATAACAGGTAAAGTGTTAGGACAATTATTAGATATCCTGACTGACCTTGCGCAGATTTAACCAACTGCCCTTGCCAACCTTTTCTTGGTTAGACTTTGGGCATATAAAACACAAAAAATGTACTTTTAGACCACCAAAAGGTTGTGACACCATCAGGAAAAAAAGCTGAGGAATGTGGAGTCAAAGCTGTCATTTCGTTCTAAGTCTATACTCTTCTGCAAAAGGCAGGATAAAGAAAAAGATACATGTCCACAAGTTATAGACAAGTCATAAGGCAAAACTTGGGACATCCCCTCCTCCACTGGTCTCTGTCACAACTCACGCTATTTCAAACACAGCACCTGAAAACCACATTTGCCTCATTTGGCGGCAGCCGATGTTGATGAATTGGATGACAGGAGAACCCAACCAGAAAATTCAGTCACAGATAAGGCAACAATCTCGTGTGGGGTGTTTTCCTGAGCACAAGTTCAACAGGACTTGGATAGATACTGGTTGCACAAGATTTGCAGAACTGGCCACTCATTATATATATTAAAAAAAAAAATCTTGCAACACACCTATGTGTTTTGGAGTGTTTAACCTTTGTATGGTCAGTGTGTGATTGACATAAAAAGTGGCAGTCATGGGTCAGTGATCTAATGACTGTCTCAGAGACAAGAGGAAAAATGAATATTAGACAACTACCTGTGACCAAGCAATGAAATAAATTTATTCAAGACACACTGCACTTTATCATCATGAATATGCTGCATCAGCTCCACCCTTCTGGGTAGGTAACATCTGGGTTATTTTCCTCTGGAGGGGCTCAGATCTCCTGTCCAATCAAGTACAATTCCCTCTTTAAGAATGGCTGAAAACTTTGGAAAACACTTAAACCAGCTGCCAGGCTGTTTTTAGCATTTTGCACCACTTTCATAGCACTAATGTTATATCATATGATGTCATCATATATAAAGCAACACAGTATAGAGACACAGCATCATGTGTGATGAAGTGAATGCAAAAAGGCAATGACTTTCCTGCTTCTAGGCTTACAGAAGACTGCAAGTATATGAATGATTAGAAGAATGGCAGCTTTAAGTGCTAAGAGGTCCAGAAATAAGCCATTTACAGAGAATAAAACAAGTATATTGGTTCCACAAAACCCAGGAACTACATTACAAATTCTTGAGTGCCATCTGCTGGTATCATATGTGTTAGCTAGCTATTTACATACCTACCGACAGAGAGCACTCTCAAAACAGTAAGGATAAGGGCGGAATTTAGACATTTGGGGGCAAATTAATTCCTGCCATAACTCTGTTGAGTTCATTGGAAGCTTATTTTGCTACAAGATGAGAAGGAAAATTTTAACATGTACACAGGGAATAGCCTTCAAGATATACATCTCAGGTGTCAAGGCAAAGCAAAATAGAAAGGTCTCATAAACCAGTAAAATGAATATCAATAATAGTCAAAGGTAGGACTACCCCTCTGATTCTACCTACAAAGGATTCTATCCACAAAAACAATGAGAAGTCCGGTGGCACCTTAAAGACTAACAGATTTATTTGGGCATAAGCTTTCGTGGGTAAAAAACCTACTTCAGTTGCATCTGAAGAAGTGGGTTTTTTACCCACAAAAGTTTACGCCCAAATAAATCTGTTAGTCTTTAAGGTGCCACCGGACTCCTCGTTGTTTTAGTTTAATGGTTTTAAGAAAAGTTAAAAAAGAGTTTTAAAACAACAGAACTAACAGGGTAGAACTGCTTTAGTCTACTCAAGTGACCGGAAATCCCACTGCATTTTGTTGTTTTAGCCAGTATGTGAAAAAGCAATGATAATAATAAGGGTATTACAGCAAACAAATACACATAAGAACCTCACTAAACAGCACGAATGGTGAGGAAAGCCAGGTGTGGATTGAGGCCTAGTGAGTGCTGCCGACACCAGACACATCAGAACCCCCAGCCAGTTAGGACATCCTGAATACTAGGTGACGTAGCGCTCCCCTACTCGTATGTGAGCAGCATAACATCACCCATTCTGGCACTGCACTTGGCACAGCTGTAGAATCTCATTCGACTGTCCCTGAATATATTGCAAAGTTAAAAAGCCCTCTCCAGCATGGGAGTGCGGTTTGCCAAAGTGCAACGTTAGTGAAGTTCTGCTGTGGACAGGCAGAATAATCAATTTGCCTGAGCACAGAAACAAATTCCGCTCAAAAGATAAGAAAGATTAAGAGATGAGCACTTTGGTTGCAGAAGTGGAAATGAAGTAACCAGGAGTGGATTAACAGCAATAGGAGAAGCAGAAGTGGGTCTCCACCAAAGTTAACAGCTAAGCTCCCCTTATAAAGATAACGTATTATAAACACTGAAGGCAGCAGTAGAAAGATCTGTGATTGAGCATTTGCAGATGATATAGAAGTGAGAGAGGAATGTTCTGAGAGCTAGGCAAACGGAAGAATTATACAAACTGTCACTAAGTGAAGATGAGCCTAAAAAGTCAGAAGTGATGGTTACAAATAAGGTAGATGCCTTTCCTGTCACTATCTAAATACTATTTATTTAAATACGTAGCAGAAAGCCAGGCGGAACCAGACTGTGCAAGGGTAAGCAGAAGCTCCACAGTGAAGGAGAGAGAAAGAGAGTAGAGATTTAGGGACATTGCTGTTTTATCATTCTAATAAAGTTTCTTGTTCAGAGTTAAAAGGAAGCAATTCATTCTACACTTCTCCACCACTGTAACTGGACACTGTCTACTTGCAGAATGAAACATGGTAAGGTGGCTTAGGGCTTGTGTCTGTTAGTCCATCCCCACTAAGAGTGTGTGATTGTATTGTATACATGGAGGTCCACATTTTCAGTGCTGGGTGCCTAAAGTCAGGCACTTCGGGGGAGATTTTCAAAGGCTCAAATGACAGTTAGCTGCTTAAATCCCATTAACTTCCAACAGGAGTTAGGTGCCCAACTGCCATTTGGGCTTTGAAATCTGCCCATTTAAATTCATTTTTAAGCATCTAACTAAAAGCAGCCTCATTTTCAGAGATGCTGGACATTTCCAGCTCCAATTAAAGTCAGTGATCAAGGGCATGTAAGAATGCTCATGTGAAGAGATGGAAAAGACAGGGACTGTTTACCTTAGAAAGGAGATATGATAAAAAAAAAAAAGTATAAAAAATGAATGGTGCAGAGAAGGTGGATGGGGAACCCATTTGCTCCCTGGCTCTTTAACAAAAGAACAAGGGGACAGTCAATGATATTAAAAGGTGGGAAATTCAAAATCAATAAAAGGAAATACTTTTTCTCAGAACACATGATTAACTATGGAACCATTGGCCTCAATGACTTTCTATGACAAGAACCTGACAACACTGATTGGATATTTACATGGATACCAAGAATATCCAGTGTTGCCAGAATTAATTAATGACAACAAAAATTTTGGAAGGGATATTAAACCTCATGCTTCAGAGTTTATAGCAATCTCTAACTATCAGAGAGCAGGAAGAGATCTATAAGGGTGCAGAAATATCTCACATCTGCCTACTGCAGAGTTCTTATGTCAGTCTCTGAAACATCTGGTACTGGTATTCTGTCAGACAAAATGTTGGACTAGCTGGACCTTGGATCTGATCCTGTCTGGCAATTCCTATGTATATCTAAACTTTAGACTTTTATTTAAATACCTAAATATGGATTTTGGGACCTATGTTCTGAAAATTTGGCCTATACTTATGACCATTTTATCTATTCTTTGAACGGCTTCTCTTAATGGCATTTCAACAATCCCCTAGTTTTATAATATTACTCCTATTAGTTCACCCTAGGGTTGCCAACCCTCCGGACTGTCCTGAAGTCTCCAGGAATTAAAGATTAATTAAAGATGTCATGTGATGAAATCTCCAGGAATTCATCCAACCAAAGCTGGCAACCCTAGTTCACCCTTAGCTACCTTAAATAATATTTTCCTCCTTTTTTTATGTCCTTCCTCTAAGCTGTACATACTAATCTCCTTTCATTCCTGTTCAGAGGCAATTCCCTCCTATTCTTTTATCCTCTTTATGATCCTTCCTCAGATTTCCTCTAGATTATCATCTTCAAAAGAGTAAAGGAAGCCAAAGGTGGCATGATAGGAAATTGGGCAAGTGAGATAGTGAGTGGGGAGACTAGATTCAGACTTCGGTGCACAAGGATGAGTGGGCCAAGAGTGTGATGCACAAGAATGTGTAAGATCAGCCTTGCTATATGGAGCAGAAACCTGGGCCACCAGGGAATGTGATTTTTAATGAATGCTGCTGTACCTGAGAGCAGTGACAGGACATGGGTGAATGAAAGCACAAGGTGATCAAAGAAGAGGCAAAAATAGCAGCAGAGACAGAAAAGATTTGGTCAGCAAGACTGAGGTGGTTTGAGCATATTGTGTGGACAGAAGAAGGTCATCTGGCTAGGGCATAATGAGATACTGGTGCCCTGGGAAAGAGTCACTAACCAGAAAGAAAGAATGAACATGTGGCCAAGTAACAGTAGCGTATTTAGGGCTTGATCCAAAACCCACTGAAGTCAATGGAAAGACTCTCACTGACTTCAATGAGCTTTGCATCAGGCCCTTAGGATCAAATTGCCAAAGACTGAGGGCCTAGTCACACCCTTGAGGAAGACTTTGCCTTTTCCAAGTTGCAGTTTGACGGTGAGAGGATTTGCTATGTAATTAAGGCCATGATTCAGCAAAGCACTTCAGTATATGCTTAAATTCAAGCATGTGAGTAGGTTTCAGAGTAACAGTCGTGTTAGTCTGTATTCGCAAAAAGAAAAGGAGTACTTGTGGCACCTTAAAGACTAACCAATTTATTTGAGCATAAGCTTTTGTGAGCTACAGCTCACTTCTTTGGATGCACCGATGCTGTAGCTCATGAAAGCTTATGCTCAAATAAATTGGTTAGTCTCTAAGGTGCCACAAGTACTCCTTTTCTTCATGTGAGTAGTCTGATCGATTTCAGTGGGACCACTGGATCAGGGCCTCTATCAGCTCATTGCAGCTGCCTTAAATCATAGTGGGCAACATTCCTAGCCCACTGTGAACAAGAGTACCTACCACCAAGCAAAAGGTGGGGAGGATAGGTGTGTGTATGTAATCACAAGAGTACAATACTTTAAAACTTGGCAAAAATTGATGCAAAGTAACTGACAGCTCATTTTACATCTAGCCTTCCTCTAGTTGTTGAAGTAATGATTTTGTCTGGTGTTACTGTAAAAACAGAGAGACCCTTTGTACTGGTAAATAAAAGCATACTTGTCACTGAAATTGTTAGACAGTACGTGGACTCAGTAAACGTCCAAAGAAGATGTAATACATGATAGCAAATGGTATGTAAGTAGATACAAACATACCCAGAATACAAGCAATTCCTCATCTAGATTTTTAAAAGGTTGTATAACTTCCCATTAAAAAATAATGGGCCCAAATCCTACAAAGCTTTCTCAGACAAAACGACTATTGATACCAATGGGACAGTTGCCTGAGAAGGACTGAAAGATCAGGCCCAGCATTTGCAGTAATGCATAAATGAAAGCTAATCTAATGCTTCAGGATAACATGATTATCACAGAGGTCAGAAAGGAACATTCCCCCTCCTTGTTCAGCATTGTACAATTTGCTAGGTGAACTCTGGAGTTTGCTGGGGGTGAGTGGAGAAAAGGGTTGCTTTTCTCTGATACATTGGCTCCAGTCACAGGCAGAATACGAGATTTGCTGAACAAATGGTCTGGTCTGGTCTTGTAAATCCTATTCCACCTATGTAAGTGAAACAATTTTGTAGCACATCAATTTACTAGATAACTAAAGGTGAACTGCCTGATTATTTTGCCATAGAAAAGACTATTATTAATTATTCATTTTACATGTATTCTCTTAATGAACTCCTATAGAAATGATATGTGAAGCAAAAAAAATAATTAAAAAAATGTAAGAAATCTGTTTGGCCATTATGTGAATTCGAACAATTTGTCTAGTTACACCAGATTCTTCTATCATGTTAATGCAAAGCATAAAACTAGTAGCCCCAGGGTTTACCACATATTAACTGATTGCAAGGAAATCATTTAGGGCTCCTCAGTCAGCCTTCTGAGGGGTTGCTGATCTTTAGATTATGACTCAGCAATATGTAGTGTATTATTCAAACACATGGGTGTCTTTGCTTGTAAGCATATTTATATGTTCTCTGTTTCATTATTATTCTGTATCAAAGAATATGGGAAACATACAGGAGAAAAATTAAAAATTAAATACTAGAACTTTTTGCTTTGGCTTTTGTTAGCTATTGAGGTTAAGGTTCTAAAGACCACAGTATCCCTTCATTTCTACATATCTCTGCACTTCCATGTGTCATTTAGGATTGAAAGTGTCAAAAAACTCTAAAAAGGTGTTCTCAAGGCACTGATGAACTGATTGGAAGCAGGAAGGACCAAAATCTCATGGGAAAGTCTAGCTCGCTGTAACAAGAAACACAGCGTTTCTCAAATGCAGCCACCAGGGGCTTTTCTTGTGACCACAGACTCCTGGGCTATGACTGGGAGCAGGGGGGCAAAGCAGCAGCCCCTATTCCTTCCTGTTGCTCTTGGATGCATCACCTTGGTGTTGGTTGCTGGGACCACCAGCAGGGGTTAGGCCCTGCCTCCCTCTGGAGACCCTAGGGGCACAACACTGGAGGAGCATGCAGCCAGTGAGTTCCACACCTCCCAG
This sequence comes from Eretmochelys imbricata, assembly GCF_965152235.1. NCBI lineage: Eukaryota > Metazoa > Chordata > Testudines > Cheloniidae > Eretmochelys > Eretmochelys imbricata. The sequence continues at coordinate 104,681,719 of NC_135578.1, forward strand.
GGTTGGTGGGGCTCAGGCTTTGGCCGTCAGCCCTTAGGTGGTGCGGTGGCAGGCTCTAGCCAAAGGGCTTTGGTCTCCAGCACTGGGCTCCAGCTGTACTGTGGCAGACCCCAGGCTTTGGCCATGCAGCGTCAGGCTCCATCCCTGGGCCCTGTCCCCTGGCTGTGGGGCATCAGGCTCCAGCCCCACACTGCCTCCCCCGGCCCCAGGTTTGCCAGGGCTGAGTAAGTCTGCCGTGAAAAGTGATACTTGTATGTTTGTTAATATCACTTTTCACAACAGACTTACTAGCTAGCAATAAATAAATGGACGTGTATGTGTGCATATTTATTTGGTTTTCCCTAAAGCTAATTAAGTATTTTAGATAAAAGTGTGAGAGCAGCCACTAGCCAGAGTTGGTGGCCGCACTCTGAGGCCACCAACTAATTTGTCATGAGAATCTACACAAGTGCTCCAGCAGCACAGCTGCAGCATTGAAGCTGTGCCTTGTAGCACCTGTAGAGTAGATACTTGCTACCGTGGCGGAAGGAGCTTTTCTGTCACTGTAATAAACCCACCCCTTCAAGAGGTGGCAGGTAGGTTGATGGAAGTATTCTTCCACTGACCATGTTGTGTCAACTCCAGGACTTAGTTCAACTTAACTACATCTCCCTGAGCAACGTAGCTAGGTCAGCCTAAATTTTAGGCATACACCAGGCCTCTGTTAGTAAGCTTCTCAATTCTAGGGTTCTTATCCCAAAGAAACATCCGAACGTTTGGGTTTCAACCATTATTAATTAGTACAAACAGCTCTGGTTATACATTTATTTGCAGTAACTACTGTACAGTGTTAGTTTAATCACAACATTTTTATGAGTAATATAATCAGATAACCATATTACACTGGCCTTTGTTCCATACTGACAGATAGTTAACAATTTGTCTTTGAAGCAACTCATTATTCATATATAAGAGCCAATGAAACCTAATATCTTTTCCACTGTCAAATCATTATTATACTTTGCATACAAAGGACATCTGTTGGTAAACAGTTAACTGTATTTCTGGAAAAGAAAGGAAGGAAAGGAAAGGAAAGGAAAGGGAAAGGAAGACTTTGCCTCTTTTTATTCAGTGAATTCTTTTTTATGCTCTCAAATAGGCAGGTAAAGTGGATCATTCAGCCATCTGTGATCCATTGAAAGAGCAATGATGTAATCACCTATTTTATTACTAACATCAAAGATATAGGGCTGGGCTCATCCTTGGGATAACTATTTTGACTGCAATACTGTTATCCCAGAGATTCATTTGGCCTGTGTCACAAATAAAAATTCCATTCTCCCACCTGTTTTCCTTTCACTCCTACTTTAAATGTACCACAGTACTCTGTAGTAATAGCCCCAAACACTGTGCTCTCATTAGTGTAAGATGGAGTGTATTGTACTAGTAACTGTAGATTGCTGTAGCATTTATGTAAGACTCTCTCTGAAATCCTTTCCTTTATCAAATCTAATTTAAACAAGGTCAGGTTCATCTCTAAACTAAGGGCCTGATCCAAGTATCATTGAAATCAATGGAAAAACTCCACTCACTGACTCTGATGGGCTTTGAATCAGCCACTTCATGCCTAACACAAGAACCTACATCCTTTTTGATGCATGCCAACCTTCCCTATTTGAGCGGGACAGTCTCTATAGTTTAAACAGAATATTTATGATTTTTCCACTCTGCCCCTTCTCCTGAATGCTCTCCTAAACCAGTGAATTTTATCTGAATTTACAGTTGTGTCCTTATTTCTCTCCCCAATGTCCCTTTATGTTAGTTTCAAATGTTCAGTAGATATTTGTGATGAAGAAAAAAAAAGCAAATTTCAGCCTGGTTTATCTTTACTTCAATGGAGTTACACAAGGGATGAATCTGGCTTATTCTCTCTATCACTAGAAATAACTCAGTCAGTATTTATCAGCTTTATTTTTGTCATATTTGCGAGCTGTATAATTCTCCATACAGCTTAAGCTGTGGGTCTACTCTGAAAAGTGACTGACAAAAAATGGTACCAATCAAACTAAACAGATCCTCTCCCTGTATGTGGCAGAGCCCCATCTGCTGACTTCTGTCCTGAAAAATTAATTTTTACTGCTTTTTACGCCTATAAACCCTGCAGAGCCAACACACATAAGAAAGAGTGAGCAAGACTATTCCTTCTTATGTTTCACCAACAGAATTGTTTACTGATTCCCAATCAGTTACACTCTGGCAGCCCCACTGGAGACAATGCACAAGGATAATTCAGGGCCTAATTAGGCCTCCAGAAATTGTAATATTGGTGATGATATGTGAGAAGTTTCATTCTCAGCTTTCAGGTGGGAAGTTAGAAAAAAAAAATCTTTTAGTTTTAAACTGAGCCATGATTCAGGTTCCCATCTGCAAACTGGGAAATAATAGTACTTATCAGTGGACTGTTGTATGGATTAATTAGTTGAAATATATTTGCTCAATGCTATGAAATATAAAGTGATATTGTATATAAATAAGTGACGAGTATTGTGGTAATCTTTTTTCCTTATTATCTACCCACTGGTGGATGTTTGCACACTAGCCAATTATGCCACTGGATAATAAATAACTCATGATGCTAAATGTCAATCGCATTTAAATTCCAATGGAGAGACAGGAGTGTTTTCTCGTTTCAGCTGACACAAACATCCACAGGCTTGGGGTATATGCCATTTCAGGAAAGGAGGGTCTTCAAAATAATAATCAAACACAGTACTGATTAACTTAATGAAAGTATGGTCCAGTAGATAGGGCAATGGACTCAGAGAACTAAGAGACCTGGGGGCAGATCCTCAGCTGGGGCAAATATTCATACCTCTACTGATTTCAATGGAGCTATGAAAAATTTACACCAGCTGAGGCTCTGTTCCCCATATTCTATTCCTGGGTCTGTCACTGACGTATTGCGTGACCATGAGCGTGTAATTTCATCTCTCTGCACCTCACTTTTTAGGCACTGATGCATACCTTCCTTTGTAGAGAGCTTTGAGCTCTACTGACAAAAAGTGAAAATGCAGAGCTAAGTAATAATTAATTGATTAATATTTGTAACATGCTTAGAGATCTTTGATTGAAAGACTCTTTCTCAACAAACCCAACACCGACCATTGGAAGCATTTCAGATGTAGCATGCTCTCGAAACTCTTAATGTCTGTAGCAGATTGTGCGAAGAGATTTAAGACTAAAACCGTGAATTTCTCTCTTGTTCTACACGCGCCTTCAGATGGCTCTTTGTAAACTTGCAACTGATCTCCATGTACTAACTCACTATTCCCCCCACCCCCACATGCTGAATTGTTTTATGATTACAATTCTGCTTGTTTCTCTCACAATCTTAGCCTTGTAAGACTCTGCAGGCATTTTATTTTAACATGGCTGTCCAGCTGCTCCACAGCCTCCCTATGCCTAAGATTTCCATTGCTTTTTTAAAGAGCCCTGTTAAAAGTTGTGCTAACAGATGCACTATACTGACCAAACAACCGGATGTTGTAAATGTCTAACCTCTGTGTGCTTTTCATATGTATATGCTAATAGGCATGCTATGAGCATACAGCTGTAAATGCAAACAACAGATCTCAGGATGGGCATGTTTTATGGATGTTTAACCACCTTCTGTCTTGGAACAGACCAACTCCTTACTGTTTGTAACATGCAAAGTGAACCTCATTTTCATGCAGTGTCAATCTATCAGGACCATAATAGCACAGAATAAAGGAGCTGTTAAGGTTAGTTCTGAAGGAGTCATTTAAATCACTGATGTATTTTCGGATTCATTACAAATGTGATATTCTGGTCTACGCAAGTTATTTCTATTACATGTAGAGGAGACATTTCCTATGTTGTAGTCAGTCCTACTATAAGGAATTTTTTCCCCACAACAAATGTATGCCACGTCGCATGAATGACTAACAAAATAAACAATCACAATTCAACTTGATTTTAAAGTCTCTAAATAAGCTTTTCTGCAACACAGATAACAGGCCAAATTCTCCTATTGTTCTACCTGTCTCAGGATTTTATACTGCCACCTATCACTGTTGTATCTGAGTGCCTTTCACGAAAAATCAGTAGTAATGGTCTTCATGGAGTTTCTGGCACTTTCTTCTTTTTCAGGGTAAAACATCTGTTTGGGGTTGAATTTTTGTTTTTAATTTTTTAGGTTTTTATTAATTTAATTTATTTTTTGTAATGTTGATTGGTTTCAGGGTTGCTGTTTGTGAGTTGGTTTTTTGTTGTTTTTGTCAGTTGAAGTATTTTGGGCAAAAGGGGGTATCAATGCTCACGGTTACACCAGTGTAAACGTGGAGCAATCCAGCAAAGTTGTTGGAGTTACTTCAGATCTACACCAGAATAACCAAGAGCAGAACTTAGCCTATCCTGCAGAATAAGCATTTACTTTGGGTTTTATTTTCAGACTCTGATTTGGCAATTTCCTTCCAGAGTAATCCTAAAATATTCCAATACCACAAACTGTAAAAGAGATGCATTAGAGTTAAAAAATACTAAGAAGGAATGGATACCCTTGCTGTAATATTCCTAACTAGGAATATAGCTTTAGTGGAAGGAAAAATCGCTTCCTCTATCTCAGATCTACTGCAAAGGAAAATGTTGCTTTTGTGTTTTGTCCTTGTGTACTGTATACTGTTACATGAGATTTCAGTGCTGTGACTGTGTGCGGAAGATGGTACAGCAAGACATTTGAAGAGAAGGTCAGCACTTGCATTATATGAGAGCAGAGACATCCTTTCAGCAGTATCTATGTGTCAAAAATATATTTACGAATCATATAGAGAATAAAATGCATATTTACTAAGAGATTTATTTAGGCATGCATCACACCAAACAATTATTGTATGAATCTGAATTATTTACAGGGTTTCTATTTATTTGCATCTGAATGTATGACTTTTTAGAAATCTTGATTAAAAAGCAATTTCTTAAAAAATAGCAGCTTTTAGTGTCAACACATTTGCATACAACTACATACTGACCTATGCTATCATCCAAACACAATATTAATGATCAGTTGGTAATGAGATAATGAGTCAATAAAGGTTTTAAATTATGTGAGCTAGAATAATTTCTTGTCTAATAAGGAGATAAATAAGGCTCCTGGACTTCACTGAGCAAAGTGATCATTCTTAAGCAATTATATTGAATGCCATGAATAATGTTTTTCTTTGGCACTTTTTGGCACGTATTCCTGCTGCACCAGATTTCCATGACTATGGCTGTCACTTCTGTGCTGCTCCTTAGTATAAAACTGCCAAGGAGCTATACAGAATCAACAATGAAGATCTAGCAAGACAGGCACAAAGATCAAGATCAATATAATAATGATGTCACAATTGTGAGGATTCATAGGTGCTGTGCAGATGCATATGTGCTAAGTATTACTCTGAACGCCAGTGAGAAATTGCAATGCTCATTGGGGCGGGGTGGAGGCGTTCAGCAGCTGCACATTCTGGTGAGCTCATTCTTTCATTTCCGTGGGTGCTTATTGGACTCTGTGCACAAGTGGGAATGGGAATAAAAGTGCAAGAATCTCAGAAGCCAGAGGCATACCTGAGCCTTGCATACCTCCTGAGTGAGGTTAACAACCATAGTTGTACTAGCTCTCCAAAGAGGGCAAAGCACTGTACCATAGAACAAAGCAGCCTGAGTGCCAGCAACCACACATCTGGAGCTCAGAAAGGCCTCATGCCTGCTTGAGGCACAATGAGCCCTACAGCTCTATGGAGAGGAGCTCCTATGACCATTGTGAGTGCAGTGCTGTGCTGTGTGTTAAAGGCATTATGGAGCCCATCGACCAGTTTAGACAGAAAGCCAGAAGCTTTATAAATTATGCTTATGGTAGGAGACTGAATGACCCAGCGTATACAGGGTGAAATTCACCCTCCGTTCCCCACACACATATCTGAACAAACAGGCTTTGTATTTGGAACTATACAGAAGCCACTTTGCAGTTCATGAGCAGGGTGTGGGGTCTCCCCTCAGCCTTGAACTTCTTACCCTAGAGGTCGTAGCCACTGGATCCATGGAATCACAGATCCATGCATCATACCACTTCCCCCAGCTGATGCCAAAGCTGACATACAAAACACAGGGGCACAAATTCCTCTGCACACCCAGCCCCAGTTGCAGCAGCAGCTCTGCTGTGCCAGAGGCCTTCTGCCGTCCTTACACCACGGGGGAATGTCATACATTGTCTTCCAGTTTTGTTACACTTCAACTCCAACCCAAAGGAGTTTGCCTATTTGAAGACAGCATCCAGGGGTCTATAGTTAGTTAGGATCTCAAAACCCGCTTTGAAGACTCTACACAGCCTCCCCCAGGTCAAATAAGCATACAGACCAAATTAACTGCTGAAATGTAGTGATCTCTAATGAGGAACAAGGGCTTAGGGATTTCCAGCATATCAAGAGAAAACTCTTAACATCTTGCATTGTGCCCAAGGCCAGAGTTTTACTGCTATTTCAGCCAACATATTTCTGACATTACTGTAAGTTAAATTACAGTCTATGTTGCTTACATACAGGAGGTTTCAGTAAACGCAGCAACAAAACTGTTTAATAACAGTATGTAACCTAATAAAAAATTAAGTTGAAAAACCTAAAAGAAACAAAACCAAATCTCCAATGACATAGGGGGGGATTTTGGTGGAGATATTATCAAATATTTCCCAGTTTTATAAGAAATGACCTGTTTTCCTGCAGTAATTATATGATTGTTATTGTTTATGTTTATTGCGGTAGCACCTAGAAGCACCAGCCCAGGTCAGGGCCCCAGTGCTAGGCACTGTACAAACACATAGTAAGAGACAGTCCATGTCCCAAACAGCTTGCAGTCTAAATAGACAAAGGAAGGCCTATTGTTCCTGTTTCACTGATGGGGAAAGTGAGGCACAGAGGATTAAATGATTTAGCCATGGTCACACAGGAAGTCTGTGGCAGAGCAAGGAATTGAACTCAGATCTCCTGAGTCTCACACTAGTTTCGCTAACCACAAAACCATCCTTCCTCTTTATATAAAGATATTACAAGCAACAAGGAAAATAGAACCAGTCTGATTTTTAAAACTCCTTATTAATCCAGTCTTTATTCAGGAAACTACAGAAGAGACTTTCTCAACAAGAGGTCCTGAAATGCCTAGGTTCTTATCTAGCAAGTCCAGCAGTGGCCAATATCCATGCTTTACAGATTCCAAGGGCAGAGGGAGTATTGCTACCATCCCAGCTGACCTCCTGTATAACACAGGCCATAGAACGTCTCCAAAATATTTCCTAGAACATATCTTTTAGAGAAATATCTAATCTGACTTAAAAAAGGTCAGTGATGGAAAATCCACCATGACCCTTGGTAAGCTCTTCCAATGGTTAATCACTCTCAGTGGTAAAAATTTACACCTTATTTCCAGCCTCAATTTGTCTGGATTCAACTTCCAGCCCCTGGATTGTGTTGTACCTTTCTCTTCTAAACTGAAGAGTCCATTATTAAATATTTGTTCCTCAGGCAGATACTTACTGTCATTCATTAACCTTCACTTTGTTAAGCTACACAGATTGATCTTTTTGAGTCTATCACTATAAGGTATGTGTCATAAATATAAAGGGAAAGGTAAACACCTTTAAAATCCCTCCTGGCCAGAGGAAAAACCCTTTCATCTATAAAGGGGTAAGAAGCTAGGATAACCTCGCTGGCACCTGACCAAAATGACCAATGAGGAGACAAGATACTTTAAAAGCTGGAGGGGGGGAGAAACAAAGGGTCTGGGTCTGTCTGTGTGATGCTTTTGCCGGGGACAGAACAGGAATGGAGTCTTAGAACTTAGTAAGTAATCTAGCTAGATATGCGTTAGATTATGATTTCTTTAAATGGCTGAGGTAATAAGCTGTGCTGAATGGAATGGATATTCCTGTCTTTGTGTCTTTTTGTAACTTAAGGTTTTGCCTAGAGGGATTCTCTATGTTTTGAATCTAATTACCCTGTAAGGTATTTACCATCCTGATTTTACAGAGGTGATTTTTTTTTTACTTCTATTAAAATTATTTTTGTAATAAACTGAATGTTTTTTTCATTGTTCTTAAGATCCAAGGGTTTGGGTCTGTGGTCACCTATGCAAATTGGTGAGGATTTTGGGGGGGAAAGATGTTTCCAAACGACTCTTTCCCAATAATAAACCTAGTTAGACGTTTGGTGGTGGCAGCGAAAGTCCAAGGGCAACAGGTAAAACAGTTTGTACCTTGGGGAAGTTTTAACCTAAGCGGGTAAAAGTAAGCTTAGGAGGTTTTCATGCAGCTCCCCACATCTGTACCCTAGAGTTCAGAGTGGGGAAGCAACCTTGACAGCATGTTTTCTAATCCTTTAATCATTCTTGTGGCTCTTCTCTGAACCATCTCCAATTTAACATTCTTCTTTAACTGGGGGCACAAGAACTCACCATGGTATTCCAGCAACAGTTGCACCAGTGCCAAATACAGAGCTTAAAATAACCTCTCTGATTGCACTCAATATTTTCCCCCAGTTACTTGTCCTCAACAGCACTATTCCCATGCTTGAAGCAAAGCACGTACATAAGTACGTGCAGGGGCCCTGGAATGCATATGCCTCAGAGAAGAAAATTACTTTAGTTTTGTGTCTTATACCAGTGCCACTGTCACTGTGCACACTGTCAAAACTTACACAATATTAATAATAATTGTTTGAGTCTAATGGTAGGAATATCAGACCAATTAGCACAGCAGTGGCTGACACTCTGAGACAGTTTGACTTTCTGCACAAGCATAAAGAAATAGAACGCATATCAGAAAGGTTCGATTAGAACCCTTCTGGTCTAAGATGAGGAACAGGTTTTGATACTTCTTTTAAAAACATACAAAGCCCATTGAAATCAATGGATCAAGCCCTAAAATAACATTAGGAGTCACTTTAGAAGTGATTTTCACTCCTTTACAATCCCAATTGATAATTCAGCACAAGAATTAGGTCCTCATGGTCAAACATAAATGAGCACATCAGATGAAAAATAAATCTTCTCCTGTCGTGAACTCACTTTGCTGTATCTGTGGTTGTAATGCATGTGACTTACGTTTAGAGATCCCCTCAAGGTGAAGGGCTTCATTCGTTTTAACCAACAGAACTAAAATATGCCCTCTTCCCCCAGCTAGGGAAGAAAGTTTGACTTGGGGGCAGCAAAAGCTGCTCATACTAACCACTGCTCTTCTGAAGTGTACGGCCCAGGAAGCAATTGGTGCTGGCAAAGGAGGATGCAGGGTCAAGGCACCCAGGAGATGTGCTCATTCAATACAGTGGCCTGCTTTCCTTAGGTGTGAATCCCACTACTAATGCAGATGAACCCACAGGTGGAGAGGGGTTCAAACTGCATCCTAACCAGAGCTCATGGTGCTGAATCAATTGTGTAGTGTGACAGCTTTAACGGCAAATTTCCTTGCAGGGGCTCGTCATGGGTTATGGTGCCTGCCACTGCTTTGTTGATGACCCTCCAGTGACCTGATGTAAAATGACCTGGCGATCTCTACTGAACCAATATCTATAACACAAAACCACCACCATAATTTGCACCATTGCCAGCTGTCTCAACCAAGGGTCAATGACTGCCTAGGAGTGGAGATAGATCTACCCCCTCACCACTCAAGTGATGGTCCCTTCAGGACAGAGTTGAGACACACTGGCAGGGCTGTGTGAGGAAACTAGCACTGATGCTGCTCAGACATACCTGTTCCATGTATAAATGGACAACTTTAGTCTTTGGGCTCCCAGCCTGGCATCTTACACAAGCCTTAAATTCAATTAAAAAGAAACTCCTTGCATGTCACTGCTGGGTTTGCCTTAAGCTGCCCTAACACCCAAACACTAATTAAACAATAGGTATGTATTAAGGGAAGGTACAGTAACTTTGACAATTTTTGTATTGATTTGCATGTTTTATAACAGAGGTCGTGAATTCTATTATTAAAAATAGCCTATGTTATAAACTATGGTTCTGTCTTCCCCTGCTCCACCAATTACATGAACGTGCTTTTAGCACCTTTTATAAGAGATGGGGATTGACCTACTGAACTTGGCGAAAGTTTCCTTTCACCTGATTGTTGTACAAGCATGATGCCGTCCTCTATATTTCAGTGGATATATATGCATATATGCATGCAGACTTGTGAAACGTTTTGGATAGAAGAATACTACTATAACACGCTGTTTTCAATTGCTTATTCACCATTTGGGCTGAAATTTCCCATTCTTGGTGTCTGCCTCAGGTTGAATTTTTTGGGGCAAAATATAAACTAATTTGACTGCTATGTTCATCAACTTGGGATAGTACCCTACCAGTGCAGGCAATTTTTTTCAACTGATTAATGATTGAACATACTAGAGTTCACAGCTACATTGTCCTCCAATTTTTAGATGTAATATACATAGTGACTAAAGTAAATATCAGCTGAAACTGAATCTAACCTGCCTGTATTTCTCTGGGGTTGGGTTACTATTTTTTGCTAGGAGCCCAAGGAAAGCAGAGCTTCAAACTCAATAGATTCTCTCATGGTTGAACAAATATTTTTTAAAATGTCAAGGTAAACCAAAAGTTTCATGTTTGTTTTCCTATCTTACTCAATTTTTAAGACTACAAACTTGAGGTCTGGAAAGTCTATTTTTTTACCCTGATCCTACTTTATTTTTGGATATAATTCCACTAACTTGAGCCAAATAAAAAATGTAACTCTTTAAATACCATGGAACATGTAGCATAATCAAGCAAAAGGGTATATGCCTGGACACTATACATGCTGATGACAGAACAGTAATTATGAATAATATCTAGCTTTTTGGTAGCACTTTACATCCATAGATTTCAAAGCCTTCACAAAGGAGGTAAGCAAATTATCTCCATTTTACTGATGAGGAAATTGGGGCACCGGAAAATGAAGGGACTTGGCCAAGGTCACCTAGTACTCTAGTAGCAGAACTGGGAATAGAATTCAGGTCTCCTGAGTTCCAGTCTAGTGCTCAATTCAATAGGCCAGTGGTTCTAAACCAGGCTATGTACCCCTGGGGGTATGGAGACATCTTCCAGGGGATACATCAACTCACCTAGATATTTGCCTAGTTTTACAGCAAGCTACATAAAAAGCACTAGCCTAGTTAGTACAAACGAATATTTCATACAACTTGTTTATACTGCTCTGCATACTATACACTGAAATGTAAGTACAATACTTATATTCCAATTGATTTATTTTATAATTATATGGGAACAATGAGAAAGTAAGCAATTTTTCAGTAATAGTGTGCTGTGACACTTTTGTATTTTTGTCTGATTTTGTAAGCAAATAGTTTTTAAGAGAGGTAAAATTTGGGGGTACACAAGACAGATCAGACTCCTGAAAGGGGTACAGTAATCTGGAAAGGTTGAGAGCCACTGTTGTAAACTGCCAATGCTCAGAGCCTCTGAAAACCAACGCACAATGCACTAGTTGCTATAGGTACACTGGCACCTCCTGAAAAGCTGTTTGAATTGCTTCTTTTAGAAAAAGAATGCTAAAGTTTTGCTTTAAAAACATACCCACACTTTCAGTATATAGATAATATGGCCTAACAGTCAGGGGAGGGCTGCTCCTCTGCAGACAAACCATCTAGCCACAGAGTCAGGGTTTACAAAACTAAAAAAAGCCCAGTCCAAACCCCAGTGAAATCAATGGAAGGACTCCCTTTCACTTGAAAGAGTTTTGGATCAGAGTCTTAGAATAAAACTCAACAGAGCCCAAAGACCAATTTTACTGGGTGGGGATGGCTTGGAGATCTAAGCATCACTTCTGGAAGATCAGGATCCCTGAAATTACAGATCCCAAATGTGGCAGGATTCACTCAGTAATTCCACCAGAGAGAGATTTAGCACCACTCAATTTATTGTATTGAAGATGTGGAGGCACAAGAATGACTTTCACATAAGACCTTATAAACCAGAGGTTCTCAAACAGGGGTCTGCCCCTCAGGGGGTTGCAAGGTTATTACATGGGGGGGGGGGGGTCACAAGCCATCAGCCTCCACCCCAAACCCCACTTTGCCTCTAGAATTTATAATGGTGTTAAATATATAAAAATGTGTTTTTTAATTTATAAGGAGGGGTCACACCCAGAGGCTTGCTATGTGAAAAGGTTCACCAGTACAAAAGTTTGAGAACCACTGTTATAAACTATGGTTCTGTCTTCCCCTGCTCCACCAATTACATGAATGTGCTTTTAGCACCTTTTATAAGAGATGGGGATTGACCTACTGAACTTGGCGAAAGTTTCCTTTCACCTGATTGTTGTACAAGCATGATGCCGTCCTCTATATTTCAGTGGATATGTATGCATATATGCATGCAGACTTGTGAAACGTTTTGGATAGAAGAATACTACACAAATGGACATTATAGGAACACAGGAATTGCCTTACTGGATCAGACCAATAATCCATCAAATCCAGCAGTGGCCAGTACCATCTGCTTCAGGGGATGATAGAAGAAACCCTACAGAAAACAGTTACGGAATAACCTGCCTCCAGGGAAAGCTTCCTCCTAATGACCAATATTTAAAGGTTGTCTTATGCCCTGAAGGTTAATTATTTGGAGACAGATTCTCCCAGATATTCTTTGTGGTTGCTGGGAAAATGTGGTTCAGTGCACTGTGTAAGCTGATGAGAAAAAAAGGTTTTCTCATTAATGAGAGCTCTAGATTTTGAAAATAAGTACAGAAAATTAGAAGATCTAGCACAGATTTCACAAGATATTCAAAGATTTTCAAAAGATATTGCAGGTATGTGCTAATTCATTCTTTAAAGGCCTGCACAAGGTAGTGAATAGGTTATAAGTTATGGCTCTGAATCAGAAGAACACAGTCCTCAACTAGCTGAAGTCCTAACATTTGAAGCACCAGCCCCACTGCAGCTGATGACCCTTTGGAAAAATTCAGGGTGAACACACAATCTGATTGTGATTAACAGGTGTGGGGGAGGACAGAATGTATAGATATATGGCATCCTAGATGCCTGGTTTGGAGGGGAGGAGGCAATGCAAGAGTGAATGGCAGGAGGGGGAGAGCATACAGGGAGCATTGCATAGGGCTGAAGATGCATAGCAGATGGAAGGGAGAGCATGTGGGAATGGTGTACAACACCCAGCATACCGGGGGAGGTAGTGGGAAACAATGTAAAATAGTGTGTGCCACAGTGTACATGGCAGCAGGGATAGGTGGAATAGTGTGTTACACCTAGTATACATGAGATGAGGGAGAAGTGAAATGCTGTTTGGTACTCAGGATACATGGCCCGGGAGTCGGAGAGGTGAAACTGTGGAGTGGTGATTGGCAACCAGGGTACATTTGGGGTGGGGTGGCAGGATGAAATGTGAAATGGCGTATGGCATCCAGAGGGCAATGTAAAGTGATGTGCTGTACCCAGGATACACATCAGGCAATGTGGAATGGTGTATGGCACCCAGAGTATATGGCAGAGGTGCGAGGGGGAGGTGGATCAGGGTGTGGCACCCAGCATACATGGGGGGAGGAAGGGGAAGGGCGTGTGGCACCCAGCATACATGGGGGAGGAGGAATGGCGTGTGGCACCCAGCGTACAGTGGGGGGGGGTTTGAAGTGTGGCATAGTGTGTGGCACCCAGGAGAGGGGGCAGGCAACGGGGCACGGCGTATGGCCCCCAGGCGTGCCCCGCTGGGCTCTCTCCCAGGCCTGCAGCTCTGCGTCCCTTCCCCTGCCCACAGGGCTAGGGCCGCAGGTTCCCAACCCGCGGTAGTTTGGACCCTTCTCCTGGGAGCGGCTGGAAGCACCGCGAGGAAGGAGCCCGGCGGGACGCCGTGGCCCCTGGCTGAACCTGGCGCCGGCCGAGAAGGGGGCGGCCCCACCCAGCTGCAAGGAGGGAGGGGGCGGCGCCCCCTCCGCAGCGTGCCCGGGAGGCGGGGCGGGTCACGGCACCGCCGGGTGGGGCGGAGGAGAGGGCCGGCCGCCGGGGCTGTGTAACGCCCTAGCTCTGCGGGCACTTACTTTTCCACCGCTTCTCTAGATCCCGGGATGGGAACCCCGCCTCCGTCTCCTCCACCGTCATACAAGACCCCACTGATATCTAGCACCACTCCCTTAATGCCCGCATGCTGCTTTGCCCACTCTGCCATAGCGCGCACAGCCCGGCCCGGGGCGTGCGGTCAGCTGAACCCCGCCGAGTCCAGAGCCCTTCCTTCCGCCAGGGCCGCTGGGAAACGTAGTTTTTCATTGGTGTTAATTTGAGCAGAAGAAGACGAAGTGCGGGCATACACGGGGCGGGGGGAAAGGTGGAACGGGATTGGCACCCAACTTACATTGGGGAGGGGGCGACGGGGCGGTGCACCGGGGTGTGCCACCCAGCAGACATTGGGAGGGGGGGCTGGAACAGGGTGTGCCACCCAGCATACATTCAGGTTTCAGAGTAACAGCCCTGTTAGTCTGTATTCACAAAAAGAAAAGGAGGACTTGTGGCACCTTAGAGACTAACCAATTTATTTGAGCATGAGCTTTCGTGAGCTACAGCTCACTTCATCAGATGCATACTGTGGAAAGTGTAGAAGATCTTTTTATACACACAAAGCATGAAAAAATACCTCTCCCCACCCCACTCTCCTGCTGGTAATAGCTTATCTAAAGTGACCACTTTCCTTACAATGTGTATGATAATCAAAGTGGGCCATTTCCAGCACAAATCCAGGGTTTAACAAGAACATCTGAGGAGAGGCCGGGTAGGAAAAAACAAGGGGAAATAAGTTACCTTGCATAATGACTTAGCCACTCCCAGTCTCTATCCAAGCCTAAGTTAATTGTATCCAATTTGCAAATGAATTTCAATTCAACAGTCTCTGGCTGGAGTCTGGATTTGAAGTTTTTTTATTGTAATATCGCAACTTTCATGTCTGTAATCGTGTGACCAGAGAGATTGACGTGTTCTCCGACTGGTTTATGAATGTTATAATTCTTGACAGCATACATTGGGGAGGAAGGGTGGAATGGGGTGTGACACGCAGCATACCTTGGGGAGGGGGGTGGAATGGGGTGTGACACCCAGCATACATTGGGGAGGGTGGAACAGGTGTGACACCCAGCATACATTGGGGGGGGGTGGAATGGTGGGAGGTGTGGCACCCAGCATATGTTGTGGAGGGGCAAGAGGGAGGTAGAACGGGGACTAATGGGCAGGCAGCATTTTTGATTCACTGCTAGTGATGACAATGAGCAGGGGGAGAAACAGATTCTCACGGTGGCTGTCTTGAAGTAAGCTTCTACACACAACTTCAGGTCACAATCTGCTTCATTTGTGTCTTTTATAATAAATAATAGTAATTACTATCATACTACGGTCTTGCACTTAGCAATCATCATCGCCACCAAGCACACTTCACCCAGCCC
Organism: Eretmochelys imbricata; assembly: GCF_965152235.1. Classification (NCBI taxonomy): domain Eukaryota; kingdom Metazoa; phylum Chordata; order Testudines; family Cheloniidae; genus Eretmochelys; species Eretmochelys imbricata. The sequence goes on from NC_135578.1 coordinate 104,697,194, forward strand.
TTTACAAGTCATTTTACAGTAGTATCTACAGCCCCCAGCCAAGATGAGGGCCCGCTTGTACTAGGCACTGAACAAACACATAGTAAGCGAATATCTTATATGGTCACACTTCAGATCACTCACAGACATAGAACCTGATCCCCATCCTCATGAAATTAATGATAAAACTGCCATGAATCTCAACAGAAACTCTTTTTATTCAAATCTTCCATTTAAAGAAATCACTCCTGGGCTGAAATCAAACCTTCAGAATAGCAGCCTGAGTAAGTTACAGGCACCTGAAAATGACTCATCAGAGTGGAAAGGCTTGTGCAGCCTTACCTACAGGCATTGCTATGTGCTCTGCCTGTAATTTAAAAAGGCTGCAAAAAAGCAGGGCAAGAAGAGAAACAATTTAAAATTCTTTATAATATTATCTTGATTTTCTTATTTTCATGGAAGGTTGCAGAGTGCCAGCCTTGGAAACTGATATCCTCTACTTCTCCCCACAATGCAAGCTGCAGTGGAAACTTCTCCACATTACCCTACCTCTGTTCCTCAATTCTCTAGTGAAGGGACCACCTCCAGGGAAAAGAAGGCAGCTGAGTCACAGTCTCCATACCTATTCACTCCTTGGCTTCTGGGATGAGACTGTATACAAGAAAGCCCATTAAATTGATAAGAGAAAGATTAAACCACATGTGACAGATGTTAGCTATGTTGCTTAATGCATTACTGGAAGGGGCTCCAATATTACGGGGATGAGGAAAGTACAAGAACCAGAATAGAACAGAACAGAATAAAATAGACATATTGCTATAATGAACAGAATTTGCATCAGTGGTTATCAGTGACAAACAGTTGAGTGAATGAGTGGTCAGCATGATAAAGAGTGTTTGAATAAAGAGAAAATTCCAAAGTATGTAGACACTATGAAAGCTGCTCTTTTGCTCAGAGCAAATGTTAACAACACTTCTTCAACGTTTCATGATAAACTCATTGGGACACTAAGTTACTGGAAAAAAATCCTCCATTCTAAGGAATATACGTCACTATTGAGTCAGACACTGCCAGTAGTAACAATGGCACACACTTATTTTTTAAAAGTGTAGTTTTGTTTGTCTTTTGTGGGAGTATTTCATGACCCTGAAAATGTTGGCACAAAAGTGTCTTGGGTTTTCATTTTGAAAACATGGTCACCTTCACATTAGGGCCCCGGTTTTCAAAAGTGCCCTCCAATTTTGGGGGCCTCAGTTTTTGCCTGATTTAGGCACAACAGGCCTGATTTTCAGAGGCACTGTGCACTGAATTCAGTAGAACGACTTGGTGTAAATATGGATTGCCAGCTCGGATCCCATTTTTTATACTGACTGCTTTTTAAGCTCAGCATTTGCAGCACAGGCATACTACCATGCAAATTTTTGCAGTGTAGTAGAGATTTGATGTAAGTATAAAATGGGGCCCATAGAGAGCATATTTACTTTAACTGAGGCTGTGTTGATCAAAAAAGTAGCAGAAAGCCTGGCAAGACCTTTTTGACCCAGCCAAAATACAGACTAAGCTGTACCTTACAAAGTTTGTGCCTTTACATACAGTACATCCCATTACCTCATAGAAACAATTGAAAAAACACTAGCCTGTCACATAAATAATTAGACTAATCCTCACTATTTTATAATCATGGGTAAGATTTGATCAGTTGTGTTCCAGCCTTACCGATAATATTGTTTTCCCCTTGATACAATGCAGATAGTTTTTGTTCTTAACACTATAAATAGCCTGCCACAATTCACATAATATATAAGGAACTGGGTTGGAATTATAGTCCACTTTGTTTTGAAAAAAAAAGCAGGGTAGCCTTGGCACCGCTGATTTGCATCACTGCTTCTGGAATAGCCTCTGGCTTTTCCTTACAGATAATATCTAAACAGTGAAATTAATTAAATAGACCCAGAAATGGATCAGGTTATTTAAAACAACATCGCTAATGGTGCAATATCTCAGCTGTCCACACTGATAGTGAACATTGTCTTGGATAGTGTTATCAGTCCAGGACACCCGCTATGAATATTGATCCAGAGCTTGTTACAGCCATCACTTGCCGTCAGGACAGGTCAGGGTTGAAACCCACCTAGCATCAAAGCAATTTAAAGACAGCACTCAGACTGAATTTTAATGCCTGAGCTGAGAAACGAACCAACTTCAAGCAAACAGTTAAGACTAATATGTGTGTGTGTGTGCACATGTGTATGTTAAACTGACAATATGTGAAGATGTCTGCTAGCTTAAAAATGTATATCTTAAAGAATTCCATTACTACAACTCACCTTTTACAATTTTGCAGCCACAATATTAAAATATATCCACAAGGCTATATTTTGTAATCTTACATATATCAGATGGTTTGGATTTTCTCTTACAAAATAAGGCCTTGATCCTGCAAAGACCTATGCATGTGCTTTAAGTTAAGTTAATGCATACACAGGCCAGAGGAATATTTCCATATCACAGCATCTGTGATGGCATCATAATTGTTTCTAAGTAATTCTTTATACCACAGTTATTAGACTAGCATGTTAAGTTTTAAAGAGGATCACGTTTCAGAAATATTGATAAGAAATATGTAAAGGTCTGGTATCCATTTTCCTTAGTTGATCACACTAAGAACGATATCCATGTGACTATTACTCTTCCCCTTCTTTCCTTTTCCTACTTTCTTCCTCCCTACCTCTATCCCAATTAAAAGAAAAATACAATCTAAGTATCTAACAAAGCGTGCCAATTCTTTACTAGGTTCATTTGTCCCTGCCCTGTGTCTGTTTGTACCTTAGACTGGAAGCCCTTCGGGTCAAAGATTGTCTCTTTTTTATGTTTGTATAGTGCTCAGCACAGTAGAACACCACACTAATTGGGACATTTAGGTGCTGCCATAGTATAAATTATGATAATAATTAATCTTAATAATTCTGTAATTTGATTCCTGCACGTCTTCATCATTTTTTTGTCTCTCTTTCTTCCTAGTCAATTATTTTAGGTTCTGTGATATCAAAATGGAAAATAAGGGTCAAATTCTGCCACTTTTAATTCCATTACCTTAGTACTGTTGTATTTTATTTCATTTTATTTCTTTAGATTTAACAACAATTTTATCCATACAGAAGCTCTGAGCATCCTAAAAATAATTAATTTCAATGGGACAATTGGTAGTGTAAGATACTACTCAACACGAATAAGGGTGGCAGAATCGATGGCATACCAAGGTGCAAACTATATGTTAACAAGATGATTCCCAAATACAGACAACATTAATATTGCCATCCCCAAATCCTTCATCCAGAAATAATATTCCTTTTTCCAATGTTCATCCTGATTTGTCAGGTCAAATGCAAATGCGAGAGTGAGAAGAAAATCCACCTTATAGATACAGTACACACAGTTTAGTTAGTGTGAAGTTTAAAAATTTACAGCTCTGTGATTGCTTGAACTGGTTATGGGGACTTCCCCCCCCCTCCCCCCGCCCCCAGTCATGGTCAGGGGGATGGCACACTGGCTGAGTGGTGTAAAGAAGCATGCCCTGCTTTTGTCAGCCCTCTACCTGTTTTGTATATAAATAAAGGATTTTATTCTCCTGTAGAATAGGAGTCATTTCCATTGAGAGTTATTCCTGTCCTGTGGTGGCGAAGAATCAAGCCACCACCTTAATCTGCCGAGAGAGAAAAAGAGAGAGAGATATTATAACCTCTTTTTCAATAGTATATTAATATTTATTTCTGCCACTGACTTGGTGTGTGAGCTTGCGTAACTCACTCACGTCACTTGTCCCTCAGCTTCCTCATCTATAAAAGGGGAATCATATATACTCCACAGGGGTGCTGTGAGGATTAATTAGCTCAGACCCAATCCTGCCCTTCATGCAGTGTGGTGATATAGGGGCTGATCCAAAACCCACTGGGGCCAACAGCAAGACTCTCTTTTATTTCAGTAGGTTTTGGATCAGGCCCATAGTTTTGCCACTGATGTCAATGCCACAACCCTCAAGGAATTCAGTGAGTGCAAGATCTCATTCTTAATCTTTGAACCACATTTAGATGACATAAAATGCCATATAAGGGCTTAATATGTTTCTGGACCTTTTTAAAACATAAGACTCAATCCTGCATACTTTGTAAACTCCCATTGACTTCACTGGGAACTTTGGATACACAAGGAATGCAGGATCAAGCCCTTAGATCTAAAGGTGGTTTATACTGTACTCTGTGCTAGGTAATAACATAATAAAGCTGGAATAACAGAAGTCATATGCATGCAGTTGCGCAAGAAAATTTGACCATGATGTATAAAGATGATATATATTTAAATAGTAATAACCTAAGCCCATGTTTAATTATTAAAATTCAAGATGCTACTTAGATCACTCTTACTTTAGCCTGTTTTCATATTTGACTTACTTAACTTTCTCTTGAGGCAGTAAAACAGGTTCAGTCCCTCCTTCGCTGAATGCTGAAGGTAAAATCCCAACTAGTAGACGGTTTGCATTATAGAGGATTTTAGCGGGGAGGTTGGTAGGTGTTTTAGAGCCTGGATGAATACTGCAGCAGGCAAGGGGGTGGAGAAGTGGAGGTTTGAATGAGAAATGCTAAAAGGACATTGCTGCTTTAAAAGCTCATTTACAACGCCAGCTGGGTATAGGAGGCCTAGAGCTATAATGTGGTGGTTTCTCCTCCTCTTCCTATTTCATACCCACTAAGACAATATTAATTGCTAACCTATTGCTCCATAACAAAATCGAGGAGGGTTGGCAGTGAGAAGGTTGCAGGAGGGGTGGGGAAAGGAGATCATTAGCCTCCCAGTGCTATTTCCGGGTGGATGGTCCTTGAAAAACCTCCTAATTTGCCTTTAAAAGATGTCATGTCATATCCCAGGCTGCAGTCTGTTCGGCCTACAAGGGGTGTGATATGTTCCCCAACCGCAAAGAGATTTACCCAGTGAACTGATTGCTTAGAAGTCATTTGAATTCCTTGCACTCTTTGACGATCCTGAGTTCTCTTTTAACGTCTGCCTGTTGTCTCCGTCCGTGCACCATTAAAAATTAAAATACATTTTTGGAATCAACCTATTTCAGTGGGTTTTTAAATCAGTGTGCAACGAAACTCCCGTAGGACAACCTCGCTATTAGAACCTTTCCTGCTACAAATGAGTGTGTCGGGTCGGGGCGATTTTGGCCGGCAAAGGGGGTGGCGGGCCTGAAACGGTCCATTGGAGGGTTGAAAGCATTGCAATTTCTATGCTCTTTCCCCAACCATACGGCGAATCCAGGTCTGACCTGGATCTGGAGTGGAGATTTTCTTAAATCGAAGCAATGGGGTTTTCTGCACCCGAGAACTTGTGGCAGCGGTACACTTTGTATATACGTTGTTACAACGTGTTGCTGTTACCTGGTGGCCTCTAAGGAAAGGGCACACGTTGTGCATGTTGGTACAGCGATGTCCTAAGTTAAAACTAGACTCTGTAATTCGTTGGTACGTGGAGCTATGGATTCCCCCAAATCGAACATCTGTGCTCTTCTGGGATTTTAACCCACCCCCTGCAGGGGTTAACCCCCCCCCCCCCATGACACGTTACTCTGGGAGACACGTCTCGCTCACACCACACACACACACACACACACACACACAAGCTGCGTGTGTGAGTTCCAGCCGGCGGCTCTTGCTTTAACGATACTAGTGCAGCTTTCAAAGACCCCTCTGAAGGCAGCCCGCGCTGCTCTCTCCACGTGGCTGGGGCAGCCAGGCTGGTGGGAAAGCGGAGAAAGTGCCAACGGCGGAGCAGCCCCCTCCTCGGCCCCCACCCCCACTTCCAACCCTTTCCCTTTCCAAGCCTGCATCCTCCTCCTAGACCGAAGCAGAGGAGCCGCTTCCCTCCAGAAGGACATCTGCAAAGCGCAAGCTTGCACACCTCAGGACCCTTCCTCCTACGGACACAGCGTCCCCGGGGGATCGAACCTGCAGCGAGCAGGACTGAAAGCCACGCATCGACCGAAGGCATCTTTGGCACCACGTCTCTCCTCCCTGCGAGCAGCTGGCCAATTGCCTGTGCATTTGTCTGGGGGCACCACAACTCTTTCGGGATCTTTGAGGGGGGAATGCTGGAATGTCAGGACAGTGGGGCCAAGGTGGCCCCCATCCATCATAAAATCTCCTTCTCCATCTTAGACATCCTGGATCCCCAGAAATTTACCAGGAAAAGCAATCCGGCTGCGCAGAGCAGGGGCAGCATCTCGCATTCAGGAGAGCCAGAGAAAAGTTTTGGCGGAGTTGAAGTAGAAAAGGATCCCGCGAATCAAAGGAGCAGCAGGGACACACTAGAGGCATATGGTAGGAATGCATTCAATCCGCATGGTTATTTTCAAACAAATGAACAAGAAACCTTGTCCCGTCTATCAGCCGAAAGGGGCCAGTTCCATAAATTGTGTGCGCAGGCTAAAACGAACGGGGCTAAAAGCACCGAGGATTATGCTTTAGTGTGTTTGCGATTTATTTAGCGGGTCTGCAGAAGATGTCGTGAAACAGGCAGCAGAACGGGGCTGTAGTTGGTTTAAAACCTGATGATATATTTTAAAAAACAAGCTAGTGGACTGGCTCGTTTTGATGCTGAACTATCTGAGCACGTGAATTAGAGTGGGAGTAGAGCCAGGACTCCCACAGAACAAGCAACACATTGCTGATGAGCGTAAGTCAAAATTGGCTCATGCAGCCTGTGTCAGCGGTGGACACGGAGATATTTATTAACCCCTTCCGCAGAATGTTTCCCAAGGAAGGGCGGGCAGGCAGCGGTTAGCCGCTCCTGGTGTGGGGACATGTCACCTTTAAGAAGCTGCCGTGGAAAACTGCTTTGGGAGGAGGGTCATTAGGTGCAGATTTCCTTGAGCCGTGACCCTCCTCGGGTCACCGCTTATACTGCAGCGCCCCCAGGTCTGATGGGAAACCAAAAGTTAGATGCAATTGTTTTCGACTCCAGCTCGTTGGCTGGCCCTGATTGGCACTGGGACAGCCAGGCTGGATAATTGTTCAAATCGTCCCCACAAGAGGATGCCTTAGCTCCCCATTGATCGATATCCTATTACTGACTCCTGCATATCTCCTTCCCGCAGCTTGCAGGTACCAACTTCAAACCTCTTTCCCCCTGCCTGATCCTAATATTGTTCGATTAAAACTTACCTTTAATAGATGACATCTATCGATCCGCCCCTCACAAATCTGAAACTCTATTAGCACGGCTGGGAAGAGCAGATGGAAAGGGGGAGGGGATTTTTGTCTCTTTAAAGGGGGCTTTAATAACTTATTTAATTGGCTAGAGATCCATACCGCCGCACACAAACGAGTTTCGCACAGCTTGCAGCACATAAAGGGTTTCACATATCAGACGGCCAGTTTTTTCTTAAAGGGCAAATGATCATTTTTAAAAATAAAATCTGATTTAAAAAAAAATGTTTTAGGAGGGAGGAAACAATCCCAAATTGGCTCCCGTTTTAAAGGGGGACCGGAAAGAAGAGCCCGCTTCAATTGCTCAGTCTGGGGGACGGGGGGAAAGGGGGGAAGTGTCTTTTGCAAGCTGAGTTTAATAAACAAATGAGGAATTGACATCAGCCGGCAGCAGGCGCCTGCCCCAGCCGCGCGTGTCCCCGGTGACACAGATGCGTGCGGAGAGCAGCTGGCGGGAGGCGAGCGCTGGCGCAGGTCAGGTTGGATCAGCGGCAGGCGCAGGGATGTGGCAGGGGAAGGGCTCGTTCTGTCACTCTGATCAGCCCCCTTCTCTCCCTTAGATGCCAACTCCAAGGGAGAGAGCGAGGCCGCGTCCACCCTGGAGGGCTCCGCGTGCGAGGGGGAGGAGCCGGCCCCGGGACCTGACCGGAGCCAGCCCGCAGCAGCCCCCCCGCGCTTGCACGACTTCCCCGGCTCGCCCGATCCGGAGGAGAGAGACGACCCCGGCTCCCCGCCAGCCTCCAAGCGGCGCCGCGCCGCGCCGAGCTGCGCCAAGCCCCGGCGGGCCCGGACGGCCTTTACGTACGAGCAGCTGGTGGCCCTGGAGAACAAGTTCAGGGCCACCCGCTACCTGTCGGTGTGCGAGCGCCTCAACCTGGCCCTGTCGCTCAGCCTGACCGAGACCCAGGTCAAAATCTGGTTCCAGAACAGACGGACCAAGTGGAAGAAGCAGAACCCCGGGGCGGACGGGGCGGGGCAGCCGGCAGCCAGCGCCGCGGTGCCCCAGTGCGGAGCAGGCGGCGGCAGCCCCAGCCCGCCGGGCCCTAGCGCCCTGGCCTTCCAGACTTTCCCCTCCTACCCCTCCGCCAATGTCCTCTTCCCAGCGGCTGCTCCCCTGCCCCTGGCCGCGGCGCCCTTCCTCGGCCCGGCCTACCTGGCCCCCTTCTACACCCCGC